>NW_022170510.1:26386880-26456132 GCF_008802855.1 Photinus pyralis
TATTTTTAAATTATACTGCAGGTATAATAAAAAATACTATAAGATACACGTGTATAATTGGTCTTTAAAGCACTTGCAACGTTAAAGGCACTCCGCTTCGCGTCGTGCCATTAAACTCGTTGCGCGTGCTTTAAAGACTTGATTATACACTTGTATCTTAATATACTATTTACGTGCCATGGATATTAAAGAGACGAAATGCAGGCTTAAAAATGGGATGGTATTATAACGTACAAAAAGAATTGAATACAAAGATCTCGAAATCAGATTTTAGAGGGAGGATGAAAGGTATGTGATACAGCGCGATATGTCCGTGGAGACAACTTAACTTTAAATATTTGAACATCTAGAAAAGCCCCAGCGTTAAAGTTTCCCTTTATCTCATAAATACCGAATAAAATTGTGTGTCAAATGAAGGGTAAACGTACCCCTATGTAAGGCAAAGCTAGATATTCGTATCGTGGCAAATTGACTTATCCTCTCGGTCCCACAGCAATTAAATATACAATTAACAAATATCTAAGTCCTTTCATTTTTATTTCATTGCGCTTCATAACTTTCAGCTCAAAGGTCGTTATAATTGTATCGACTAATCGACCTGAGTATATTTGGCTCGCGCTATAATTTTAACAAGTACATTCGGCACTCGTGCTAGCTTATAAGCTTACACATTTGTAATAACAAATGTAAAGTTCAAGTGATAAACTAAATTATTATTCACACCTGTAAAGGTCGCCGTCAGCAGAACCGGCATAATCCGCAGCAAATAAGCCAATCCATACAATACGTGGCAAAGTATTTGTATAGTTCGGACAAAATTTTGCTGTAAAAAACCTAAGAACAGGCTATCAAGAATTTTAAATGTGTCCAGTGTGACTATGCAACGAATGATAAATCTAATTATAAGACACATTTATTAACATACAAAATCACTAAGTATTTAAAGTGTGCACAGTTTCGTCGCCAAACATAAATCCAGTCTTAAAGTACATCTTAACATATAATAGTTCAAGACATCGACATTGCCAAAGATTTAAAATGTGACCGGTGTGATTTTTGTCAGATCCAATTTTAAAACACATTTATTAATACACAAGAGCAGTAATAATTTCACATGAGCCTGGCAACGTGGGGTTTCTAATCTAATGAACTACAACACCGAAATGCCCTTTATGTTCTAAGTAAATAATACCACAGACAACATATACTACAGACGGTCAATCTTAAGGGGAAAAAGCACGCTAAGTTTTGTTTCAAATGTCCCCTTATTTAAAAACCAGCTATCCCTCTATTTTGCTCCATCTATTAGCGCATACAACAATGTGTTGGTTCTTCTACAGATTTCTTTTATTGGAATGGTTTTGCAAATTGTCTAGGGAAAGAAGTATTGATACTTTATTGTTAGAAAGCTGTCCCACAAGAAATCCCCATATTTACGTCTGGGCGATGGTATGTCTGGGCGAAGTGCTGATAATCTTTGCAGGTACACATACAAAGCAAAATTCACTTCATATTCGCAATTACGTATTACTCGTTGTCTTTGGGTGCACAAACGATATAACTTGCACCACTTTTCGAATTCTAGAAAAAAGTGTAATCTCCGTGTTACTAGGTACCTAACTACCTACGTACTCTACTTGCCTATACTTGTCTCTCCGTTTGTGGAATAAATCTTGCAATCAGCAATTTAACTTCATTTAACTTGGATAAAGAAAACCTAAACGTAAGCAATTTTCGAATGAATATTTGCCTCATATGTAATAAATCCCATATGAGGTGTGCAATTATCGGGCAATTACAGCGGTCGGTAATTGCATTGTAGAAAACGAAAGAGCCCTGCGATAATAATTGCACATTTCATGGGAATACACTTAAAAATTTTATAAGTAGGTAAAGTGAGTTTGTAATGTTTATTCGGGAAATATTCCCCCGAATTACACTCGTGCATCAAAATAAACCTCATAATTTTTAGCGCATTTTCCAACGAAGTTGGGTGCGCTATTGCAGCCACTTTCTCTGTCCGTCCGTCTGTCCGAGGTCTTAACTACTCCTACAGTTTTCAAGATATGTAGTTCGTTCTTTTTGCATTCGGTAGCGTATCGCTCTGGCACCTGAGTCAAGGAAAATCTTGACGATTGAAATGGCAGGCTGCGCAATGTTAACTTTTTTATTTATTAATATATTCTGTTGAAATTTTAATCACAGATACTTGTAGTAAAGGCACAGATACTTGTAGTAATCGCATATAGTAAAAGTCAGATGTGCGCATGCGCAGACTGCGCAATGCAAACTTTATTATTTATGGAGATATTTCTTTGAAATTTAACCACAGGTACTTATAGTAAAAGCAAACGTATTGCGTATTGTAAATATCAGATTAATAAGCGCATGCGCAGGACGCGCAATATCAACTGCGCAGTAAGTGTCAACTTCCTTATTTATGAAGATATTTCTTTAAAATTTTAACCATATATGTCTCTAGTAATGAAAAAAACATAGCGCACATAGATATGGCCTTTGGGAAAGTATTGATCAATTTATGGAAAATGCGCTGAAGTTACTCGCCTTAGGGCGAAAACCTTTTTATTTGTTTATTCAAGTATCTTATCAGTAAAAAACTGCGTTCGGTTAATTTCATATTTGGTTAAAAGAGCATTTTGATGCACTTGTGCAATTACCTACGAAAATTGTCACAAAGCAAAGTTTTAATAGCGATCCTCGAGATGGTTTATAGTTTTGTATCTATTACTGTCTGCCGGTTTAGTGTGTTGTCACTTCACTCAACGTAAATGACAGTCTAGCTGACCGGAATATAAAAATGGGAAAATGTCGTTTTTTCGCATTTGACTTAATTAGGTATCTCGTTGACTATTCCTCTTACGGAAAAAATGAAGAGAACGAATTTGTTTAGAATCGATTTTTCTATCAGATACAGTTGGTATGATTTTTATTAAACAGAGTGCCAAGGGCATTTTATAAGTTACTTTCTTGTTCTATTTCTGGGGTCTTCACTAAATTAATTCCACAGTCCGTCGATTTGCAAAACTCATCGGGACAACAGACAATTATTGGAATAGGTTGTTTTACGGTACCACCATCCATAAAAATATTGAAAACGCTCTGGGAGTCATCCAGTTTGAAAGACAAGGCATCGAGAAGGGCGTATCAACAAAAACAAATGTTAATTTTTAGGATTACTTTTTTTTGTATTTTTCCAGAAAAAACAATAACATTTAAAAATGGACGGTTCTGTACCAACTGAAAATTCGATTCTAAACAAATTCATTTCTATGAGCTCGAGCAATAGTTGACGAGATAATTGGAAGTCAAATGCGAAAAAAACTGCATTTTTCCGTTTTTTCTTGGTTTTTTTGTGTATAGCAGTTCCGGGAGCTTCCGGGCAGGGAACTACATAGAATACACTTGGTTTCGTTGTGTGAAATGCCAACATCCAGTTTAGAATACTTTTGGAGCTAATTTGACTGGACTATGTTGACCCTACTACCCAACACATTGACATAAAATAAAGTTCGTTAAGTGCTCCCTCCCCTAATCAAAAATTTTGTGATGGTATTATCACAGATACATATAGGTCGTCGGGAGCGTCAAAGGCGTGAGTGAAAGATTTACATCGAATCATATAAACGAATCCGTACATACTCTTGTTTCGTAATATTTATAAATTGAGAATCAGTAAAAATTTAAAAATTAAAAACTGTAGCGTTTATAAAGTCGGTTTTCTTAAAAGCGCCAGTTTTTAGTTATCCAATTTCTTGGATTCAAAGTTCAGAAAATTAAAAGCTATAGTATGCATGGATTCGTAATTTTTTTTCTACAAAAAACCTAAATAGATAGAATTTCTCTCTAAAGTAATTAGAGAAGTCAATAATCAGAAATGAAAAAATTACTATTGCAATTCCTCTGGTGCGTTGTTCAAGTCACCACCCGGTATAATAATATACTTATTATGGAAAAACAAAAATTATGTTTATTTTTCTAATAAAATCTTACCTTGCCCAACCTCATAATTTTATATTTGGAGGCCAAATTTAGTTTCCGCCCTTGTATAACCAAACCCGCTCCATCAATTTTTTAAATGTTTAGAAAAGAGAAAAATGAAGAAATAAAATGTATTTCATGTAATTTATGATGTTATACAAGTGAGCGCTTATCTTATCTACGTAAAGGCCGGCGTTCTGAAGCCGAGGAAATAAGGTTTGAGTATATGTATTTTATTTTTACAAAAATGACTCCATCTATTACACACTTTTACCACACACAACAGTTTTCTGTGCGTCTACCACATTTTACGACAAATTATTTCGACTGATAATACACTACGAGCCAGTGAAATGCCGGGAATGTGAATTCATTGCACATGATCGGTATTCTACACTTGACTATTTGGTGGCTGTATACATTGAGGATTTTTTAAAGGTAACTTCCCAACGAAACGTTTGTGATCCGTTGGTTCCCTCTATTACTCGATTTTTTAAGCAGTTCAAATGTAATACCATGTATAGAGTTGTTGTTTAAAAGAGACAATGTGTAAAGAAAGAAAAAACTGCTGGTTTTGATTATCTACAAATGAGAACATGGCAGACTCGTATGATAAATATCAATTTACTAAGATAAAGGGGTAAGCTAATTTAACTCCAATGTCAATTGCGACACTAACCCCTGTTTAAACTACCCTTATTTCATTAAGCAATACATGTTTTTCTCCGAATGGAATTGGTCAATTGTATTATACTTGTAAATCTTCAAAGTGGTCCGGGCGAAGATCAGTGTAAACAAAATATCCACAAACGTAAATAACACAAAATTAATCAGTGTAAACAAAATATCCACAAACGTAAATAACACAAAATGAAATTGTACTATTTAAACGCTGCACCATGTTGCAGTTCTAGAAAACACGTTGGCCTTTAATTAAAAAAGTTTCAATAATACCTAATGTAATCGACGTTCTTTACAATTGTTTGTAATTAACCTAATAGAGGTAAATGTGAAATCGCACCTCCCTAAACAAATAGTTACTGTTATTTCAGAAATTCCTTGTAGGTATAATGTTTTTCGGATTTGATTAACCTTTAGTGCCCACAGTATCGCTAGCTATTCGATTTGGCGAAGAATTTATAAGCAAATTCAATACGAAATTTACTGAACGATTAACATTCGATTAAAGGTTCGTGAATATTGATGAGTATAGTTTCGCACTTCATTTAACAATCAATGAGGGTGAAAGGCGCCCGGAGTTGGGAAAATAAGTTCTGCGTAGACGATTATAATCTTATTATTCAGGAAGTTAACTGCAGATTATAATAACATGATTTAGTTAGGGCTTTGAATATATATAGTTATATTCAAAGGTTAGGGCAAAGACCTAGATAAGTTTAGACTGGTATTTATCGTAAAAGAAAACTTGTTTTTCCTCTGTTAGAGCTTTTTCACGAATCGGTTATTGTTTTCACGGATCGAAGAAAGGATTACGTTTAAAGCATAATTAATTATATTTATACAACCCAAGACACAAAAATAATTCCATACGGTGTGTAAGTAAATCGGACGTAGCTTCCATTTCCATTCAAAAGACAATTATAATACTGCTCGTAGTTTAATTTGAACGATATTTTTATTGAGAGTGAACAACATAATCAAACAAGCAAAGCTCATACGCATCGCCTCAGGTACTTTAATACTGATACAGGATGCCTTTGAATACAAATTTAGGAAGAGGTTCATACGCCCCACTAACCCTGAAAAATGATTTTCTTTCTTTAAAATGTTACAATATTACGTTTTTATTTTCGAATTCCGTGTTGTTGATGAAATTTCTAAAATCCTGTGAATGGTGTGTATTTCACCTACCTTTCAAACCAGGCGACCTTACTTTATATCCGTTACGAATGAACGATAGATTTGTACCATGTTTTAGACGGATTGCGTGATACCCAAACGCCATAAGGTACTCCTTAATTTATTATATGTGAAGGGGCTTAAGAGATGGAAATAGCTGATCTCTTGCAGAAATTAATTTGAACTGTTAATTTATACTAATAAGAGTAAAGACTTAAAGAGTAATGTAAAATTGTCATACACAGGGTCATACATATTACCACATCTCACTCGCCGAAGCTTCCCGTATTGGAACAGAGTATTTATCAAGTACAAAAGTTTAATGCTTGTTTAGTCCGATACACTTAACATAAAATATAATGTTACAATACAGCCATTTTGGCTAACATCAACGAACGAACATTTACAATACAAACATGAGCGACATCTATGATGCCTATAACCATAACGTCAATGTTTTAAATCTGGTTATACAAGATGCTTCAACACTTCCCCTGATTTAAAACATTACAAAATATAAATTAACATAATTTAAATTTGAAGTCCTAACCCTCGTGAACACCAGTTGTGTTTTTCTCTCGGTAGTGATTTTGTTAATATATCAGCGACCATTTCTTCTGTGTTGATTTTGTGAATTTCGATTTCCTTTTGGGCAACTGCTTCACGGGTAAAATGGTGTTGAATGTCAATGTTTTTGGTTCTGGCGTGAAACACACTATTCTTACTCAAGTCAATAGCACCTTTATTATCACAATAAATTTTGATGGGGTCGTCACAGTTTGGGAGTTGCAATTCTCGTAGAAGCCTTCGTAACCATATGGCTTCTTTCGTTGCCTGGGCCAGCGCCATATATTCCGCTTCGGTTGTAGAGCACGCTACAGTTGGTTGCTTTTTGCTTTGCCATGTAACTGCGCCACCTAGGCTGGCTTATTGGTACTGCCAAAGCCAAAAACACACAAAAAAAAAAAAAGCAAGTAAAAATGTGAATCCCGTTGTGGATTTCCTATCGTCAGGGCATCCAGCAAAGTTTGAATCACAGTATCCAATAATTTGCGGGTTTCCAGAGGATGAATACTTCAATGTTGCTCCTGTGGTGCCACGCAGATACCTCATAACACGCTTTACGGCTGTCCAGTGGTTTGGACCGGAATTTGAGCAATATTGGCATAAAACGCCTATGACGTATGCCAGGTCTGGTCTAGTAGCCCTCGTAGCATACAGTAATTTGCCAACAGCACTCTGGTAGACAGAAATTTCAGCTTCTTTTCGCTTGTTATTTTCTGAAACTTTGCAAATTTTGTTATTAACATCATTAGGAATACAAACAGGTTTACAATCATGCATGTTAAATTTTCTTAAAATAGTTTCAACATAATTAGATTGTTTTAACAATGTAACACCTTTATCTCTATCACGTTGAATTTCAATGCCTAAACAATATTGCATTTTACCAAGATATTTCATTTCAAACATTTGCATCAATTGTTGTTTAGTCAAATCTATTAGTTTTATAGAATTTGATAACAATATGAAATCGTCAACATAAACTGCTATTACAACAATTTTGGAATTTGAAAATCTGTAATAAACACAACAATCAAAAGTTGAACAATTGAAACCAATTTCTTTAAGTTCATTGTCTAACTTTTTATACCACGCACGTCCTGATTGTTTTAATCCATTTACAGCTTTTTGAAGTCGACAAACGAGTTTACTTTCACTTCCCCTTTCATTGGAGACTTCCAAACCTTCAGGAATTGTCATATAAATTTCCTCTTCAATTGTTCCTTGTAGAAAAGCAACAACTGCATCCAGGTGATGAATGTCCCAATTGTAATGTCGCTATTGCTAACAAAATACGTAAAGTTTCATAACGAACAACAGGTGAAAATGTTTCAGTGTAATCTAGTCCCTCCTTTTGCGAATATCCTTTGGCAACAAGTCGAGCCTTATAACGATTAAGAGTTCCATCGGAATTACATTTCAGCTTAAAAATCCACTTTGACTTAATTGGAATTCGATTTTCTGGTAATTCGGTAACTGTCCAAGTACGATTTCGTTCATGAGCTTGCAATTCTTCTTCAATTGCCCCTTTCCATTTGTCAGCATCAGGTCTACTCAATGCTTCTTGTAGGTTGAGAGGAGCATCTAAAAATTCTTCCTCAGTATTACTTATAGCAACTTGGCATCGGTGCATTTTGGGAATTTCGACTTCACAATCATCGTAACGAGAAGGTAGACGAATTTGACGGATTGTCCTTCGTGACGTTTCCGGAATTGACGCTTCAGCTTCTACTCGTACTTCAGATTCGGTTTCCTTTTCAACTTCGTGAACTTCGGGCTGTACTATCCTACTAGTGGTACTCGTGCAAGTTGTATCATCTTCGTAAAATGTAGAATTGCCCATCTTTACGGGAATTATTTCATTTTCAACTTCGTTTTTGAAATTTTCTATGAAGATTACATCTCGAGCTTCAGTAACTTTGTGTGTGACAGGATCTATCAGCCGATACCCTTTACTGGTTACACTATAGCCAACAAAAATCTTTTCTTCAGATTTATCGTCAAGTTTAGAACGATTTGCTTTGGGTATGTGCGTAAATGCACGACATCCAAATGTTCGCATATGACTTAAATCAGGCTTTTCGCCCGTCCACGCTTCAAATGGTGTCATGTGTGAAACAGCAATTGTTGGACTACGGTTTTTACAATAATTTGCGGTACAAACAGCTTCCGCCCAATATGATTTGTCGAGGTTTGCTTCCGTTAACATAGCCCGTGCCTTTTCGATTAGTGTACGATTGCAGCGTTCGGCTACTCCATTCTGCTCAGGGGTGTGAGCAATTGTTAATTGATGATGGATTCCTGTTTCACTAAAAAATGTCTCTAATTGTTTGTTAACGTACTCACCGCCACGATCCGAACGTATAGCTTTTATTCGTTTACCGGTTTGATTTTCAATGTATGTACGAAATTCTGAAAGTTTAGTAAACACTTCATTTTTAGTTTTTAGAAACGATACAAATGTCATTCGCGTGTAATCGTCAATAAGAGTAAGTACATACCGCGCACCTCCTATCGAAGGAACGTTCATTGGCCCGCACAGATCGGAATGCAGTAGTTCAAGCACCTCTGTTGCCCGATGTACTTTCTTCTGTGGAAAAGGCAATCGATGTTGTTTACCCTTAATACATGAAACACACGCTTCCATTGTTCCTGAGTATTCTAAACCTTGTACCATGTTGCGTAAACGATCAAGTCCGCCACAACTTAAATGTGCAAGCCGTCGATGCCAGAGCATAATCGGATTAACGGACGATACTGCTAATGCGTTTAATTTGACGGTATCTAAAAAATATAAGTTGTCTCCATGAGCTGTACCTGTGGCGACAATTTTTCCTGTTGCCTTTTGTACCATTTTACATTCATGAGCATCGAAGATCGTAATTATACCTTTATTTCTAGCCAGGTATTTTACTGAAATCAGATTTGTGGTTAGTTCGGGTACATACAGAACATTGTTGATTGTTAATTCAACCATGCAGTTATCTCTTGAAATGTTAACTAAAACAGAACCTTTGCCTACACTCGCAATTGTAGCGCCGCCAGTTTTTACTGGACACTTGGGTTCTTCTTGGTAATTATGCAACCACTCTTGATGGGATGTCATGTGCATATCGGCACCGGAGTCGATGATCCAAGGTTCACTGCTCGTTCCGCGTTCAGTACTCGATGAAGATGAAGCTATCCATGCCTCCCTTACTTTAATGGTTGATGCACTTCCAGATGAGCCTCTTTTACTTCCTTGTGTACTTGCATTGGTCTGCTTCGCTCCCGTTGCCCCTTTGTTTGGACAAAATTTTGCCTTATGCCCGAATGCTTTACAATAATTGCATTTCCCTTTAAAAGTATAGCCTTTGGTTGTCGTATTACCCCTCGTTTTCATAATTAAAGCATTTTGCGATGGTGGTGTCATCTTCACATATTCAGCTTGCAGTTTTTCACATACCAGGTCCGTTGTTAATTCCATAACGCTGTTTTCTAGTGCCATTGTCAAAGGACGAAAGTATTCAGGCAAATTGGTGAGTATATTGGCCGCAACCGCTTGATCTGGATAAGCAGGTAAAATTGCCCTCATTTTACTACCAATTGTCTTCATTTTCTCTAAGTATTCTGCCATGTCTTTGCAATTTTCAAATCTTGTTGCAAACATTTCTTGATTCAATGAAATAAAACGGTTAGGATTCGTGTCGGAATATAATTTGTTGAGCCGTTCCCACATGTCCTTAGCTTTTTCACAATGTTGAATATCTTTAATTATGTGACTCTCTACACTACTAACTATTGCAGATCTTGCTCGTTTGTCTTTGACATGATCATCAACAGTGCCTAGACAAAGTTCAAATAAATCACGATCCTCTAAGTGGTACCTTAATGTAAATTTCCACTCGTTGAAATTTTTACGACCTGTTAATTTGTCAAACGTGGCTGGAACTGTATTCGGCAGGTGAATTGTTGTTGTCATTGCTGTTACGCCAGCTTCGTTAGTACGTTGTTGCAGGTTATCGCTAGGCATTTTAACGCTTGGACTCCCTTTTAACTACGCCAAAAAAAAATTGGATCTACACGTGTTCTTGAATTTGCACTTGTGACTACTCTCAGCATTTATTCAACTTTTTATTTTTCTCAAACCCTGGGCCCATAACCTATTGGAACAGAGTATTTATCAAGTACAAAAGTTTAATGCTTGTTTAGTCCGATACACTTAACATAAAATATAATGTTACAATACAGCCATTTTGGCTAACATCAACGAACGAACATTTACAATACAAACATGAGCGACATCTATGATGCCTATAACCATAACGTCAATGTTTTAAATCTGGTTATACAAGATGCTTCAACATCTCTCCCACCGACCACAGTGGGAGGGGTGTGTGTGAGTGTGGTAGAAGTGCGATTCTAGTGCTTAAATTTCGCTCAATAACACGAAAGATACTACAACCACAGTTTTAACACAAATCTGTGCTACAACTGTGGAAATCGACTACTTTACACTAAATCGTCGAGGTATTGAAACATCTCGGTGCCTTTGCCCTGACTTGCTTCATGGCTGTAACAAACGCTACGTTTCATAGGAACCTGCCAAAAATTCACAAATTTCCCAATTCATGCAACCATCGGCGATATTAGAAATGATAACAGTATAGCGCCATAATATGCAAAGCACAAATAACTCTTATTCATGTATGACCCATTAATTTATTAAAGTTTGGAATATACAGGGTGTTACATATAAGTATGTAAAAAATATGGGTAGTAGAGGGGACCAAAACACACACTTCTTCTACATAAACCGAGGGTCCAACGTCCACGAAATTTGTTGTGTACTTACTTGATGAGATAAGGAATAACATTGTAGAAAAGTTTCTTAAAATCACTTTTCAATTATCTTTGCTTTGTAAAGTAATTTAATTGAGATAACGTTAACGATTAGTTTTGTGAATTGTTGTTTATACCGATAAGCTCTTGCTTTCTAACAATGCACCATAGAAACGGGGTAATTTAGAAAAAAAAAAATTGGAAACTAACGTAATCTAGAACGTAATATTACTTTAGCAATAAAGCGTTTTCAATTTGATGAATTTCAATATTAAAGAATTTCTTATGGTTAGCTTTATTTTTTATTCACAGTTCATTGCATCTAGCAACTCTCCGTAATACAATTATTAAAATGAAAATTGCTTATATCATATCGTTAATGTAGCGGACGATATTACAAAGTACATAGGATGTAAGTGCTCCCTCGTGCCTACAGCCATTGAACCCCGACAGTATCACTGAAGTCACCCCACTCCCAAAATAAATTTGTTGGCGTTAGGAAGAGGGGGGGGGGGCTCTAATGTAAAACTGGTAATTATTAGACAAACAGCCTATTACCTCAAACAGCATGTTATCTGTTGTAATCTATCAACCTTTTGGATTAAGCACGTATTCGGTTGTTAAAAAAAATAATTTGATTTTATATTCGATAATTTCCGAACATTAGCTCATTTGAGCGTAGAAATTTAACAGACTGGAAATTCCTTTCGATAATTTGTACTTTTCCACCTAATAAACGATTCCTAATGTGTTGCTCAATAGCCGTGCTTATCGTTTCAATGACTATACGTATAAGAAATAATTCCTGCCATATTAAAACCGCTTGGAGAGATTGTACACAAAAGCTGAGCCTACCTAAATTTCAAGAGATGAGAGAAATCCAATGTAGCAGTTTATTCAGGCTCAGGACTTGTACTTTGCATGGATTTGCGTTATGGCCAATTCATTATCAAGCGGTAAATATTCAAAACTAATAATCGGAAATTAACGCTTTAAACGGTGTAGGTACATAGAACAAATCTTATGAGCAACGCAGTCGAGAATGTGTCTCACATGCATTAATAATCTTGATTTATTTATTTTGAAAATGGTAAAATAAATGGATCTGTCAATAAATATAAGAGATGAGTTTTTAGTGGCGTTTACAATATTTATCCCTCGTATATAACAGATTCATTCCAGAGTAATCCATCAAATATGAGCGATACTTGTCCTCTTTATCAAAGTCCCTTTCGTTACATTCATCATACATATAACCCGCTATTTATTTTTAGACCTGCCAAAGGTGCACTGCAACCCTCTACAATCTCAGTGTGGTGCCAAAAGCATGTCATTCTACTTGACACTTTATGTTAAATTTATAAGTGAAATAAATGCCAGATGCCATGAATATTTCGCGTTGGACGCGACGGAAATTTACTGCGATCATCGATTTTCAGTATATTCTAGTTATAATTAATTCTTTCCCTATCATCAATCAGTTATATAACTTTGCACTGATAGAACGTATTTGCGTCTTTCACTGCAACACATTTGGGTATGCAAACGGTAAATCAAAGTGTTTTATTACTCATTGTTAAGAAACAAAGATAAAAATGCACTACCCCACATTGTTTCCTAGTGTCTCAATTAAAGTGATACACGTAAATGCTCTTTCCAAAAGCCTCCCAGATTAGTTTTTTCATTTGCAGTACTGAATCCGGTAAACTTTACAGAGTAAATAACGAAGAGAATGAGCTGATTATTATTTCGGAAACTAATAAGCATAAAATTCTGAATATTATTTAATGAGCGTGCTTCTGCTATTAAATTTTATACCATATTCGGTTACAGCGGAAGTCGACTTAGTTACTAATAATTTATGAA
The DNA here is from genome assembly GCF_008802855.1 of Photinus pyralis. Classification (NCBI taxonomy): domain Eukaryota; kingdom Metazoa; phylum Arthropoda; class Insecta; order Coleoptera; family Lampyridae; genus Photinus; species Photinus pyralis. The sequence goes on from NW_022170510.1 coordinate 26,399,991, forward strand.
ATGTACGCACAATTTTAATCAAATTTGATACATGTTTTACCATAAGTAACTAAATTGAATAAGTATATTTCTTATATATTTGAATATGAGGATGGCCGTTTGCACCGACAGCTTAAAATCCATGGCAACGATTATTGAGACAATGGTTGCCATCGATTTTAAGCTACGCTTAAGCTAAGCTCCACTTAAATTTGTCGGTGCAAACGGCCATGAGTGAATTTGGGGTAGAATGTAAGGCGGTAAACCATTAGACTGAAACCTTACACCCCAAATGAGTAAAAGCATTCGCTAATACTAATTTATTTACAATAACCTAGTACCTACTTAATTGTTGTCTAAGTGTGGTGTCACACTATGCGTTTTTACCGTTCCCGCTAAAACGGATGCGGTTTGACAGGATGAGATCTACTTGTCACACTATTCCGGTCTAACGGGATGCGTTTTTGCTATATTTTGGCAGTCTAAGTAGTGTCATGCCTCAATTATTGTTAAAGATGGTTTGTGCGTTTGAGGCGGAGGGGTTATTGCGAAAGCAGAATATCCTCAATATTGGATTGATCTTTTTAATTCAGGACGAGAATTAATAATAAAAAATTCGAATGAACAAGAAAATTTTTTTTTGTATATTACCGTCCAAAAATTCAATTTCTACCCATGATTTCTCCCTACAGTTTTTATCTACATACTCTTTAGATTGTTTTTCCCACAGTGCAGTTTTTGCATGCACGCACTCGATGAATAAACCGACATCAAACATTGTAAACCTAATAAAACACCCGATTGCAACGCTCAGTATGACAACTGATGACAACCAACATGCAACAACACGTGGTTGCATGTCATTGTGGTTGTCATGTCATCCTGCGCAGCGGCAGCAGGATGCGGTTGCATCCGGTTGGTGCGGCGAAATCGCATATATGTGACTGGTACCATTTAATAACGTGTGATATTATCATCCCATCAAACAGGAGCGTTTTAGCGGGAGCGGTAAAAACGCATAGTGTGACACCACACTTACATTTCATAATATTTAATGTGCATTAATATACTGACATAGTGTCCGTGTAAACGATGTGTTCATGCACGCAAATCGCACCGTACTTGGACTAACCCATGTTGAGCTTTCCGAGCCTGAAAAAGCACTTCTAATTATTGGAATCTTCTTTTAAGGAATTCCATTAACTCCTGCAGGGATGGTGTTTTGTTTGACGTCGTTAGGGACTGATCGAACTTATTTGACTCTGCTTCCCATGTCCGTGCTATGATTATTGTGGCTACTATTGGATTCCATGACATGGTTTCGATCCCATGATTGTTGATTGCCTTCAGACGCTCGTGGGTAGTGTCATGCAATCTTCTTATGCCGTATGCCAATTCTTGTTCAATTTTGGAAAAATCTAAAATTTGATCAATTAGTTTTCCTCTCGTTATTGTATCGGCTCAATTTCTATACCTTGTGCTATAGTGAATCTTATTTTATAGTAGATGTTAAATTTGAAGAGGTTTGAATGAGTGTGGCCAACCCGCTCTTTAACCGTGAGCGTAAATAAAGTGATCACTTTATCCGCAAAGGTAGATAAAGTGAAAGAGCTGATTATGCAATGCATTCTAATGACATCTGTAATTCTTATTTTAAATGGGACGCGGAGCACGATATAAACTGGCGTTCAGACCATATGACAATGCTGTTTCTACGAAAATGGCTGCGACGGCAGAACCTAAGTGTGCTATTCTTGACGTCTAAATTAAATTCAGAATTGTCAGAAGCTTTAGAACGATTTATATGGCTTCTATCATAAAATAAAGTTTCTATCATACACGACGATAAAGGGAAATTAACCATCTCGTGAAAGTTAATTCACTCAACGGTTAAAATATCCCTTTTTTGTCTAATATAATAAATATTACTATTACTTAAATGTCTCCAGATGACTTGTATGATTTTTGATTGTATAGTACAATCAAAGACGTATGAGTAAGAAAAAGAAACTGGTTTGTGTATATAAAAGCACACAAATATTTCAAATTTGCTTTAAGGAACGTCAACGTGTATTTGTTTTTATAATAAACACAGCCACCACATGACAAAATCTCAAGCTTAAATTAAATGTAGTTGCTGTTCGAATATCGCTATTGCTTAGCAAGTTGAAACAACACCTTAGGGCACCTACCTATAAATAGACGTATAAATCTTGTCTCAACTATAATGCAAGAAAATTCTTGCACACATGCATTTATAAACTTACTTCCCTATCGATCAGGTATGCACAATTTTTATTGTTTGCGGTGGTGTTCCTAAACGATGTTCTGTAGAAGAGCAATTTGCTTGATGTAGTCTCATTATTATGTCACACCTTTTCTCCACTGGCATGTTGAGAATTCCCTCGAGCAACTCACATCTTCACTTTATTTCGTAAAGCATATGTTCACCATATTATGTTTGTACAGGAATGTATGTACGCTTTCGTGCTTTTTATACGCGATTTTATAGCAAAACGGTTGGTGGTAAAGATCCTTTTATTTTGCTACAAGCACTTTTTGACCATTTACATAAACAATGTTAACGAAAGGACGAGTTCTAATGCATGGTAATAATAGTTTGTGAGATGTCAGTGACACTATCAGGCTTTTCATTGGAAAAATACCCAAATTTTGCAATCCTTGTAACCATCAGAGAGATTGGAGATAATCAGTACTTACCTGTATGTTAATAAACGTCCACAGAAAGAGAAATTTATTAGTGAATTATCAATACATGTAGACAATTATTCCCACTTAGTATTCATTGTTTTGCTAATAATATGGTGATTTATTCATCTATGCTGATAAGCTAACGAATTAATGCTACGCGAGCGCATTTAGTATGTGCGGTAAATAAAAAACCGCACTCACATTAATATCGTAAGGGTTGCTGGCGGTAGCTGCAGAAGACACATAGACGAATGAGCTTTACATAATAAAAGGGTTGAAGACCACTTTTACTCTGATCCCAACTTCCGACGTCGGGCCTGAATTTTTTTCTAATTGAAATGATTAATTAATTCGCGGCTAGCATGTATTAGATGAATAATGTGAAATAGACGTTACTATTTTGTTTAATAGTCCAGGCTAAACAGCTCTAAAATAATTTATTTTCAAAAAAAATTAGTTTCCGGGCGAAACCGGGTTTTTCAGGCAGGTGAAATGAATAGAAATTGGGAAAAATAATTAAAACAGCTGAATTTTTCCGCGGGTGAAATCCCGGGGGTTGAAAGAGGTGGAAAGTGGTGTTTTGCAAATTGTGGCAAAACTATTAACTTTAGACGAAAATGTTAAATATAAAAGATATAGAGATTTAAAAAATGAGCAAATTTTGTATCTGCACTATTTTCAGATAGCCTCCAATTTTCCTAGAAAAACCGGGAAAACTGTTTTTTTCGTTTTTTATTCTTATTTTTGCGAAAAACTGTTGTAGGGGTTTGAAATTCGGAGGAAACATAGCTTGTTTTATGATAAAAAAAGATGGGCCTGTACAGTTGAACCGTTTCCAAGATCTCACAATTTCTGAAAAAAAAACCACCTCTTTTTCAGGAGGCCGTCTGAATTCAGAAGGGGGCGTTCTATAACAGATCACAACACATAAAAGGGATAGTGAATCGCGCTGTACATAACATTTGCGAAATAGCAATGCTAACGTTTGACACGGAGGCAATCATATATTAAATTGTAATTAATACTCAAAAAGAGTGAATGAAAATGAATCTTCATAGTAATCAGAACGTAATGTAGACACAATCGGGATATCGGTACTCAAAAAAAAGCGACAAAAACAAAGTACGTACTATCAGGTATAACGGAGTGATTTACAAAACGATAATCTCCAAAGGGGTTTCGTTAATATTTGATTTAGGAACTATCTTTAAATCTCCAGTTGTTGAACAAGTACCATGTATAGGTCACAGGTAGAATCACATGTTTGGTTGGACTAAAATGGAGGGGAAATCTGCCGGAAATGTAGAAACTCATCTATCAATTGACGCACCAAACTCAATTCTTAATAAAGTGGCGGGTCCAAATAAAAATGCACTGCATCCAAAGAAACTATGCAAATACAGATCCGTAAAATCGATTCAATGGAGCCTCGACACACATCAAAAGAATCTTTGCTGCCGAGGAAAAATACAACTCGTAGGCAAGTAAAACGTAAATACCTAGATGGCGTAAGGATATAAAATTTACATTAGAGCGAAAAGAATTCGTGAGTATATTTCGAATGTTGAACGAAATATTACATTTAATTTTGGCTAAACGGAAAATTTAAAAAAATAAAATTTATGCTGGACTTCCATGTAACAAGCTTTACCTATTGTGCTCTTGGATAACACGTCACTCTATCCCTCAAGACGATTAGCACTCGTGAGGTATACAGCGTATTATTGTGGTCCTGAGCGAACGTATTACGGTTTCAAGCCATAACAATGATTTCGATATTTAAATTTTACCTGTCGTATTGCATTTCACCCGCTCTTTAAAATGAGCCTATAACTGAAACATTACTTTGGTATTTAACCCAGGGTAATCTGATTCCTCGCGCTTTGAATACAGGAATATGAGTTTCGTGAATATGTTACCAGTGAACTGAAGTTATACAAAATAATGTACAAAATATATTTCTATGATTTGAGTGTTTAGCACAATGAATAATATAGTAATGCGCATAAATATTCAGTATTTCTCTTCTAATATAAGTAGTACGCATTACTTTACTGTGAACGCTACCCTATTTAAATTTTATAAATGCGCAGAGACATGGTAGTCGTTAAATTCAGAAAGGATAATGAAACTGGGTTACCACGTTTTCCAAGACTCTTTCGTTCCTTTTTCTCATTTCGAGATGTTTCCGCCTGCCATTTAGTTCATATTCTTGTAGATGCTTATTTAATTGGTTGTGTCTATACGTAAAGGAACTCAAACCAATCAAGCCAGCTGTCGGCGTTTCCATGAGCAGTTTTTGACATGTAACAGAGTTTCTTGTCATTGTCAGTTAGGCGCTATTCACAGCTTGATACTTAAACGAAAGCCTGTAATTAAGTGGGCGATTTCTTAGACACTAATTCATTATATGTTTACGTCAACTGTTTACGTATAGAAAGTGTATGAATTAAAAATGTGTCCATTATTCTGCTTACCACAATAAAAAAATACCTAACAAAAAGTAGTTTTTTTAATAGACGTGTTTAACAATTCATTGATTTTACAGGAGCCATAATGGGCAATATTGTAAGGACGTCAACTAAAAAAGCACAATAGTCATGCAAATCAACATCTTGAAAAATATGAATACAGGAACTGGACATCAAGGTAAGTGTAGGTACTAAGGTAATAGGTATCCGAAAGAAATGCATACAGAGCGATCATACCAATGTGAACTTGCGGCTCTTATGAAGCAAGATTTTTAAACACATATAGATACTGCACCATTACTGTATGTATATTATACCTCTAAAGCTAAACCACTAAACGTAATCGTCCATTTGATTCATTACTTGCATCGATCTTTACTAATTTTCTCGGAAACGAATCAACCAATTTAAAAAAATCAAACGTCGAAATAAAGGACCGCGAAAGACCTTTCAAACAAGCTGTTACTCGATACCACTTGTCATTTAAAATTTCTAAGGGAATGACCCTGGGGGACAGAGGGTGAAAGGGGGTAAAGTAGTTTTTTTTTAAATTGTCCCCCTTGACAAATCTTTTGACGCACCCTCCGTGAAAGAAGTATGTTTTTTTTAATTTTGTTGCTAACTTTTATAGTGATATGTTATTATTTTTACCTGATCTAAAACAGCTTCGGATAATACTTTCACCAATCGATGTGATGTTGCTGCCAACTTTGAGAAAGGGCGCCAGACGTGAACAAGTCACGATAAAAAGTAAATAAAAATATGGTGGGTATACAGGGTGGTGCCTAGCGCGACGCAGCATAGGGATTTCAATGGTAATTTCTTTATAGTCAATTACTAGCTCCCCTAATTATTTTAGAGCAAAAGTCTAAATAGGTTTTTTTCAGAGAAAAAAATACTGCATCTGTTCATACTATTACTCATAATTTTCCGTTTTTCAAAACCGTAGAAATCGACAAAATAAAAAGGTTCATTTTACAATAAATCAGATATGCCTTGGAATTACCTAAAAAAACAGCGATAACTTTTCATTATTTGCCTTTGACGTATATTAAATTTATACTTGTTTATAAGTTGAGTAACTGAAGAGAAAGAGGAAATGTTAAAGTTGTTTTATGCCCGCCAAGTAATAACGTCTGTATTTACTGTGCAGTACCCCAATCGACGGATTCCAAGCAGTACCACAGTAGACAGAATTGTGGGCAAGTTTCAAAAACAGGAACAGTGTTAAATCACTGCAATAACGTTCAAAATGTCTATCAAAATCATTAGGAAAAGGGAAACGACAATACATTCATCGTTTTGGCTGCAGTAGAGGAAAATCAGAAGTTGAAGAACAATTCTTCCTCAAATCAATTTCTTTTTCTTCGATTATGTACTCTGGTTCCGGAAGATGATAAACAAATAGTATCTGGTGCATAGATGCAGCATTACATTCTCTAAAAAAACTACTCCATAGACGCTTTTTCTTGCGTCGGTTAGTTGAAACAGAATTAAATATGAAAATCGTTCGACGTCAAACAACGTTAACTTAGATGCGATGCGCTTGTAGTTTGCTAAAAGATTCCAAAGCATCACTGATTTATAAAAATGTAATTTTTTATTTTGTGGATTTCTACGGTTTTGAAACACGGAAAATTATGAGTAATAGTATGAACAGGTGCAGTATTTTTTTCTCTAAACAAACCTATTTAGACTTTTGCTCTAAAATAATTAGGGGAGCTATAAGACTATAAAGAAATTACCATTGAAATCCCTATGCTGCGTCGCGCTAGGCACCACCCGGTATAAACTCTTGTCTTCGCAAAGAACAATACATATACACAAATGATATCTAATTGCATAAAATTGTAAATAAAATGGCAATCCTTTATTTCACGTAATCAACTGTACAGCAAATCGTCACGACAGTAGCAAAAATTTACGGGCAAAGGAAATGTCACAGATAACAGAAACGGTACTTCATCGATAGGGCTGTTTTAATGCTCGTTACACCAATGATACACCCAAAAAGCTACAATACCAATATCAGATCAAAGTCAAATTAATTTAAACCATTAATAATTGGGTTTCGTACTGCGATACAAGCAAAAAAGGGGTAGGTAATTAAATTAAAACATATTCCCTAAAAAGAAACGTGGTTAACCAAATAAGGACAATAACTTTAAATTCAGTAAATACGGTTAGATATATAATTTTGATAATTTTAACTGGATGGCGTTTTAAATTTTCCATTTCGAAAAGTCATTTCAACGACAAAAGCATGATATGCTCCCATTCCCATTTGTACCAACTTACGCTCCTAACTAAGGGTACATTCAACGCAAAAACGTAACGTTACAATGTCGCAGTAACAGAGGTTCTCACAACGGGAATGTATTGGGTGGGGTCTCACTCGAAGTAAAGCTGTGTGACCCGCCTGGTCGCTCAAAATAACCCATACATAAATACAAAATACTGAAATGCTGAAAAGACTATCACCGCCACTATTCGTTATTGAAAATGGCTTCAAAACGCCACAAACAAAATTTAGTTGCATTTATTTTCACAAACCATTTTTAAATTACACCGAGGCGGGTCCAAATGACACAAGGCTCTAAATTAACTGGGTTAGTAAACATACGTGACAAAATTAAAAAGCAATTACACAGAATACAAAATTACACCTTAACTTTCCTCAGCACTACTTAAATTAAATCCAACCCAATCAAGTTTAATGTTGAGTAACCAGCACAGAACACAATAATAGAAGTATGTCACTTACTTTTACACACTTGCATGTTCTTTACGTTGCGCACTTCTTTTTGTTGAATTCAGATGCACTTCTTCCAAACACTGCCTTTTATAAATAAATAAGCGTTATAACGAATCCATCTCTGGATCTGGATTACGATAGGAGGATGGACTAATCCACCCGTACCTAGTCCTCAAATTCGGGGCCTTTGTAATACCTATCTCACTAGAGTTGTCATACTCCTCAACGTCACTCAATTCATCCCATGTCCAGCCAGGATACCCCCAACATGGATCGCCTCAGTTGGACTAAAATGAGCCATTCCCCAGGTAAGTGGCGTGCCGTCTCATCGTCTGTGTAACACTCTCTACAAGATGGCGATTCTACCAAACCCTTGCGGTGCATGTGTTTGTTTATCTTGCAGTGGCCAGAACGTATTCTCAGGCTCTTTCTTTATAGCCCTGTGCAAAAACGCACCAGGCTACGAGATAGAAGGCTTCTCTCGTATGGCGACAATCTAACATCATGTTTCACCTAGCGCTGTGCTGGGTTTGGGTGTCTTGAGTTATTAGACTGTTTGCAGTTGCAACTGTAAGTGAGAGAGCCGGCACTGGACCATAAAACACCTGTTTTGACAGATCAGGCGACCTAACTCATCGACTTTCTCATTACCTTCCGTTCCAACATGCCCTTTGATACATGCGAGCTCAAGGATGTTGCATGTTGACATACGGAAACCAACCACAGTGACAAAGTGGAGATTCTGATAGTTTTGTTCTTTACATTAAATATGAATAAGAACTTCCTTTTGCACTAAGCATTAGTCCTATTACATCAGTCCTATCAACTCTGATTGGAATACAGAAGAAAGTTCGCCTAGTGGTGGGGTGATATGAAAGTTCAGTTTTTTGGAGTAAATACCAGCGCCTGTTCCTTTCATTGTTTAAGATTCTTCCGTAAAGATGATTATGTCTGCTTGGGATGCCATATCCCCATTAAGAAAAATGTGATATTTTTTCCCTGATAAGAATTGAGGAGTTCTAGGTTAGGCAATCGCTTAATCACCTCGCCCAAAATACGAGAGTGACCCTCAATACCTCTGCTATTCATCAACCCCTTATTTTTGAGATGCAAGGATGCCAGAGTGGCCTGCTCTCTCACTTGGCGATCTAATGGAGGCAGGACCCAGAAGAACCTCCATCACGGCTGTGGGAGTAGTCCGCATCGCACCCGTATAAGCAAGGCACGCAAGTCTTTGTACATTTTCACTGGATTAAGAAGTGCTACGATTGTAGATAGTCTGGTTCTAAGCCACCAGACAATTTCGTATCCCGGAAGTGTAAAACCACAAGGCAGCCTTCGGAGTTGGTCCCCAAATTCTCCCAATTGCGCGGCGACTTTGGGAGAAAGCCCTATTTGCTTTGATCTGAATATGTTTGCTCCATTCTAGTTTTTTGCCAATGATTCCTTGGTATTTCACTAACTCGGAAAATTGAAGGTGTTCTTGGAATAGCAGGGGAGTTCGAAGACACGCTACCTTTCTTATTCTTGTGAAGAGAACTAGCTCCGTTTTTGTTAGGTGGATGGACAGGGAGTGTTCTCTACACGATTTTTCGGTTGCTCTAGGATCTTAGTTGCACAAATATCAAAAGGTGGGGAGGGGAGAGGCGTTTCTTGCACAGTGATCACTTTAAAATTTTAAATCTGGCGATTTTTGTAATAATAACCTAGTTATGTCTATGATTCCTTACTTATAACGTTGAGTGAAAGAATCCTTCACTGATCGGTTAAATAAGTTGTGCACTTTCGACTTTTAATATCTATCGCAAGAAATCGTCTTCACAAGCAAGGTAGCAGAGATATTTTGGTCTTTTAAGACTCAAATAACATATTTATCTTATGAAAATAAGAAACATAGTACCTCACTACTAACTTTTGGATCGCGGCCCGCTTGACCCTAGGGCGATCCTGAGTGGCCGTCACCGTCTGTTGATAGAATATTTCAAACCATTAGGAAACATTTCGCAAATGTTAGCGGATATTGATTAGAAACCATGTTTTGAAAAGAAGCAAGTCAACATTTGTCCTAACAAGGAAACGCACACAATTAATCAGCTACCAGTACAATAGCCAGCTCAAATTATTAAACCGCAAAGTGGAGGGTTGCTGTAATCCCTAGAGTAAATTGTCGAATATATCAAAACGTTCAAAAAGAGTCTTTAATTCATTAACGATTAGGCAAATTGTAGTGGTTGGTGAAAATCGGAAACATTTAACTAACTTTGTGCGGCCACTAAATCCTCAACCAAAAGCCATGTACAAACAGTTTTATGAGAAATTTTCCATTTGTTTACCTACTAAAATACACCAAAGGCCGCTTGACATAACATAACGTACATTAAACTTCCATATGAATAAGCTTTCGTGGTACGTCGGGGAGCATTAAAGTCTGACGCCAAAGCTCTACTTCTAAGAACAATTAAACAGTAAGTACTAATAAATGTTTAGGTTTAGCTGTTTTAGTTGTCGCATGCACCGCAAGAGTACTTATGCAGCGTAACTATAACTTTTGCAGAATCTAATCGTTTATAACCTTGCTATTCTAATAAGGAAAATTGACGTTTGCTGATATTTACTTGGCGCTCAGCCAGAGTAAAGTGTTTCGACCTTCGTTGAGTTAACTTTCCAATACGTAGGTTGAAAGTTTGTTCAATCTCTGGACTACCATAACTCATTACAGTAGTATTTTTATTAAATCACGGTAAGATATGCCAGAGAAGAAATTGGAATAACTGTTGTGATTCCAATGCGATGATGTAAGTGATGGAAAACTGTTTACAATAAGGCTTGTCAGGGATATTTCAACCTGCATAGTTTCAATAACAGCAATTGTTACAAAACAGCTCTAAGCCACCAGAAAATAACTGCGGTAGGCAAACTTCTCATCGCATTGTCTGTACTGAGCTATCTACGAAACTTTCTGTTTGTATTTAGCATTATGAAACTACCAGCTTTAGAAGCTTTTCTAGTAGATTATGTAGGCCCTACATTAAAGCAGTGTGTAACTGATGAAAAGGTTTTAATAACTGTAAGATACAGAGACGCCCCGGTCAATATATTTTTTGCATTCAGTCAAGCGATGCGTAATCCAACCTCTTTCTTCGACGATGATGGGTCAATGGCACGACTTTGGCACAACTTAGTTCTCGTACCAAGGAAGTATTTATGATTGAGGCAGATACCCATAGCTTAATTTTCTCTTTTAAAAGGTTAGTAGCAATTTGAAAAATTGGATGGTGGCACGCATTGTCCAGTACAAACCGTGCTTCAAGTTTCGGACAATTATTAGTTGAAATTTGGTTTATTTACTGTACCAATTACCAATGTTCCGCAAATGTCCAAAATTACCCTTATAACTTACGGTTTTGGCAACCAACAGAAACACGAGTTAATTGTATTTAACCTTTTTACCGCTTGCCGTTTAATTTAAACCAAATAACACTCCGTATACAAAAGAAGGGTGCGCAGTTTTTATTGAGAATGTTATTTAATCGTCTAATCTCTCTAAATATATTCACAATGAACGTTTTGCACCCGCAAACATTCACGTAGGTACATAATATAAAGAAAGTAACTTATTCGCACTGTATTTACAGTTGAACATAAAATCTATTAATTTTCACTACACGACGGAACTGAGAAAAGCAGAGCGCTATAAGTATACCCCGCCGCTAACCGGCCAGCTAGCTCTATTGACTCAATAGCGGAGAGACATATGCTCTTATTCAGTGTGTGGGCAGGGTATTAAAAACAATCGTCAGTGGCTCAAGGGGCCCAATCCAATCTCGAAAGTTGCTACAGATACGTACTCTTAGTTCTTAATAGCCTTCAGGGAACCACCTAGCTTCAAAATTAATTTCTCAGTCAGCCACGGAAACTAGGAAGTGCAGCGTAATAAGGCCAATATTGGAAGCACCCAAGAATAATAAAGTGGTACCTCTTAAATGCTCATAAACAAAATTTAAATGCTCTAAATTAATATGCAATTAAGTATTTAAAAGTGATGATAATCTCCCCCCCCCCCTCCTCCTTATCACCCAAGCATTAATTGTCGGTAATGATTTTTTTTATGTCAATGGTGGTATAGACATGGTGAATTCAAGTATGCCAAACCGAAAGTCCCGTGGTAAACGTTTGGTACCCGAAAAACGACATTGTTGGTTTTCCATGGACGGTTTTGACTTTATTTTCTATAGTGATATTCATGTAGAAGCTCGTGTAGAAGTAGATATAGGGATTTCCTATAGAAATGTCTACTTTTAAATGGTAAAAAGTCTTCTGAAGGACAACCAAAGTAACTACCTACAACAGGATCTGCCTGTCATAATTAATTTGAATGTTATCGCTATAAGAAGTTATTTTGGTTGCATAAAATTACGCGTCATTCAGGAGACTTTTTATCATGTAGGAAATCCCTATGTCTACTTCTACTTTATCACTGTATATCGTTGTGGTGCCTTTTATCTGCAACAGTTAACTCCCTACAAGTTAATTTTGAGAACGAGAGACCGCTTTTGAGATATAAGCGAAAAACTGAAAAAAATGCCCAAATTTCGAGGTGTTTTAACCACCAAAAGTTAAGCCCGATGCTTTCAAATTGGCAAACTTGGATTCGCCATGTTCATACTACCCTTTGACATATAAATAACTAACTATTATTGGAGTGATGGGTAATTTTAAAGACAAGCATTAATAAATCAAACGAGTTTCAACATCACTGCTGCCATCATCAGGGAACAAGAACTAAACACATTAATGTTGCTTTGAAGCTGTAATTGTCATCTAGGAGAAAGGCTTTAAAAGTTTTATTAACATATTTAAATCATAATTTAGAGTAGCGTACGTGATGTTATGGATTCGGAATTTGGTAAGTAATAAAACTCGTAGCTTTCCGGTATCCACAAGACAAATTTTATACTCGGTACAAGAACATGCATCTTGTATCGTAAAAAGTTCGAAAAGCTTGCGAAGTTTTTAGTTAGGTACTCCCGCAATTCCCAAGTATCCCAATAAACCATTACTGGTTGAATTTGTTTGAATGGCGCATGGAAGTGAAATACATACCTACTGATGGACTTATAAACAGCAAACGAACGTTAGAAGTCATGAGATTTGAATAAACTATACCAAGCAATCATACACCTACAAGCAATTTGTGATAATGATCGAGTGGCGGTTTGCGCGACATAAAGGTAGCAAATCATGTATACCTACAGAGTTTAGGTTTGATCAACGTATCGTTAATATTACGGCATCGAGCTGTAGAAAAGCTTTATTAGATTTTTCGTTTTATTATTAGCATATATTCCCCTGTCTATTCTCCATTGAACTAATCCAAAATTGAATTGCATCATGGCCACACCATCAACATAATAAAAATAATTCATTGCACTGTAATTCGACAGCTTTATAGCATACATACATACATCATTTAAGCCACCTGTACATGCCAAGATAGTAAACCAAATCTAAAAAAAATAGTCTCTAATGGGAAGCAATAAATTAGTTTCATCTCCAAAGTTCCTCCACTTTGTTCACAATTCGCCCATTTATTATGCTTGAAACCCGTATTAAACCCATTTGATGTTAACTTTTGAAGCTCGGAAATAAGTAGGCAGGAATAAAGTGATTAATTAACTGAACAGTAATTCTTGTAATTAAACCATTATCATTTGTTTTCTTTTATAGCCACACGTTTGACTGAATTAGCTTTGTTGATAGCATGCATGAATTGTTGCGAATTCTTTCACTTGCTTGCGTATGTTTCGAATGTGTAAATTTTTATCGCATTTTTTTAAGAATTCCGCATTTCTATACTATTAATTGAACAAACAAATTCTCCAGATTAGTTTAAAGGAAATGCTATTCAGTTGAAAATCGTTCCCATAGAGATGAGAAAGTATAATCGCAAAGTTACACCTCTTGATTACCACGCGATGTTTCAGAGGTATTATATACTTCACTGGTTATTAATTTAGTACGCGAAAGTTTCATAACACGTATCTAATGTGCTTTTCATGCGTGATCTAAAAATCGTCTTTCAATACAAATCCCCGTTTCATAGACAAATGGGCATGTGCTTAACACTGAAACTGTTCCCCAATCTACTAGAATCACGTCATTATTTTGTTCCGACAATTTCTCTGATAACGTTTTCAAGCACATTGAGCTGCCATTAATTACGCCAATAGATTACTCAAGCCTTTTGTTTGCTTTCTAATGACATTAGTCGCTCATACACGCCGGTGTTATTCCCTAATTAATAATCGTTAACGCGTAGGTACGAAAGTTCATTGGTATAAGTTCATTATTTTCATTTGAAGTAACTCTTTGCTTTACCCATACATTTATTACGGCACAACACCAATGGAACCTTTCTTTCCGTGACAGACGATACTCTTGTAACGTACTCGATATTTTTTTCTACCGCGGTAATTAGTGACAGCAAACTAAGGGGTTTTGAAGTAACAGACAAGGTGCGTTAATTATAGACTTTCTTATAATTTTAAAATCCTGAAGGATGGTAGGAGGGGGTAATAGTGCCGATTTTCAAAAGAGGTGACAAAGATCGTGTATAAAATTATAGGGGGATCAGGATAATGACGACGGCGTACAGAATCTAAGCAATATGATACTGAATGAAAAATTAGAAAGAGAAATGGAAGAAAAGAGAAAGTTGGAGAACAGATTTATTAAATCTGTGGTTGGAGGAACCACAAATGGCCTTCAGAAATGGAAGGGGAACGATCGGCTGCATATATGTATTACACTTACACAGATTGGTGGAAAAGGAATTGGAAAGAAGCACGGAAAGGTGTGTGTGTGTGTGTGTGTGAGAGAGGGTGTGAGAGGGTGTGTGAGGGTGGGTGTGTGTGTGTGTGTTTTTCATGAACTTAAAGGTAGCCTTTGACAGAGTAGTAAGGGAGAAAGTGTTTAAGATGGAAAAATAGACAAGAAGCTAAAGGACAGACTCAAGGATCTATATGGAGACACAAGAGTGAGGGTAAGAATACAAGGCAAGGAGTCTGAAGTGTGTTGAACTAAGACAAAGATCCCCACTTCCCAACCTTATTAAATCTTCACATAAGGGACTAGAGAGATGAAAACAAGTATAAATTGTGCACAACTCTTGTGCATATAAAGCGCATTTTTTTAAACCGAAATAGCTTTTTCTTTGACATCACCAATGGATATATTCCTTGCAGACGTCTCAATCGCCCTTTGTGAGTACTCTCTTCCGACAATCCGTTCTTGAGGTATAAGGGAATATATCCGATCACGATAAGAGGTCGAGGAAGAGGGCTATGGTTGGTAGAAATTAATTCCTTTCGTTAAGACCTTTCATTAGAGTATCATGGAGGATACGACGTAGACATGGTAGGGAAATCTTACGGCTACAAACCTAAAATACTTCCACTTCAATCGGTTTTCTTTACAGCATCATAGGTAATTACCCTTTAACAGACTACTTGTAGCGCCTCAAATTCAAAAGAGGAAAGATGGGTGATAACGTGATAAGACCAAGGATACAAAAGACAAAGGTTATCGATATAAATTTGGTTCTACAAACAGTGCAAGGTACTGTCAGCGCAGCTAATTCTGAAAGATATGAAGGATCTCAACAAGAGGAAGCTGTTATGTATGTCCAAGACCCAAAGATAAGAAAGATAAACAATTCATGTCACTAATGTAAAAAAAATGTATGCGCTTTACAAACAAAAACTATTACAGTTTACAAGTATAAATATTTGTTGTACTATTAGTAGGGGACCCCACCTGGTAACAAGTGTTGTAACGGAATTTCCCTGGACAGAAATTTTTGTTGATTGATAAAATTGCTATATGTATGTATGCATGTAACCCTGCACACTATTTTTGTATTTTAGCATTGGAAGGAAGTTGATATTTGTTACATTTACTTTAACCCGAATTGGGATATTGTTTAACCGTGACGAAGCTAAAAGGGAATTTAGCAATGTAAAGTAAAAATCGCGCTTAGAAATGCAATTTCGTCGTTTTAAAGTTTCGCCGTAGATACTACAATAGATACTAAGAGAGAGGGTATAAATACAAGTTTTTCGTGGTCGGAAGTGAAGTGTTTCCACAGGCAGCTCAGACGGGGAGCCTAAGTTGGTTTATTTCAAACATCCAAAAATAGTGCGTTACCGAGCGAATCGTCTTCCTGAAAATATTTAGAAGACCTAAAATTACACACTGGGAATCCGATACCATCTACATAGAGCCGTAGCAACGCCAGGAGAAAATTCCAACAGCATTTTTGGGAACGAGCTTTTAGCTCCTGTTTTGTTATTAATATCACTAGGCTGACAATTTCACTTCACCTGTATGAACGAATGGAGGATGATGATGATTGTTCCATACCTATGTGAAATATTTGGTATTGGCGCAACTGCAATGTCAAAATTCCCTAGGTTTATTATGTAAAATAATAGTTATTCATATAACAAGAGCGCGAAGTTCAATTTCGCGCATTGAGACTGAAGGTATTTTGACGAGGCGAAGCCGAGTCAAAATATCAGTCAAATGCGCGAAATAACTTCGCGCTAGTGTTATATACAATATTTTTTCTACAACTGAACCGATTGTTAATTAAATTTGCTGTTTAAGTTCAACTTTGTCACGTGCGCGAAATACTTTTTTTCACTGTTGACGATTTCGCGCACGTTGTCAATAGCAACCTTACGTATTAATTAACCGTTTAAAAATCTAGTATTTCGCGTTTCGAAATCCGTCAGAAAATGACAGGTTTTTTGACAGTTGTAGAAAAAAGTAATTAACGTCATTTCTTAAAAATCCCTTCTCAATAGAAAGAATAATAAATATATAAGGAAATTTGTTTCATTAGACGCCATGTACAAGAGCGCCTTTAAGAAACTTATTTTTTAATAATATATAATTTACTGTTTCCTTTGGCAATTTGAGTTATTAAATTAGATGTATAACTAAAATAGCAATACATATCACAGATTAAAGAACATTTTACGAGAACCAACCCAAATCTTTGTTTCCGAGTAAATATATGAAAGTAATGCACTCGTCAATAAATAAAATTACCTCTTACCTCGAGAACTTCTTAAAATGTAACCACTCCAAGATTTATGAATTCCCTTTCAGTGGGATAATGTTTAAAGAACATCATAAAGATACAAACGGCGAGTTTTTTCGAGGAAGCAAATTTCATATTCTAAGTATGACCTAAATGATTAAGATTACAGACGTTCATTTTACGCAAACGAGTAAAGGAATTTTAATTGGGTATAAATTCTAATGCGTACTTTAGCAAAGTTATATACCTACTTCGGCGTGTATTTCTAGATAACATTTTAATTGCATTCATAACAACTTTGTAAAGTAAATCTTTGGTAAAATGTTTATTAGTGTAATGGTTTGACTATTAATTGGGAGACCATTGAAACTTTATTAATCGATTTTCCAGTTAATACGACACGACAGAGCTTTCTTTATAACGGTTTGTTACACTTCAAAGGATTTTTCAACATACTACTCATACAGACTTATCGATATATTTCTTTTCCGATTTATCGGATTCTAGTAACCTAACCTAACCTAATTCTCATGCAAAGTATGTATTTTCTGTCCTACCCTGTATACTGTACATGTCAACTTGAATCTGATTGTAATAAAGCACCGGGCATTTATAATGCTTTCATTGTGTCTGGTAGATTTCTCGTCGCAAAATGGGTGCTTCGTCACACATCTGACTATAGTTAGTGGTTAGTACGTTGGAACCTACCTTTCATTACTTTACTTCCCAGGCTAACTCAGATAAAAGGTGGTTAAGTCAATTAGTCATTGATAATTAAAAATTCTTAACCAATAGTTTGGAAAATATTAACTCAATTTTATTAGCAAATTATTTAGAAATTTGAATACTCGAGTATATCTGGAGAAACTTCAATGTTGGCGTGCATCTGAAGTAGCAACTTTTTAGCATTGGAAATCCTTATGTTTGAATATGAGTATGAAGTTGCCAGCTTTACGCACAAAAGACAGCGGTGTCGCATCAAGTGACGATTGTACGGTACTCGACCCTGATGGGTAGCTGAAGGAAAAGTGGCAGATATTGTCGATACGGTACTTACTTAATAGTGCGCAATTGTTTTGTTAATTCCAATCTAAAATTATCGCATAGGATTACGAGCATGTTATGACTTTATGAGGCTTATTGTTCAGAAACTCTACGTTTGCGACATGAGTACTCATTTATAGATGAATGCTGGCATAAGTCACAAGATCTAAACACTCTCTGTGGCATAAGTAGTGAAGTGGATTAAACCCCCACGTACACATCTGATTGCTCCCGTCAAAATCAAGGTGCAGTTTCGTGTATTGCTTACAAGTTGAAATGGATAGGTATTCAAATTTGTTCCATTCGAATTAAACCTGAATTAAAAATTTAGTTTTAACAACAGCTTTGGACAATAAAACATTTGTTCCGCGAGAAAGCTTCAAGGTGGATTGCTTCGGTAAGATCTAGTAATTAATTTCGTATTGTTAAAGGAATGTGTCTCGCTTGTTAAAGGTTTGTGAGGGAAGTGGAAGAAGGGTGGTATTTAATTGGATTGGATCTACGATCACACTTCTCGTTGTCGATTCACCTTACAAGTTACTAAAGCCCTAAAGTTATGCAATAAAGTTATTTCCGTAATAGGATTCAATTCTCGGAACATATTTTAGATACCTACTGGAATGACCAAACCATATCGCTATGCTTTACAAATTTATGTTAATAATACAACGTTTGTCCCGGGTCGTCAGTGAATTTGTTATGATAAATTACGTTAATTGTTAGTATAATAATTATCTCTAAATTTAAATGTAAATGTAACAAGGTTACCACGATTACTTTGTGTCTCAGAGAAGTTATTAATTATTATAATGTCAAATTTGATTTTATTTGCGATTTCCTTGTGACGTAAGTATTACATTAGGATTTCGATTGGTGTATGCAAAATCTGCGATCAAACTCTTTCCGTTTGTCTTATATCTAAAGCCAAACTTCCAACTTTTATATATTCAAAAGGATTGAGTCTAATAAAATTAAATATGAATCAAAATTGCGTCTGGCAAAGCAATTTCATCTACTGACAAAGTCTTCATTCATTAATTAGATTTTATAAAATGTTCAATTACAAAGGTTTGCTTGTAAAGTAAACTAATTGTTTTTTTTTCTTTCTAAAATCATATAAGAGCTGTTACTGGTGGTCGTAGGGTAAATTTTTATCGATTACAAAAATTTATGCGCTTGTTGGATTGAAAAGGTTGAGTCGACGTTCATTTTTGGCAGACAAAAACGTTCCTTTTATACACTATAAAAACCATGTCACATGCTGTCGTAGGAGATATGTATATTAGTAGGTTCAATTAATGTTGCTGAAGTAGAACCGAGTGGCAGTTTATCTGTAACCGCTAGTAGTTCAAATTGTAGTCTCTATTGTGAAACATATAATATAAGGTTAAAGTAGAAATAGTACATTTTCGTCTCCTGAATTCTCCCTCAATTGCTTTACAGTTTGAAGAAAAACGAAATCTAGGTTAGGTTTTTCTTTCTTTGTGTCAAATGTAAAAAGTGATACGGTTGTAGTTACGAAAATAAAAAGAGGAAAGAGGTCGGAATAAAATCGTCGATACACATAAATCACAGTTTCTATCCCACAAGCAGACAACTTCTACACCAGATTTGAAAAAAAGAGAAATGACGACAAAACTACACACACTATTGGAGTCAAATATTGCAACTTAATTTCTTAACGCACATCTGATTCTAAACCAAGGAGTAGCGCGTAGCATTGGTATTTTACACGTACATTAGGGCGTCTTCATCTTAAAACGTGCGTGAAATGCACAAATGAAATCTAACTTTCCCACAGGCAATTTGTGGTTACGGAATTGCGGGACTGCCGGTTTAGATTTGCAGATTGTTTCGGATAGGGTAGGCAGTTCTAATTCAATACAACATCAAGATTATTAGTGCCGAAATGTTGAAGTAATCATTACCTTTAAAAATAATAAGAATTAATTAACATATTGTTATTTTGACAGAACTCAACCTTCTGCAAGACGAGAATTCCCGACTTCGTTATTGTGTCACTCTATACACTCTTCTTCTACGAAATGGTAGTTAATAGCATATTATTTACCAGTAAGAGTGATCTAGAAGTAATACGTTAGCTGATATACCACTCGCCTTCTGCTAGACTGGGACTTCTAGATGTTGGCGTCAGGATTCTAGTTGTCTTTGTAGGGTTTTAGTGATCGTCGTTTCTAAAGTGATCAGTTTGGATTTCTATCCACATTACAGGACTTGTAAGATGTATGGTAGAAAAGTCGGTTTTGGCTATATCTTATATTTCTCTACTGGAAGAAGTCGAATATCAAAGATTTCTGGCGAGATTCTTTCAACGCTTGTCTGTTCTCCATTGCCTGTACTCGGAAATTACTCATAGTTATAGTAGGTACACCGTAACAATGCCAGTTTCAATCAAATTAATGAACACAAGTTTAGCGCTGCACCTACTGAGATGTTAGAAGAAAGCTAATCACATTTTTAGCGCATTTCCACAAAAATATAAAAAAATGCGCTATTGTGGCCACTTTGTCCGTCCGTTCGTCCGTCCGTCCGCTACATTTGCGACGCTACTAGTTCTTTATCTTAAGAGCTATCGTTCTACTTTTTTCGCTATTTGGTTCGTTATGGTGTCGAGACTTGCACCAAGGAAGGAATTTTTTCTGCGTTTATTGATTTCTCGATGTGAAAGGAAGAAAAAAATTGCAATAATAACTTCATCTTCTGCACGAGGAAAGCTGTTTGTGTTGTAATAAGTTTTCGCATTTTCTCTATGTTGCGGTAAAAGATCCCAAAATACTACTTTACAGTCACGCTGAGTGCAGACATATTCGCTTTCACAGTAACATGTTTATATAACAAACAAACAATTGTTTGAGAGCCATTAAGACTAATGTTACTTCAAGCTATGTACTTGAACTTTCACAAAAGGAAACTGTTAATGCCACATCCCATTTTGCAGCTATTGATTACCTAAAAGTACAATCTATATGTCTGACAAAAATGCTTAAATATTCCTTTAGCCCTTTTTATTGTTATTTTAGGAAGTATAATTTCCCTACAAATTTAATTGTCCGGGTTTTATTTCTCCGGTTTTTGTTTATGACTTTGGTAGTCGGAATTATTTTTTTCTGAGTACATAAAGCTGAAATATAGGCGAGGGTATAGGATAATATAATTTGAATCAATGGTAAATATTGCTGTGTAATTCACTTGGTTGGGCAGTATGTTCAATATCTGCACCGTTTGAAGTTTCGATTTTAGAAATAATCACTCGGTTGCACTAATTAAAAACAGACTCTAGATTTACAGCGTTTATAAACACAAAGTTATACGTACTATCACCACAATCACCAAATATCGAAATAAAGAAAATAATTTAATATCTATATTATTGCCCTGCTTATACCTGTAAACCTACTTGAAGGATTCAACAGCAAACTTGCAATACTAGCTTCTAACTCAAACTGCACAAAAATAAATAATTCTTCTAACGTGAACAAGTGAGCACTCCATTAAAAACGTTAATTTCTCATCATGTAAAGACGTTACTAAATAATAAATTTATGTTATCAGGCTTTATACAAAACGCACTGCATCATAAAAAGAATTGTCGGAATATTTTACGACCGCGCCGCCCTGAAAAATCTATTCTGTCCTGTTCTAACTCCTTTTTAACAGAGCTAGCCTGGGAAGCAAGTGCGGAAGGTTAAGTCCTTAACTTACAAAAACCGAAAGAAAAGAAGAGTTTTGTAGATCGAACTACACCACGAATCTGAGCAGATTATCACACCTTTCTAAGTGCGTCCGCCGAAAAGTAGGGCAACCATTACACCAAAAACAATATTTTCTCAAATATTTGATACGATATTTGAAATCAACGCTTTGTTAAATTAACCCTCTATTGTCTCTTCTAATAACTGAGATACCGATACTGGTAATCGATATATAGGCATAGTTTGGTAACGTTTTAAGGCTTAGAGTCCTTCATTTGGAATATTTTGTATACTAAAGATCTCAGCACATCAAATTAAATTTCGTTTTCGATCCGCCACCTCAATAGACTGAATATACTGAATAAAGTTTCTCATTGAACCAAAATATGCATATAAATAAGGAAACAATGGTTTTAAAATGTACACAAGTACGCTATGACTTATAGAAGAAGTGCCTATTAAATTTAGGGTTTCTGTGGTCAAACCCCTGAGATAGGAGGACTAAAAACGCATGGAAGTGCTACTTCCTTCCAGCTTTACGTGGGTTTATTAATTCATGAATTGCCTATAGGTACCAAAAAAAACATCACCATGGAATGTACGAGTAGGTTACATAATCGATGTTTTCAATTATTATACATGTCGTCCTTTCCAATTAATTGACGCATACGGCAAAGATAATTAATCAAGATTGAATGAAAACCACTTACAACCTAAACGGTAAGATTAGATTCAACATAAAACTTGTCTAATTGCAAGTGCGACAGAATTAACGTGTCTTTGCAATTTATGTTATTAAACAATACAACGGAAGAAGACAAATTGCTTTCATTTTCACAGTACAAATAAGGGTGAAGTTTTAACTCCGTATATGCGTAAGCGATAGCATCGGATTAGAGTAGCACCTGTTGCACGATCTACTTTATTTACTAATTTGAAATTTAAATGCAATTATTTAGCAGAGGATTGCCATCTTTTCTAGTAATGGACATTTAAATTGATTTTTTTGCAACAATGGAGGAATCTGGCCTTGTCCCAAATAGCCTAATTCGCATTAACCGTTTAACCCATTTATAACGTCGATTATACATTAGGGGATAATCTTGTTAACTGCGCAATATTTTAAATTTTGTTTCGTATTATACGTAGGCCCGTTTTTATTATTGAGGTAATAAACCAATACATTTCTGAGGCCGACATTTATTATCATATCATATTAGTTTATCTTTGATTTGCGCGATAATTACTAACATAAATGTAATGCTATTTGGTATGGTTTTTTATGGTAGCATTTTTCCAGAGCTTTCCAACGATGTATCACACATGGGGGGTCACTATTTAAGATTTAAAAGTTGTGGTGGCTGTGGCGAAGGGGGTTGGAGGGGGTGCGTCGCCATCTATGTCATTGTGATTCCCCCTCCGAATTACCGAAACGGGTTTTGATTTTTTAAAATATCTCGACTAAGACATGGGGGGCGGTAAGTTTTCAAATTGCCACCCTGTATAAGAAAGTAAACATTATAAGTAGGAATTTCTATAATGTTTAACAAATGTTGTATTATATATGACTGGATACTGTTTTTCAGGCAGAAATTCGGTGAGATGAAATTTTCTTTTTCCTAGAATTTAAGTTTGGATATATCTCTTAATGTCTGATAACAAATTGATTTATAAAAATCATTCGACCTCTATATTTTGGTCTAACAACGTAGGTTGAGGGGATAATCTTTGTTGCCAACGGTGTAGCATTGGTTGTTGTAATTTTGATTTTCAGAAGAGGAGTTTCGCCTTAAATAGGACATCAAGAAGAAAAGCGTCGCTTTATGCCAATTTTAAGGCCATAGTGCGGCCAATTTAAATGAGCTTTTAGCCACAGTCAACGCAGAAATAAGTGAAGTGAAGAAATTCCGTTTGTGAAGCCGGAAGTACGTTTGTTCATGCTGGAGGATTGTCGTAAAGTCTTCGCTAATGCAAGGAGAAGTGTTTGTCGGCGCCCCCATAAGTGTTTTGTCAACGTGACTCAGTTTCAAGTTGAGTTTTTTATTGTAACGTCCTTGTCTGCCAGAGGAGAGGATGCTGCGATTACCCGGTCGTTAGTGTAAAGCGTGTTAATTGAAAATTGTAATTGTTTTTATGAACTGTCTAAGGATACTTTTTATTTGGATATTTCAATTCCCGAACAAGTAGTGTAAGTAGTTAAGTCTTAATTTTAATCTATTTGTAATAATTTTTTTGTTTGTGTTTTTGCACCATTTTCCTGTTGTGTGTTAACATTACATCGCAATTTTGTAATTTTCACATTAATTTCCGTATGTTTCATTCTCAACGAGTTCTTTCTTCTCCTTCTGGCTTCCACTTTTAAAAATTCACATCGCAAGATTAATGTAAGAAACCAATAACGCCGCCTTTATCAGTTATCACCATACGCTCCAAATAGAAGATAAATTCCCGGAAAAAATTTAAAGGTAGATGCTCAAGTATAAACAAACAGGCATCTTTTTTCTCATACAAAATAAAGATAAATTATTATAGTTGAGAACTGAGAAGTTTTTTGTGCCATAAAATCGTGAAAACGAAATTTAATTACATCTGAACCGAGAGCGCCGTCTTTTGAGTGTCTACAACGCTAGGGATTCAAATCAATAAATTTAAGGGTTGTTCCCTGTTATAACTTTATTTTGCTGGTAGCTTTTACATTTCACAGCAGATGGCAAGTCAGACAGCGAAAGTGAAATGATTTAACAAGTCTGCACGACGTATTACCATTTTCCTTACAATTAAATCATGATACCAGCTATAGTATCAAGCAATTAAATGGCATTACCCTACCTATTTAATTCGAAATTGACACGAATTAATAGATATTTCTATTCCAACATACCTATAGGGCTTTTAAAACGATCCAAACGTAATCAAAAGGAAGCCTCGTTAAAATCCACGATCACAGTATTTATAATATTTATAATTAGGAAGCGGTAAAACGGTTACACACTACAATTTCCAAAAAGCTGAAAGTTAGTTACGAGTATATGCATACATTCAATTCCAAGAAAATAATTGTACTAATTAGTAATGATGCAGTATTTATCTTTATACATATGTTACCCTTTACTATCTTCCACGTAACTAACGATATTTCTTTTCAGATATTTGGAAACGAAAAATTTAAGAAATGAGCAGAATAACTGCTTCACATTGGTATGGCCATTTACGCATCACACTTGAAGAAGGTTTCAAATGAAGACCATTGAACCGTCTAACTATCTATCATCGTTCAACATCGGGACATTTAAGAACGGTAGTTGGTCAGAACTACCGTTACTGACTTACGAAAATGCTAGTGATTGGGGACCTAAGCGAGATCCTCTATTTATAGTGATACCATTCACAATACTTTTTGGAGCCATTTTCCTGATTGGGCTGATTGGCAATATTAGTACTTGCGTCGTTATTGCGCGTAATAGAGCGATGCACACAGCTACAAATTACTACCTCTTCAGTTTGGCGATTTCCGACTTACTGCTGTTAATATCAGGATTGCCACAGGAGATGTACAATATATGGTCCAAGTACCCATACATTTTTGGCGAGGCGTTCTGTGTACTGCAGGGTTTTGCAGCCGAAACTTCAGCAAATGCTACAGTTTTGACGATAACTGCATTTACGGTTGAACGTTACATTGCCATTTGTCACCCGTTCCTGTCGCACACGATGTCCACGCTATCACGGGCGATAAAACTAATCCTGTTGATATGGATGTTTGCAATTTGCCTTGCAATTCCACAAGCTATTTCGTTTGGGATTGTATACGAAGATGTTCCTGAAAACGTTGCAGTCAACGAAGACCATAATACGTGCAATGTGAAAAGAATCGTGATACCTCACGCCTTTCTGATATCAACGGTTCTATTTTTTGTGACACCTATGACGCTCATTACCATTTTGTATATACTAATTGGCCTTCAACTTCGCCAATCTTCAGTAGGACCTGTACGTGGAGGAAGCGTAAAACTGAAACATTTGGTTTACAAAAAGGCGTTAGTGACACATACAAATTCAACTCAACCACCTACTTTCGTAACGAAAGATAACGGAACAACGGATCTTCAGTTGTCTCCAGAAGACAATCGAACAAACTGCTTGACTCCCGTATCACAGACGTCGACTCAACACGTAGTTAAAATGTTGGGTAGGTAATTCCCTTACGTTCTCTTTCTCCTCTCGCTACCCCTGGGACGAGTGGTGGAGAATAGTGCTGCATATGGAATGTATTTAGTACGCTAAATTATATATTCTGTTTCAGTTGCTGTAGTGGTTGCCTTTTTTATTTGCTGGGCACCGTTTCATGCGCAACGCCTTTTGGCCATTTATGGCCAATCGAGTTCATCACACATGGTGGCGACCTTTACTGCACTTACATACATCAGCGGCGTTCTTTACTATATGTCGACGACAATTAATCCATTACTGTATCACATTATGTCGCATAAATTCCGTTTAGCATTTAAGGTGAGTAGGTAGTACCATTTTCAATGGTTTTAACTTAACAATAAATGCAATATTATAAGTTTCCGTATGACAATAGAAAGATACTTTTTCATACTGTAACAATGGTGTAAAGTGTCTTGGGTTATTTACTCCGTATCCACATATTCGGGGATGGTTAGTAAAAACAACCAAAATCAAAATGGAAAAGGTTGTAGAAAGTCCCACTAATATGGAATGGACGGGCGGATAAATTCTTTGAAGCTGTTTCCTTTCGTTGTGTAAAAATTTTGATGAAAACCTCTTTGGGCCTACGGAAATGTAACGGGGAAGATATGCCGAAGAAACACAATGGTTTGGACGGTAGAAATTTACTTGTGTCACAAAATTCTTCAAGTACCTACTTGCTCTGATGGAAAAGTAGTTTCAACCAATGGTGACTTAAACTTCAATATATATTTTACGCTGTATTTAATGGTGGGTCCTACCAATGGTCCTACTTCGGAAGCTAGTAACTAAGCTTTTCTGCTACCCCAATAATTTAATTTTTGTAACGTAGACGCATCTTTCCACATAGTGTACATATTAATTTCTTCATCATATTGCTTATGTACTGATACTCTTTGATTTTGCAGGAAACGTTCACTGGCTGTCTATTCGTAAAAGAAGACCCTGCTACTTTGAGGTACTCTACAGGATCTGTCCGAGGATCAATAGATAAAGGAAATCCCCTCACAGAAACCTCACTTTTTAGATTAACATCAGGCAACAGCCTACGTACTCACTTTCGATACAAAAGGAAAGTCCATAAAAACAGAAATGGTGTAGTTTACTTGAACTCCGGTGTTACGAAGAACAATGACTGTAATAAATATGTTAGTTATTTACAAAATGGTTCAGGAGCGAGGAATCAACTTAGAGATTCATTACTGTACAGGAATGTTATTGCGCATTTAACCTCAGAAGACAATAATTGGAGCAAAGGTAGCGACTTAAGTGGGGGATGGTCCAATGATTCCTCCACAGTTATCGAAATTCAAAATATGCTGCAGAAAAGATGTAATTCGTGTAAGTTGGCAAATGGCGATGAAGTGACTGATATAGATTTATTGCCAAAGTCTTTTACAATGCCTAATGTAAACACTTGCCACTTAAAACCTTAAGGTTGCTCTTAAATGTACTATGTTGTGAATGTGTTTCTAAATGAAATATATTATTTGTGTATGTAATATTGTTTCCCTCATCGTAATACATACATAAGTATCTTTTTATTGTTTGGGATTATCCAAGAAATTATAAACAGATATATAAAAAATACAGCCGCTTAAGACCGAACAGAACCGGCGACAATAAAGGATAGTAAGCGATATCAGACGAGAAAAAAGAATTTTGTGCTCTCTGCGTGACATCTTAACAAATGTGTAATTATTACATATATCTAGCCCTGTACGGATAACCCCTCTCGGATGTTGCTAAAAGGCTCTAAGAGACGCTCACTTTTCCGGTGACGCCATCAAGTGACGCCCTTTCTGAACAATTCTAGGACAATGTAGAAAAATTACAGTGAATGTACCTACATAGCTCCATGAGCAGAAGATTTGCGCTATGTAACATTTATCTACCCAATACAAACTATGATGTAGGAGAAATTGGAAGAATCACTAACCAACTACCCAAACCTTATATCGTTGTTGATGATTATAACTCCCACCACACTGTTTGGGGATCAATTTCAAGTATTTTAAATGACAAGTACCGACTTTCTTTACCATAAGGTCAGGTACGTTTGATGCTTGTGTCAATATGCTCGCCCGGATTCCAGATTAGTCTAAAATGGGACGTGGAAAGTGATTTGTTCAATAGTCACCATTTCCCAATAATTATTACTGTACGAGGTAATAATCCCGCGATTAGATCTTGGCTTAAATTTAAAATCCTAAAAGCTATTTGGGGAAGATATGTTACCCGCCTTGTAGTCCCGAATGAGGAGCAAGTTAGTCTTAAAACTCTTACATCTTCTATTTTGGATGCAGCCGAGGCTAGTATTCCAAAATCCAAAGGTCGCAAAAGGACTAAAATGGTCCCATAATGGTGGTCTCCTGAAGTAGGAGAAAAAATTTCATTAAAGAAGCGAGCGAGCATTACACAAATTCTGCCATCATCCTACATTGGAGAACCTAATTGAATTTATAAAAAGAAGAGGGGAGTGCCGTAGGAAACTTCTGGAAGCGCAAAGGAGATCGTGGCAACAAATATGTGTCCACCATTACACCTGACGCTACCACCAATGAAATATGGAGAAAGGTTGGAGCTATATCTGGTAAAACAGCATGTAATTATCCGGCATTTGTCCGTAATTCAGATGGGGTTATGACAAACACTCTGCAGGAATGTCATATATCCTTACGCACCAATTTTTTCAGCTCCTTAAATTATTCAGAAATTTTTCTTGCAACCAAAGTTCATGAGAAAGCAAATCTTGTGGACTTTGAAACACAAGAAAGTTTAGATTACAACTTACCGTTTACGTTTGAAGAGCTGGAGCACCAAATCTTGCTCTCCGGGATACGATGGCATTCATAATCAAATGATCTGCCATTGTAGTCTGAAAATGGTTCTAAAGATTTTAATATTATTTAACAAATTCTGCGAAAATTGTAATTACCCTCCAGAATGGAAAAAGGCTGTTCCCATACTCAAACCAGGAAAGGATCCATTATCGGCAAAACACTATCGCCCAATCAGTCTAACGTCATGTTTGGGTAAGCTGTTAGAGAAACTGGTGAACCGGCGACTGCAATAATTTTTGGAAACCAACGACATATTGGTACCATACCAAACGGGCTTTTGGCATGGCAGGTCAACAATTGATCATTTGGTGAAACTGAGCAACAGAATCCTAAAGACCTTTGATAATAGAGAACATCTGGTGGCAGTATTCTTCGATATTAAAGGGGCGTAGGATATGACATGGAGGCATGGAATTCTAAAGAATATGTCAAAATAATTTACCCAAGTTTGTACGTTCCTTTTTAGAAGATAGGAGGTATTCGGTCAGAATCGGAGACACCTATTCCCAGGAATACATTTTAGAGAATGGAGTGCCACAAGGGTCAACTAAAAGCTGTTCTCTTTTTGCAATCACAATAAACGAAATAGCCTCAGGAGTTGCGGAACAAGATGTAGACGCGACGACCTGATGATATGCCTTACCGGAAGAACTATAGGCAGTGTAATGCGTAACTTGCAAGGTTCCATCAACCAAATTGCTACAAATGCAGATGCAGTAGGGTATGCGCTTTCCGAGGAAAAAACTAAAGCAATGCATTTTTGCAGGCTTCGTAAACCTCATTACGACCCTGTAATGTTTTTAAATGGTCAGGTAATAAGTGTACCTAACGACATTAAATTTTTAGAACTCACCTTTGGCAGGGAATTATGATGGACCAAGCACTTTGAGAACCTTGTAACATCGAGCAGGAAATCGTTAAACGTACTGAGCGTACTCGCACACCTGAAATGGGAGGCTCATCCTAAATCCCTTCTTGATGTATATAAGGCAACGATTCTGTCACGTATTGACTATGGGTGCTATAGTTATTCCACGTGTAACTTCACGTTGCTGAGTAAGCTGGACAAAATTCAAAATCTAGCAATTAGATATCCCCTTAGGGCCGTCACTGCTCTCAACGTCGAAGCGAATATTCTACCGCTTGCTCTTCGCAGAAAGCAGTTAATAGTTAACTATTACCTGAAAGTACATCAAAATGATAAACACCCAAATTATAAATTACTTAACGATAGAACTAGACCTACACGTTTATATAAATATCAAGACAATGCATGGAGGAGCTACAGTTGCAAGAGGATGACATTGTAGATCTCACAAAGGTGGCTGTGATGCACTGTGTAAATGAGCGCTGGCAGGAACAGTGGACCCGGACCTATAGGTACATATACATCTCTGAATAGTATATTAAGTATGGGGAACGGTAAGGGATTTTTACCGTTCGAAGACAATTGTTTGGAGGAGGAGCGAAGCGACGACTCCAATTATTGTCTGAGAACGGTAACCCTTAACGTTCGACGTGCTTATAACATTTTTTTCGCGATCGAAATTAAATTTATGCAACCAATATAAATATGCACTAAGAAATTAACGAGCAGAATAAATCGAAATGATCGAAGTGGTATGGTGTATATCACTAGGTAACCAGTTTATTTGTCAAAATTGAAGTTAATAATTTCATAAAAATGTGCATGTGTCTGATGTAGTTTACTATAGAGCATTCGCACCTTAGTATGCAGTATGTGGTCTTATGGACTATATCCCTCCTTTACTAATTTGCGTCATTCTTCAATAACGCTATCCTTATTCCTTACCGCAATGATGCCAAACTTACATATGATTGAATTTAAGCTTTAAAACAAAATATAACGTCAAATCTTCTTGTATTGTCATTACGTGTGTGGTTCGTTTTTGTCTTTCGTATTTAACACATTTTATTGTCTCATTGCTTTAAAAATCGTTCTTTTAAGAACGCCTCCATCTCGTACTTTATATACAAGGTAACTTTGAGTGTTCTTGTAGAACCGTTATTTGATTTCATCTTTTTAGAATATCCCATTAAATGGAAGCCGAAGCTGAAGCAGGATCTGCTAACGTGAAACGCCATAAAGGAGAGTGTTTTAGCCGGAAGGAGAAACACCTCATTATCAACGTGCTGAACTATTTCTCGGGAACGATGAACGTTACTGCAGCTGTGAAAGAAGCAAGTAAAGCTTTATGTTGTTCTGAACGGAGCATCTATACCATTAAAAAGGAAGACGGAAACGAAGGTGTATCAAGCCCGAAAAAACGCAAGCAAAGAAAAGGGAAACAAACAATGATCGTCTTCATGTGTATGATGAAAATGTGCAATCAGTTATTCGACGTAAAGTGCATAACTTCTTCATTACAAATATTCCACCAACTATGAACAGCATCTTAGCTTCCGTAAATGACGATAACGATCTACCCAACTTTAAACGCACCACATTATTCAATCTCTTGAAAGATATGGGTTTTGAATTTAAGAAGGTTGGCCGCAAGAGTATCCTTATTGAACGGGATGATATTATACGATGGAGACATAAATACCTACGTCGCATCAGGAAGTTGAGAGAAGAAGGTGCTTAATCTTTTTATTATATTTAATTGCAAATTACATAATATTTATATTTTAGGTAAAAATATTGTGTATACGGATGAGTCATGGGTTAACATTGGTCATTCGGTGAGCAGGGCGTGGCATGACACCACCGTTGAAAGCAATCGTCAGGCATTCATCAAAGGACTCAGTACAGGTTTAAAATCACCCACTGGTCTAGGGCCTCGCTTTGCGTTAGTACATGCTGGTGGTGATAATGGTTTTATTCCGGGCGCGGAACTGACTTTTCTCTGCAAAAAGAACACTGCTGATGCACACAACGAAATGGATGCAGACACTTATGAAAAGTGGTTTTTTGAACAGCTTCTACCAAATGTGCCACCGAATTCAGTCATTGTTATTGACAATGCCTCGTACCACAGTAGAAAGTTGGAGAAGATACCAACAATGTCGTGGAGAAAAGAACACATTATAGATTGGCTTCGTGAGAAAAATGTACCGATTGAAGAAAATCCATTAAAACGAGACCTACTGGCTTCTGTTGCGCATGTTCGGCATCACTACGACAAAAATAAGCTTGATGTTATTGCACAAGAAAAAGGTTACGAGATTCTCCGTTTACCTCCATACCATTGTGAATTAAATCCCATTGAAATGGTGTGGGCTCAAGTTAAACATCATATCAAAATGAATAACAAAACATTTAAAATAAAGGACATGGAAGAATTAATAAAAATGGGTTATTCACAAGTTACGGTTCAAAATTGGCAACATTATGTCAATCACGTGAAAACTATCGAAGATGGCATGTGGGCAGCAGATTATCTTCAAGATGATGTTGAAGAATTTATAATTCAAGTGTCGCAGTCATCTTCCGATGAATTTCAATTCGATTCCAGTGACTAATATGTATACTGTACATTTGTAAATTTTTGGGGA
Organism: Photinus pyralis; assembly: GCF_008802855.1. Taxonomy (NCBI): domain Eukaryota; kingdom Metazoa; phylum Arthropoda; class Insecta; order Coleoptera; family Lampyridae; genus Photinus; species Photinus pyralis. The sequence continues at coordinate 26,432,345 of NW_022170510.1, forward strand.
CTTAATAAATACAAGCTGTTCTCGGCCACATTTGACAAACAATTACAACTTGTTATTAATTTACCTTTTTGACTTCTGAGGTTAGGTTAAAAAGTAATAAATAGTGTCTAAACTACCGTTTTACGGTGCAGTAATCGATCCTATAATAAGTTTGGCAAGCATGTACTGTTTCTCCATAAGCCCCATACTGCATACTAAGGTGCGAATGGTCTTTGAACTTCCTTTATGACTTTATGAGCGTCTTGCTATAGGAAACAACAGCACAAATTGTACGTTTAATGTACCTAACAATAATTAAAGATTAAATGTAATGTAAGACTGTTGATTTTTAAAAAGGCGTCGGTAAGTATTTTGCTGTTCTGTTTTTAGATCGGTAAGTAATTTTGACGTCGTCGTAATCATAGCAACTGGTAAATTCTACCTACTGTCATGGAAACACCCATGGTAAATAGTCAGAAATGACCGATCGCGCAAAAAAGAATTAAACCAAATCTAGGATCACTCTTCTTACTCGATGTGGAACATTTGAACTCGACAAAGTTGTATCGGCTTCGTTTGGGACACACGCTGCTCTTAGGCATAAGTTATTTGCGTAAGGGTGAAGCACCACATTTGTGTAATAGATGTGTGGTATCACCAAAACACATACTTTGTGTCTGTGTAGCATACCAAAATGGGCGTGAATTTTGAATGAACTCTGATAATAATCTGTGTTATTAGTACATATGTAAATGTTGGCTAGTTCTTGTTTCGTCTTGTTCGTATATATCTTTGTATATAGGGCGATAGACAAATGGCCTCAGCAGGCGAAACCTTAGGTGGGGTTTTACTGGATATTCCTATCAAATGAGAGAGCCCCCACACTAATCTGGAACTTCCTTCTAGAGTGTGCATAAGAAGCATTTCCCCACCTATACAAAAAAATACTAAATCCTAAAATAGATAGAATAACCATGTACAGCAAAACAAATAGATACCTACACAATTTAAACTATAACCTTATTAGTAATATATTTATGAAAAAGTAATAGTTGGAAAAACAGAATATAATATAACCAACTTAACATTGAAATTACTCCTAGTATCTTAATTCGGGAGTTCTAGTATAACTCTAGATATATCAGCAAAATTTCCTGTAGTTATATCGCAGAGTGGAGATAATATATCGTTGAAACTTGTGCACATTGTGTGAATGGGTGATGTAAGAAAAATGTTAGTTTGTGCTGTGGGAACGTAAAATGGAGTGGGGTTTCTGGAATTTTACCTAGGAATTAAATGAAAGCTTCTGTAATAACTCTGAGCAATCTAGTGTTGATTGTGGATAAATTCGTGTAGGAGTTTTAACAAAGCACATAACCTTCGACTTTGACAAGAATGTAAACTAAACGTCTGTAGAAGCAAAGCTTGACTAAACATTTTTTTTGCACATTCGCAATCGTTGTAGTTTGTTAGTCATAAACAGAATTCCGTATCGTTTAGCCGTATCAAGTTTAGAATGCACAAGGGAACCGTACAAACAGCAGATGGCAACAAAATTTGTAAACATTTTGCAACTTCGAATAACCATTGTTTTGTACAATGATTTTACCATTGAATTAATGTGTGATGAAGGAATTTAGGAAATGCGGCCCAATTAACAACCTACGACACATATTTTTTGAGTTTGCAAGGAACACAAATGAACACATAAGCTTTTCGACCAATTACCACCATTGCCAATACCCAGTAATTTAATCTTCACGAATTATTAATAGTACTTACTGAAATATCCAGACAACTAGCCTACCACTTTTAAGAAACCCGTATGAAACCTTAGATCATATACCTTGACACTTGAATACAAAATCAGCATCACCAACCACAAATTATATGGAAACGACACGAAGAACGGCAAAATCCTTCAAGTATGGAATTTCCACATTTTGAACAAATTATTGAACGATTAACGGCCTATTTACACACCAGAAACTGTTTGAACTTCAATATAACATTTCTAACGTGTTAACACTTCCAAATTAGCTGGAATCGACATCCGAAACATCACGCAGGGTTAAAACTATCAAATTCAAAATGTAACCATTATTTTGAAAATAATCCAAATTTGGGGCCTAAGGGTCAGATATCCAACTTTTTTAATGCCCAGCCACCCTAATTCATTCAAAAACGACCCCTGAATGCCGAAATTCTTCAATTTTTACAGGTTTAAAACCTTGAACACCCTCTTGAATAAAAGTGTCCAAAACTCCAAATTTTGAACCCACACGAAAATTTCGGTGGGTGCTGCGGGCCAAAAGTTTTATTTGGACCTAATGAACACGTGTACCGAGTTTCATGCTTTTGTCACAAAATGCAGAGAAAAAATTTGTACCGCCTACGATGTATCGCTCGTCGGTGTATATAGTATCACAGACAACATATACTAAGTTGTCTGTGATAGTATTAATAAGCTTAGCATTCACTGCGTCTCCTATAGTCTTAGGTACACAGATTAGGTTCAACTATTCATCCAGAAACAGTTTTACACTATTGTGATCATTTGTGTAGTGTTTGATCGGTAAATTGTGTACGTTGAACCAGAGTATCTTAGGTTAAACGCTAATTTTAAAGTCCTCGTGGATCCTACGCGAAAAAGTACTTTGTCGTTTTCCTATGGTGGGTTCTACGTGGGACACGCTGTATATTGTATATATGGATACCGAATAAATATACTGTTTGTTTATATACATTTATCTACGACTATTAAATAACGCTCAAATGACTTCACTATATTTTAGCGAATTCTGATATGCATCATTAACGGTTCCTCTGAAACCATTGTACACTACTTTATGTAAATGATGTCACTAAGTATATATTTCTCATAATTGCATATGTATAAGTTCATAATTTCATATGCACTAAAAATAGAACTGCCCATCTCTTAAATACTGCCTGTCAATTTTGATTTGAATAAAACACTTCTAAGGTTATAAATGAGAGGTTTTGTGCATAACTTGGTAGGTTTATTTGAAAAACAATTAATACGGGAACTTCCACCCCTATGATGAGTTATGTGCGGCGTATCCCATATAAAATGGGATGAACTTAACTTGTAAAATACCTGAAGTCATTGACGAGTTCAAACAACTTCGGTGATACCAATATTCTGCATGAGCTCGAATAAGGCTTTTGTTTCTATTTACAGTATCTATACCTACCTTCATTTTTACAAGGAATTATTTGCAGCATAATGGATTACCGGAAGCCCCAATTCGAAGATTATTGTTAGGTATATAACCTATAAGTTTCAGCCTTTTACGAGGAGAAACATGTTTCGTACAACAGATGTGGTATTTGTGTCGAAATTGTCCCATGGAACTAAGCAATAACATTGTAAACTCGTTGACACTAAAGGCCGATTCAGAGTTCCGTAACGGTAAGCGGTAAGAGGTAACGATAAGAAATAAGAAAAATAAACATTCAAATTATAATGATGACATTCAGAGTTTTTCCGTAAGACGCAAGACGTAAGTAGTAGGAGGTAAGGAATGGATTATTTCATTTCATACCTTATCGCTTACGGAATCATGTTTTGTTTATTATGATAAGAAGGTATTCGACCGTTAAACATTTGTGTTGAACGTGTATTAACACTAGAAGCGCTATGATTATGATGTCACTATCCATATTCGTTTACCTACGTCTATGAAAAGCAAAATAACCTTTGGTACTACAATCTCAAACGTCAGTTTGACAACATATGACGAAAACGGTCTTCCCTTACCTCTTACGGATTTACGTTACCGCTTATTTCTTATTTCGTACCTCATACCGTTACGGAACTCTGAATCGGCCTTAAAGGATATGAATGGTTGTAGCACTTAATAATTATCGTTTTGCATTATTTATTGATGATAATTCGTAACAACTCTTACATACTAGGCATTGATCAAATTGATCAAATAGATGGCTATAAAAGGTACGTTAACTAAAACAACATCTTTTGCCCTTAAATTTGCAATAAAACTATATAACCGTTGAGTGAAAAATTAATTCGTTATTCAATGCTATAACACTTAAACTTCGTTTCTAAAAGAGGAAGAAAGATGTTGGATGTAGGTCTAAGAAGCGTAACGAAGTCTTCGAAAAATTAGATTATGTATGCGAAACAAAATGTTGTATTCCATTTGACAGTTGTGTAACAATTTCTGCAGCCATAATTGATGCATCGGGATCGGGTTTAGACAATAGTTGTACATAGAAATTGTACCTACATACACATCACAATAAATAAGCACCTTATCTCCGTTGGTTACAATCTAAAACAATGAAAAAAGAATTACAACAATTTACATTAACAATAATCTCACCTGTAGGTAATTACGTGTTGAATTAATGACTTCTGGCCTCTGGGGATGAAACTGCAACACGAGCCGAACAGCTTCACCTCGTGTCTAATCGTATTCTTTATATGCTCGTATAATAATATACTATTGTGTAATTTACTCACGCATAAAAAATGTCACTAGCTAAATAAAATGTCACTACACTGTTTACAAATTGTTGCGTTATATTTAAACTGGAATCGATTGTCTTACGTGTTACGTCCCTTTTAACAAACGTGCTTTGTACTCATTTGTCCATTAGTTAATCCTGGTAACTGCATGCATTACAGCTTGACGACATTGTTACGACTTATGTATGCTAGTTCACGCGAATAACTTACTGAAAGATGAGGACTCCTATTCTAAAGCTTCACATTCAATATTCGAAATATATCTAATGAAATTAATAAAGTTAAGATGTCTTGTTCGCTTATGTTATGTTGTAATTAGTGCAGACGTAATTATAACAAAATTTCTTCTACTTGCATAATTCCTTAACACACCTCAAATTATTACTATTGTTACATCAAAATAATAATAATCACCTTTAGTTATGAAACGGGGTCTTCCATTCTACGTTTTATATTCATAATTTAACAGATAACAGTAGTACAGTGACTTTAGACAATTACTGTAACAATAGGTTGTAATAACGGGCGATCAAAAATGAGTGGCGGTCGAGTCGCCTTTGGAAGTACAATTTCCCATGTAAACAAAAATTCCAAAAGATGACTCGACAGCAACTCAGTTTTGATCGCCTAGTATATCTATTATTTATTTATGAACAATAGGTAGAATTAGAGGCCTCTACCGGTGCGCATAATAACAAAACCCCGATTATCCGTCGACTGACGTCGCCTGAATATTAAACCACTCGATTTTACAAATGTATACGTGGTTCATAGTATATATAGATGTCACAGATTGTAGTTATTCTGTGATATGGTTTACAAACAGAATTTAATTATAGGTATAAGTCGGAAAGCAAATTTTTAATTTTTTCATGTTATCATTAGTCACAATCACAATCAGCGCAAAATTAAATAATCCGACTCCAACCTCATTTGGGCCGTTGGGAAGTTTAGGTACGTCAAAAATTGAGAAAGCTCACAAAAGCAAATTGCAATCCGAGAAATACAATATTCGGTAATAGTTTTAACAGTTACGACTAATCGCAACACGTTTAGTGTCAAATCGTTTAGCAAATTTTAATTCAGGTAATTCATTAATTTCCACTTAATATTTCGTTTATTGTCACTAAGGTTCTTGTTCAGATAGTTTTTACACAGCAAATTTGAAAAAACAATATTGAAGCATAAAATATACTCCCACAATGAAGGTTTCAGGCAAAATTAAATTTCTGTCAAGAAGTTCTAAACGTATATAAGTGATTGAAAAGATATTTTCAATAAGTACTTTTATAAAATGTAATAACTTTCAGGATACTTCGAGATGACAAGTACCAAAATATTGTCAAAGTTTGCTAATATCTGAAACTCTTGTTTGCGGATATAGATATCAAATTATTCCTTTATTATAGCTACTTTTTTGTTATTTACGTGTAGGTCAGAAGACGAAACCTCGAGGCGCTTAGTACTTAGAAATAAAAACTGATTCTGTTTTTTGTGGACAGCATTTCTTTTTCAATTTTCTGTAAAGGTGAAGAAAACAATTCCTACACCTACACATGTGTAGTACTTAAAAGCAGGGTTAATTAAACTAAATTATGTTCGTAGAAATTAAAAACTAAGTTACGAAATTAGATAAAGCTAAAACTTTGTCAATCCTTGTGTTAGACCCAGAATGAAATTTTACTCTATGCTGAGATCTCTCTATTCTCTATTCTCTATATTCTAATTTGTGATGAAGTGTAAAAAAAAGAATGGCGGGAGAGTTACAAAATGGTAAAACACGAATTCCTGATCGAGCTACCCCATTGTGAGGTATACCAACCAATTTCATCATGTCGGAGTTACAAAAAGTGCAGCACAGTGTAGGGTTACTGTGAGTGCGAGAGAGAATATTAAAACAAGTTAAAAAGTAATCGTAAACGATTTACATAAAGCGCATTTCCACTTGCATTCATTTCCCATTTGTAAGATGCAACTTCTGTTAAAATCGTAAAAAATCCGGCCACAAATATGAAAGATAGCGTTGCACATGGGCAATCCATTGTTGACGTGCTACTTCAATTTCAGTTTATGAGAAGAATTTCATTTCAATGCTTTTCTAAATAAGAAAGTTGGAACTGCGCATGCGCAAACCTAAATTTTAAAACTAATGTTAGATTTTCCTTTGTTCCAAGCGCCTAAGTATCAAATTTCACTTAAATAGTTCCATAGATAAAAAAGTTGGCACTGCGCATTCGCAAAATAAAATTTTGAAACTAGCGCTAGATTTTCCTTTATTCCAAGTGCCTATGTATCACATTTCATTTAAATTCTTCCATAAATAAAAAAGTTGGCACTGCGCATGCGCAAAACCAAATTTTGAAATTGGCGTTTGATTTTTCTTTATTCGAAGTGCTTATGTATCAAATTTCGTTTAAATTCTTCCATAAATAAAAAAGTTGGCACTGCGCATGCGCAAAACCAAATTTTGAAATTGCGTTTGATTTTCCTTTATCCCAAGTGCCTATGTATCAAATTTCGTTTAAATTCTTCCATAAATAAAAAAGTTGGCACTGCGCATGCGCAAAAGCAAATTTTGAAATTGGCGTTTGATTTTCCTTTATTCCAAGTGCCTATGTATCAAATTTCATTCAAATACTTTTATAAGTAAAAAAGTTTGCAATTCGGTTATAAATGGTCGAGATGCGAAAAGGGCACTGTGAATTTTGAATCGATTCGATCCAACTTTTGGCATTGCGTATTATATGGCTAAATCTATGCCCATATTGAATTTCATGCAATTCAGTTTCATAACTAACGGAGATGTAAAAGCGATCGAACATTTCTAAACAAAGTTATCGTTCACACGGACAGATAGATGGACAGACAGACAAAGGAACAGACGGAGAGACCAACAGGCAGGCGACAGATAGCAATGCAAAATTATAAACGATCTCTAGGATCGTTAATAAACGGCAAAAGGGTAAAATTATGGAACATGTAAAAAACGGTTTTTTGTTTTTTTTTACAATAACTTTTTTTGTAAGCGGTACAGAAAAATTTCCTTCCTTGGTACAAGACTCGACACCATAACGAACCAAATAGCGAAAAAAGTAGAACAATAGCTCTTAAGATAAAAAACTAGTAGCGTCGCAAAGTTAGCGGACGGGCGGACGGNACCTTATAGTGTTTTTATTCAATGGTATAGGGAAATGTTGTATGACGTAGATTTTCATGTAGATTTAGAAAATGCAATAAAATACAGGGTGTTGTATTTAAAATAAGAAAGTTGCCATCCACATCCGGTAAAACAGGAGTCCGGAAGAGAAACAATCGTGATTATATTTTGTTTCGACTATGCCAGTATGCAAATGTTCAGATTTAAATTATCAGTGAGAGCCTGCATACTTGGTTTTCGTGAAACAGCCAGTATATATAATAATGAGCACATAGGATTCAGTTTTATCCAACTGCTGATTAATTTTTTTTTTCATGAATATGTCTGCATGTAAAATAAGAACAGTGCACAATTCCTACAGAAACAAAGGAGAGCAAAACCGAAGATATTATCTATCGACTCTTGATTCTAAAAACCATAAAGTGCGAAAAAAGCGTTGATGTTTCCGAGATTGCGATCCTACCTAAAAGTTTTAGCTAGCTACGAATAGTGAGGTAATAACACAGTTGAATACTAAGTTTGGACATATGCTCTGAGATTGTGGTTTTGACGTTTAACTTGTTACAAAGACGTACTTTTACACAACTGTACTTGTATGTAGAATTGTAGAAAATATGTTTTGTGTTTTCACGGATTTTCTCATATTAATTATATTAAAAGCTCCTATGAGCAAATTATTTCCCATCTTTGCCTATGTTTTTGGCTATACTTTGCACTCTTAAGCGAAATAGGAAAGATATGCAAAATCATTTTAAATACAATTTGTTTTGTACACATACATACATTGAATTTAATTCCACAATAAACGTCTAGTCTAAATTGTGATTACAAGATTTAAAAATCAATTTGTATTCTATAATAGACTTCCTGCAGATGATTCGTATTACCATCTATAAAAATATTGCCACATTATATAGTGTTCATAGAGGAGTGATCGCATTTTTATTACCACTGTTTTCTAGTAACTCGTACAACGTGCTCAGTACCCTATTCTATAAAAAGTGGTCTTTAAGCTTTTTGACGTTTTCTTATATCCGTTGCTTCGATTGACGTCCAAAATTGGATTATTCACAAAACACAGTCCCAAAACAAACGCTTTGTTAGTTACTAAGTAGTTGAATTCAAAGTAAAAAACGGTCCTCTGTTATAAGTTTAGGCGGATATCCGCTTTAATAACCTGCCTTTGTAGAATATTTATGAGTGATTGAGAGCGTTATTGACAATTTTGATCAAACCTTCAAACGGAAAACCATGTTTGCAAGATGGATTCTCAACGATAACAAAATAAACTTCCTTTTCACAGTCGAAAATGACCCAATTACGTTAATAATGAGAAGTTCCAAGCGTGTTTTTCTCCAATTATGTTTATTTATCTACCATAACCTAATTTGGCATCATGCGCGCATGCATATCAATCAAGAATCACTTCAATGTGAAGTAGTTGCTTTTCCATTTACTCGAAAAGCGCATCAAAGGTCATCCAGATTGAGCACTCATTGCACACCCACTTATTGCAAGCCTGCTTTAGGTACTTGACCGACACATTAGCCAATTACCTAATCCTTACTGTTATACATATAAGTAATGCTTGGGAAAATACAAGACCTGCTCTCAGATTTCAAAAACTAATGAAAAAAACTGAAGACTGTGATATCAAATACAATATTAAAAAAATACCTACAGTAAATTGTTTACGCATCCTGTATTTATGACAATTATGACTTCAAATTAACAAATTGAATTCATCTTCTGGCCTTAAATGAAATTTTGTATGTAGACACCTCGAACAAAAGTAAAACTAATGCCGAATCGAAATAGTATACCGTATTAAGATACAAGTGTATAATCAAGTCTTTAAAGCACGCGAAACGAGTTTAAGAGCACGATGCGCAGCGGAGTGCCTTTAACATTGCAAGTGCTTTAAAGACCAATTATACACGTGTATCTTATAGTATTTTTTTATTATACCTGCAGTATAATCTAAAAATAGGAAATACAATGAAGTCATATTGACGTTATACTCGAATACATGTCTAATTAAGTGGGCTGGGTGTACGTAATTTCACGATTGCCATGGAAATGTCACTTGACGTTTGCTTATAAAAATCATCCTCTTTGTGAATAAAACGATTTCCGATGAAAAAGATAATACACCGTCCATTAACTAGGTTGTTGTAAAATCTAAACAAATCTACTGGTCGGTGTAAAATCCAAATCCAGTAAAGCCTATTATAAAGGATATGAAAAGCTGTTTCCATGGATGAATAGGAAGTTACTTCGAATAAAGTCTTAAATGCATCGATAATGCTGGCATATATGAAGGAAATGTCAAAGTTATTTAAATCTTCTATCTTTTGGTGCATTCATTCAAAACTTCAAACAATGCTGCGATTAAAAAGTGGAACAGATTTGGAAGTATACCCTAAATTAGGGGCGTTTGTGAAAGCTTCAACCAAAGGATAGGTACAAACGGAATAAAAAACCGCATGATAAGGTACCAATGGTTTAAGTATTGAAATGGATAGTGCATAAGATAGCAAAATAATAACCGCTCGTCTGCCGCTGGTAAGTGGTCACCCGTAAGCCCTATTATAAAATGAATTTTGAAAAAATAGACTCACAAACTCGTTATTAGTACCAAGTTGAAATATGTGTTAAAACATGCGGTAACATCATTAGTAAACAAAACCAAATTGGCAGACGCGTTAGTTGGTAGCATTTTTGAGGCAGACGCAATCCGAGACGTCGAAAATCACTCAGAATCGCGTGATCGAGTACCGGTTTAAAAGTTGTGTTAAAATGTGTTGTGCTTAATCGATACCTGAAGTGAAAATTTGAAAAGACGGTAGCACCTTCATAGCAGACGCAGTTAAATATTTTCATGCCATCTCGTTTCGGCGCGTATACTGGTACGCGGTAGAGTGAGACGCTTGCGGTGTGGCGATCTAATACGCATAGCTCACAACAACAGTGATGTCGTCCAAGAGTCAATCGAAAATTGTGCGATTAATGAAATAATTCCTAGGGAAGAATTTTTCGCCAATCTCTTCTTTATATCATTATAAAGTACGATAAAAATGTCTTCCCAAATTTTGACCCGGAAATATGTTATTTTTTTATATTAATCCCAAAAAAACGGGTTTTATTTATAATTTTTCAATATAAGACAGAAACTAGTAGGCACTTTTACATAAAAAATATCGCTATAAGAAACTGAAATGTATGTATGTTGGCTAATACATTGGTTGACGTAAGTCGAAGAGGTCAATAGGTTGTATGTGCACTGTTTATTATAACAAAGGAACATGTGTGGCATACCTATGCGGACATAAATTTTTGTAAATTTCAATTAAATCAACTGGACCTTGGACAATATTGATTGATAATAATTGTAAATATTCAGTATTCAATATTCAATATCGTTCATCAATTCTGCATCCTCCAGGTACACCCAGAATTAGTACCGCTTGTAATAAAACATAAGAAAGGTATTTCAAGGATGATACAAATTCTTACCTTCATGCGTACGTACTGTACTGTGAGAGGATTAAATACACAGATTTATTATATCACGCACCTTCTCCTAGACTGAGATCTTCTAGATGATAGTTGTAGTACTCTAAATTTAATGTTCGTCATCTGCCAGTTCTTTTATTGGAAGTAGCACAAAGATAAGGTAAATTAAAGACATCATCGAGTTATTTATTATAGGTATAAGTATTCCTTAATTCACAATTTGTAAATGAACTCTTTCATTTAAAATCCTCACAATGATTTTACAATAAATGCGGCATATAGAAGAGACAATTAGAAAGCGTACGAGCGTTACAGAATAGTCAAATGGCATTTTATACCAACACGGAAAACTTTATGCTCAAAAATATTGTTCGAATGTATGCGCATTAGTCAGAACCAATTTGAATAACTCATCATCTGAACAAACAGGCAACAAACACTATGGTCAAATTGCTTCTAACCTCGATCAGGGTTGCATCGAAGCACAGACTCGAGGTCTTACGTGGTTTCTAAAGTCTACCACAGAATCGAGGTTCAGGTGATTCTGAATAAAAATACTAAGCGAGTCGTTTGCATTGTTACGAACTGCCCTTCATCTAAGTCAAAGCGACACACAACACACTCGCATATAAGCAAAGGCAGCCTGTTACAACAGGATGTTACGCGTTCTAAATTATCCTGGGATGGGGACATGGGTGCCTGAAACGAAGTTAGGTTTCTTTAGACGTAGACCATGGTGCCAAGTTTTCTGACACTTAGTTAGGTATCGCCTTGCACATTGCGATCTCCAGACTTATCACCAATACGCCATAGAATACAGTGGTTTTTTTCTGGATTTACTCTACTCAGCCTTACTAACATTAAATGCTGTTCAACAGGCAATTTGGTTGCCTGGGAACATACCTCAAGAAGACAATACTTCAATCGAATCTTGCACCTGAACGTCCACATCAACATTGAAAACAATTTAAGACCTAATCACTGGGGTTACCAACTTTTTAAAATTATTACTCATAAACGGAACAATTTACGTTTACTAATTTGCAACGAGCGATTCCTTAGTTGGTGTTGCATTTTCAATGTCACAGAGTAGAGTATAGGTCAGGGTCGTCTTTGCATAACAAAACTTTGCTCCTTTATTTACTTAGAAAAATAAGATTATTTAATCACTTCGTGATATTAAGGTTTTTTATCAACTACGTATCATCATAGGTTTTATTAGTGTCATATCATATAAAAATAGAAATAAAATCTCATGACTCAGCTGCTACAATAATACAAAAACTAACCTATTCAATGATAACAATGAGCACGAATTTAATCGGAAGTTCCAAATACGTCGCCAGTGACCTTCAAACTTGGATCTTATGAAAATGGGTTTCACAGTCTTGTAGGCGTTTTATATGATGAATGAGTTAGTGATATCTAGGGCAGAGGGCCTGCAAAGAAAGGTCTGGTTTCGATGGGTCGAATCGGACGCACAAATATTGGAACAACGTCATTTACACCAAATCTTGGCCTCAAGTCATGATAATAATCTCGAAAAGCAGAATTAACTGGTAGTTGTTCCATCAATCTTTGAACATTTTCTGCAGGGATTCTGTTTTGTTGCACTTGAGAGTTTTGGTGCGATACACCTTGAGGATTTCTTTGTCTTTCAATGTGTTCAGCATTAAGATACCAATAAGGGATGTTTTGCCTAGGCCATTCCTTTATTCTATGAACCAAATCTGCATCACCACGGGCATCAACAGGTATTTTTTCCGTCGTACCATCTACTTCCCCTAAACGAGAGTTCAAAATTGCAGCAGTTGTTTCTTCGTTGTCATTCCGAAATCTACTAGCCAATTTGGGGTAGGTAGGTTCCGCAATGTAACCCGGCCGTTGTGCCATTGTTATGGAAACTAGCGTCGCCACAATAACTACAATCTGGAATTAAATGATTAGACATAAAATTACATTAATTCACAATCCCAACTCACCATTTTATTTAAATCGTGCGACCGTAAAAATATAGGTACCTAATTCAGATTTGAGCACGTCTAAGTTCACGAACGAATATGAGGAAAACTCGTTGTTTCATATTTATGTATGAGAACCTCCTCCGTTTGTTGTGGTAAACAGGAAACCGTCATGTTTGGGTAAAACCCAAGTGTAAATCGAGAGGATATCGGCAATAACCACATTCTATTACTTTTATCAGTAACGATTCATGACTTTAAATATAAATTTACACTTTTGCACCAGTCACTGTATTGAGAATTATTACACATCTTTACTGCGTCTAAGTAATCCTACGAAAATGGGGATCTTGAACTCGCGTCAATGGAAAAAACAATTTGCTATACTGACAGATGGGGAATGAAATGACAAGAAAAAATGAGCTGTGATAAAATTAGGTCGCTGTCCCTTACACAAATCTTTTGGAAAACACTCCGTTATTACGCTGTCGTAATAATTCGAGAATCATTATCAGTAATTTTCTATTCATATACTTACAGACAGGGTCCGTGAAGTTGGAGTGTCGACTTGAAATGGATCCAATAATTTTGTGCTCATTTTGTGCTAATGTGTGCTGCTAATTTAAAAAAGTGTACGAAACTCGTATTTAATGGCTAATAAGGCACTCATATTCCTTACGAAACTCGCCAAGGCTCGTTTCGTAGTTCTCATACTCTTGTCTTATTAATAGCCATCATTAAATGCTCATTGTATAATATACTGTTAAATCGTTTTACTAAAATGGCAATATGTTTGTTGGGGAAATTGTTCGAATGAAACAAATCCTATTATGTGAGGATCTTGTCCGTCCGTTTGTCCATCTGTTACCGTCTAACTCGAGAACGAAAAGAGACAGCGATGTCAAACCTTCGCCAATGGATGTCTACAAGTTCAACGATCAGTGCTATTGAATATGAGCCGGATTAGAAATCGTGTTTCCGAATGCGAGCTTGGTGTTAAAAATCCCTCTACTGAAAATCGTATGCGACTCGTCGTATCTTGTTTTGCTTGTTACGTTGACTTTGAGCAAACGTAACAAAACGACCGCGAAATAAGCACACCAGTGAGCTCAGGCAAAGTAGAGATGGGTCGGGGTGAATGATGGGGTTCTGTACACTAGCAAAAATGAAGGATAGTCTCCATTTAATCTCTACTAACTCTCAAAAGAGAAAGGAGAATACTCACATAAGGGGAAACAAGGCAGACTAGGATACCCTTGTTCTGGTCTTGATAAGCTAAAGACAATTGACAGGGATAGAACATAAACAAGAATCGGTGTCACAGTCGAGGGTAATTTAATAAATGATCTCACAATATGGACACTGTCCTTTGGTCACAATTCATTCGATATACTCATATGTGATACAACTCTAGCAAAAATAAAAAAGTTTCTCGCGTGGTGAATTTTACTCTGCGCGGATAATTAATGCGCGATTTTATAGGGCCTGTTACAACTGCACTAATACCAGGTTAGTTATGTTATATTAGTTATTATATACTTTTTAAGATGCCGAAAGAATTGTAAAGATGTCGTTCATAGACAAAGAAATATGATGATGTAAAGATAGAAGAACAAGGATTTACTATCAGCGATTTATCTTCAAAGACTTAAAATACTGATTTTTGTAATTTCGTGATCAAAGGCGCTTTCTTTCGGCTACTTCGCAATCATGATTACAAGATCGTGATTCGTAGGATCGCGTTTTACGAAAGAACGCGCGAATTTATATCAAAGTTTGGTTAAGTTTACAGAGTACACATTTGAATTCGAATTACGTATTTTTTTTTTTGGATTATGAAAATAATTTAAGTACAAGTGGAAATACTTGCACGATAATGCTCCTTTTCAGTTACAAATATCGACTAACCTAACATTTGTGCAAAAATATCATTGCATTTATAGGTTAGGAATCCGTGATCATAAAACTTTTATGTTCATTTTGTTCAGGATTTTAGCAATCATGATCATAAGATCACACTTCGAAAGAACGTGATTTGACAATTCAAACGCGTTTGGATCACCGAAAGAAAGCGCCTCAAATACTTATATTTAGTTGTCGTTTTCAGTTTTAAAAAAGCCGTCATTTAGCCACAACTGTCACATTTTGACACATTGCCGAACATTGGCGTACTGGTACATTAGTCTCACACTACCTACACGACTCTCAATAATTTCCTGAACTCATCAGGTAAATCCTATACTACAACCGTAGTTAATACCATTGAATAAAAACACTATAAGAAGCCTAACCCCGTGGAAATAAAGCGCGACAGAGATTGAACTGAGAATATAATGGGAACACTGTCAATAGTGTCGATTCTTGAACTGAGAAGAATGAGAATTTGCTTTCCTCCTATTTACCGCAAAGAGAGTTCGGCGGTCACAACCAATGCGGGTGCAAGGGGATTTGTCGCGCTTTCTTCCATAAGCGAGGCTTCTTATAGTGTTTTTATTCAATGTTAATACTCAATATGAAATATGAATCAATAATAATGACTTTACAGTAGCAAAAGCAAACTGTTAACTCGAGCACGGATGGTCCGTACAAATCGGTGTATAAACGCCATGAACGTGACGTTAACTCAAGAAAAACTACTTTAAGATGCACAAATAATCCAATACCGGATAAATATAAAAAATCGGTGTCGACCGTTTAAATCTTCACTACAGTTTACGTAAGAAGAATATTCCGCACTGCGTAGTGCCCATTGCTAAATTGCAAGCGCGTAGTTGGCGCCAGACTCGAAACTCATTTTATTGTCGCGAGTAAAATTCGATCTTGACTCGCAGCTTTATATGAGAGACCTTGACCGCATTTCGTCTTCACTCCGCGGCAACAGCACATTCAGGCAGACGTTTGATTTTCGTGAATAATATTAATACGGGTTTTGTTTTGTAAGTGAAGTTCAATCAGCAAACAGAGTTACTTGCGTTCACCAAATTTTGGATATTACCTATGTGGCTTTAAATCATATAATCAAACGCTTAATTAAACATGTATTCGAGTATAACGTCATTTCATTGTATTTCCTATTTTTAAATTATACTGCAGGTATAATAAAAAATACTATAAGATACACGTGTATAATTGGTATTTGAAGCACTTGCAACGTTAAAGGCACTCCGCTTCGCGTCACCACCATTTTGCCTACCCCTAGAATCCACAACCATGTGCCTGTAACACAATCCGTACAAGTCCTCTACAACTGTTAGAATATATTCACACTTGTAACTTTTTCATAACACAACGCATTATGCATATATTTTACCCACGGTATACATATACAGAATTCAGTAGGACTTGTATTAGTTACAGGCAGATTACCTTGTAACTTGCAGACTTGTTACAATTGTATAGTTTGTGTTATAGGCCCCAGGTTAGTTAGAAAAAGCAGATTTGTAAAAGGATTTTGAACTACATCTTTATAATCTGTGCAATTAGTAATCAAAGTATATTATCGTAAGAAATCCAAAGAACCAGAATATAAAGGGGTTGTCAACCAAAATCACTTTAGTGTATGTAAAAGTCACTCTGCTGCTTTTACAGTAGAGGTTTCCCTATTCTAAATAATCATAAAAAGTTTGGCCTTGCAATCGAGGTTGGTATTTAAACCGATTAAATTTGTGTTGTTGCAATTCAAATCTGTTTCCTTTGAGCAATTTCTCGAAAAACTGTCAACCTAGGTACTATATTAGCATAGTTTGTGTTATATTATGGTATTAGTTAGACAGTTTTTCTCGTCTAATTGCTAGGCAACAGATTTTCATTACCTAAATAACCCAAGTTAACGTGGTAAAATACAAACATCTTGTGCAATTATAAGTGGGAAACCATATAAATCATTATAAAACTTCTGAACATTCTGAATTTAATTTAGACGTCAAAAATTGCAAGCTTATAGGTTCTCCCGTGGACTCCATGGAAACAATATTGTTCTCAATTCTGAACTTCATATACTTTTTTCAGTAGATAAAGTACCTACCCATCTTCGCTTCTGGAATTAAATAGAAGTTATGTCGTTGGTATGTCTGTAGTCTATACACAAAACTAAATTGCAACGTATTAGTTTAGATACTAATGCCACTAATAGAAAGAACAAAGCAGCTTCAAAAAGTATTGCAAGATATTACTCATGCCTACCGAATAAAACAAGTTCATTGTCCTGTTTGGTTGCTCAAATCCGAGCTCAAATCTTTGTATACTAAATTAAACCACGAACAGCTAAATATATCCAGGAGTTTAAGAGAACTCATCAGTCATTATTGCCTGCGGTTTGATAATAATCGATGATACTACATTCGGGCTCCGTGAAGTAGGCACGCCATTCTAGATTCAATTCTTGAATTTATCATAAAATGTTTGTACGTCGTTTGTATCGTTTGTACTGACTTTAAAAAAATTAGCACCCCCAAGCATTACAGAGTTATGCGAAATTGAAAAAGGCGTGCGTACTTCACACCTAGCACGCCTTTTTGAAATACAAATCAAGAAACCTGTTTCAAAAGTTAGTATTACGTCTGTATCATTTGAACTTATAAACAAAAGATTAACACCCCCAACCCTTATCGAATTATTTGATATTAAAAAAGGCGTGCGTACTTCACACCTAGCACGCCTTTTTGAAATACAAATCAAAAAACCTGTTTCAAAAGTTAGTATTACGTATGTATTATTTGAACTTATAAACAAAACATTAACACCCCCAACCCTTATCGAATTATTTGATATTAAAAAAGGCGTGCGTACTTCACACCTAGCACGCCTTTTAAAAATACAAATCAGAAAATCTGTTTCAAAAGTTAGTATTACGTTTGTATTATTTGAACTTATAAACAAAACATTAACACCCCCAACCCTTATCGAATTATTTTTGATATTAAAAAAGGCGTGCGTACTTCACACCTAGCACGCCTTTTAAAAATACAAATCAGAAAAGCTGTTTCAAAAGTTAGTATTACGTTTGTATTATTTGAACTTATAAACAAAACATTAACACCCCCAACCCTTATCGAATTATTTGATATTAAAAAAGGCGTGCGTACTTCACACCTAGCACGCCTTTTAAAAATACAAGTCAGTAAAGCTGTTTCAAAAATTAGCATTACGTTTGTGTGATTAGAACTTATAAGCAAAACATTAACACCCCCAACCTTTATCAAATTATTTCATATTAAAAATGGCGTGCGTACTTTCCTCCCAGCACGCCTTAGCGTTGAAAGTAACTCTTATTGACTTGTTTAACTTTAAACACGACGTACCTACTTCACACATAGCACTTCATAGGCTATCAGATCACGTTTGTTACTTTTGCACATCATACGAATAAAATATAAGCACTTCTAACCCTTATCGTGCTTTTTAGCGTATTTTCTCTAATGGGAAAAGTAGCTATTGCCGGCGTTTTGTCCGTCCGTCCGTCCCTCTGAATGAAGATGAACTACTTTTTTTGTAGAAGCTTAAGAGCCAATTTTTTTTGGATCGTTTAGATATTATATCCGGTCAGTACACTACGCAATAAAATTTTTGGTACCATCTTTCTAGGGCCTAGAAATGGGCTCTTTTGTGTACTCGCAGAAGCTAACTTTTTTATTTCTTAACATTTTTTAGTGAAATTTTATATATAGGTACTTCTAATGAAAGTATAATGCCGTTAAAAAAAATTTGTTTTGCGCATGCGCAAGCTAACTTTTAATTTATCAACATTTTTAAAGAATTTTTTTATATAGGCATTTCTAATGAAAGTAAATTTAATGCCGTTAAAAAAATTGCTTTTGCGCATGCGCAAGCTAACATTATATTCATTTTATACATAAACACTTTTAATAAAAGTAAATTTAATACCGGCTGGCGTATTAGATGGAAAATGCGCTCTCGTGGGTCACTAGTGACCGCGTTTTTTAATTTTTGATATTTATAATGTACTTGACTGCGAGTACGCCAAAAAGCATGCTAAGAGCGCAACGCTTTTTGACGATATAAATCATAAATACTGTTCCAAAAGTTATTCTTAAGTTTGTACCGGTTTTATTTATAAACAGATTATTACCACAGTCAAAGATTACCACCTCTAACTGTTATCAATTTATTTGATATTGTACCTCACATCTAGCACGCTTTTATGACGATCAAGTTAAGAAAAGGTGTTTTATAAGTTAGTATTACCATTGATTAACGTATAATCAATAGTAATTATTAATTAATTACCAATGATTGTAATTATTAATTAATTACCAATGATTACCGTATAATCAATAGTATTACGTTTGTATCATTTGTGCTATTATACAAAACGTAAGCAGCATTACAAAACTTGTTTCTACTTCACCTTTAGCAATACCAATTAGGACAGCTTTTGTATATGTTATAGTGAAGTAATACTTTTGTATAGGTTGTACCTACTTATATGACATTAGCAGCCTTACTTTTATTACCTTATTTGATAATAAAAAATGAAGTAAATTTATTGAAGAAATTTAATTACATTAATATCCAATTTAAGTAGTATAGCTTAATATAGGTATATATGTAAAATTTAAGCTAAATAAAAGTAACTGTTTCAAAGTTGGAATTTTGTTTTTACATCATTTGTATCTATAAAGAAAATGTGAGTTAATTACTTGATAAAATCGTACGTTTTTTTAAATTTAATTTATATAAAAACTAATAGCAAATTATGTTAAAATAATTTTTAACAAAGAATTTTGGTTGAAGCCAACACATAAATAAGAATTTATTAAATAAAACACAATATGTTAGATCTAAAGAAAATTGCCATAATTTAAAAAAATATATATATTTTAAATATTACATTTTTTACTAACAATGTCATTCTTCTACACTGTATACAGTAAAAGATGCGGTTCAACTTCAATTTCTCCATGCACTTGTACCACTTTAGCTGACAAATCGTCAAATAGTTCCCAAGTAGAATCAATGCGGCGAGCATAACACGTATAATGTCCTACAACATCTTTTTCTTTTCCTAACTCAAAATTACAAGGAGGTTTGAAATTCACTACAGATCGTAAAATAAATGTTTTGCTGAAAATTTGTACATGAAACGGAACGTTACGTAACATTGTTTTTCCACATCCGTTTGTGTCTATAAAGACATTATCAAACACGTTTACAGTGTGTGAAATTTTGCTACCGCATTCACAATTGCTAACTTTCAATACAGCATTTGATATAGCTGCCTCTAATGAAGAAAAATTATTGGTAAGTATATTTATATTTATAGGTAACACCATCATGTTTATTTTAGGTATAACCTGGTTGCAGGTAGGTGATAAACATGTTCGAACATCACAAGCGCTAAGGTAGACTTTACAAAAACGTTGCAGTACGTTGATTGCATTACATTGACATTCAATTTGAATGACATTGTTTAAAAGCTTATTGCTTCTAAATGTATCTTTTGAATTAAATAAAATCTCTGCACGTAGTCTATATGTAGCAGGGCTTGCACCTACCGATACCAACGAATTTATTAAATCAGCAATATCATCTCTTTGATTGTTTACAAACTGCATGTATACAATACTGTCACAAAATGCAGCTGCCAAACCTTGAAGTACTGCATCAAAAGCACATGTATTTACAACATAATATTTTTGTTTCTTGGTAACATAAACTTTTTTCATTTTTAATCCATTTTGTAATAAGCTTAGTTCAATTTTTTTTCCTTCGATTATGTGCAGAATTTCTGTACAAGGGCGACCATACTTCCTTTTCTTCAATTTTTTCAGACGTGTTTTTGGTTCTTCTGCTTTGTTTTTCCAGTTCTCTTGAACAGCAGTTCGTGTTTCTAAACCGACAAACAAAACAAATAGATGATTACTATTGTTACTTATATTTATAAGACCAGTATTAAACTATAAAACACTTTTGACAAAAGTCTTTTATAGAAACTGACAGATGTTTTATTAAATAATGTAATCGTTTGTTAAGACTTTCTATAAAATTTATTATCAATACTAATATTTTATAAACGAAGCAATACTACGTTATAAAACATCTTATAAAATTTATTTTATGTAAGCTTATGTGTAACAAATTTTAAAATTGTTAGTTGTAGATTTTTTTTATAATAAATTTTACTTAATACATACCTAGTTCAACAGAATTTGAAATGTCCTCTGGCGAGTTTGATGAAATATTTATGGGCGTGACTTCCAATATAACTGTGCTGGATTCATTATTCTCTTCATTACAATTACAATCTAAAATTTACCAATAGAAGCGATTAATATACCTACTTTCAATACTCACCTATGTTTGTTATTGTTACACTTTTTTCTTTAAATTCTTCAGCTTGTTGCAAATTTGACGTTTTTTGATTTATTGAGGGCGTAGCTGTAACAATTTTTTAAAGTAATTTTTTAAAAAATGTTAATCTTACCATTTTGTTTTAAAAATCCGCTTCGTTGTCGTGTTTCGTTCTTAATTTTGACGTTGTCAATGTGCTTGTCAACTTTTTCTTTTCTTGCTTCTATTGTCGCTAATTTTACTGTACCTTTTATAGCTTCGTAATGTATGAGGAAAAATTTATCTATTTTTATTGGTAGGTTGTAGTTTTTAAATGTTCTGTGTTTTAAATCATTAAAATAGCTTTCAACTATTGCAGACGATGCGGTAGTTCTTGACGTTAGAAAATGTTTGTTCATTACGTTTGACCATAATGTAATAGTTTTTGCTAATCTTTCTAAATCTTTTGTAAAATCTGGACAATAATGAAAATTTTCGTTATTTGTTACAAATTGGCATTGCTGTAATGCACGGTCTTTAATAATTCTAAACCAATTGTTGAGATTATCATTTTCTATTGATTCCATTCCTGTCAAATTAATCTGTTGTTGTTCATTAGTATTTTCCACATATTCATTATCAATGATCACTGTGTCTAGTCCCGATATTTTTAGTTTCAAGTTTTGTTTGTGTAACTCGCAAGGAGTTTGAACACCATTGCAATCACCGGAATATTCACTATTTGATATTATGATCAAACTTTCGATCAAAGACGCCACACTTTCTAGAGTTGTAGTTTTTATTAGTAACACCATCGCTCGAACATAAAATTCATGTAACAATTTTGGTTTTCGAATACTTTGCCATTTACATATAATATTCATTATATGAGCGTAGTCAATTCTTATATAAGTTGTTACATTGCTTGTATCACCTTTTCCATTTAACAAATCAAAACATTTTGAAATATAAGATTGTAATGTCGTATTTGTGAACGCCCATGACACGGCATTTAACAGAGCTAAGGAATGATCGCAAACAATTGTCTGTGGTATAGATGCACCGGATTTAATCCAACTATTAAGCCAAAATGCAATGCTATTAGAATCGTGACTTTCCGACAACATTTGACATACCGGTATTTGTCCATGTTTTTCACCAGTGTTAATCACAACTGCGTATAAAAAGATATGTCCAGAAGAAATGTCATTTGGTCTCCTTAACTTCTTAACCAGGGTTCCAGTCGCGTCAATTGCTATATATGAACTTTTTTTCTCAATTTTCACATAGGAATTATATACAGATAATTGTTCAGGCGACCAATAATGTATGAAAAACTTGTCTAATCCAATCATATGTACACTGGCTAGGTAGGGTTGCGTATATTTCAATACATGTAGGTTGTAAACGGGATCTTCATTTTTTGCTATTTTGTACTTTTTATCTGTATATTCTTGTTTGCACTTTCTTAAAACGTCTGTAGAATACAAAACACTTTCTTGATTATCTGTTGTTTTAGCCGCTTCTTCTCTTTTCCAATTGATTGCTAGCTTCCCGTCGCTCAAAATTTTACCGATTTCGTTGCGCAAAAATCCCGTTAACTTTCTTTTTTTAACTCCTTTGTGTAATGTAAGATCTAAGTTTGTGACTTTTAAAGTTAAATACAGTTTTCCTTCTATAGGACCGCCAACATTATACCCAAACAAAGAAGCATAACACTCAGTACATTCACCACGGATATTTAAATAATTTTGACCACTTTCGAAAATATGATGATTTAAAAATTTCCACACACAATTACTTTGCACAGTGTTGCTAATCTCAGCATTCAGTAAAGTAGTCCACCCTTTTTTTAACACCATTCTGTTTTTTCTGTCAGCGTAGCACTTCACTTCAGGTTTAATTGCATTCCAAATATTGCTGTCTAATGTAATAGTATGATATGAGGTATTGATTAAGTCTTCGTCTTCATTTTCACCGTCATTGTCTTTATCAGGTAATTTTATATTTAATAGATCACAACAATTATACCTATTCAATTTTACAATCGTATATAAACCTTGAGCAGATAGCTTGCCATGAATGGGAGCCTCATTAACAGCATCAGCCCAAATTTTGGCTGAAGGCCTTGATAAATTTGTCTCAATTTCATTTTTGTGCTTTGTAATCACTTCTAAAATTTGTTCTGGTGGTATACGTGGTTGACGCGGCATGATGGTTAATGATTTAACACAACACACGAATAATTTCACTAATTGGTATAACCTAAAGGTTAACCACCGCATACGAATGCAAATGCCACACTTTCAATGATGCTAAAGTATTAACACTGTACAAGAAATTTTGAATACGTAACACCATCATTTAAAA
>NW_022170510.1:26456232-26736032 GCF_008802855.1 Photinus pyralis
TATAGGGAATCTGTACAATAGGATTAGAATTAAAAAAATATATATGAGGTTTTATTATGAAAAGAAAAACATTTTTTTCCATTAAAAAAATTGTGTTGTTTACATTTTTGAAATCAGAAAAAAATTCTGTATCAAATGACACATAAAGTGTTTTTTTTATTTTTTTTGCCTTTATTTTTGAGAAAAAGAGAAAAAACAAAGCTGATGATGGTTAACCGGAGACGAAACATCGGATTTAAAATTTAAAAGTAGCATCTTGTAGAGGGAAAAAAGTAGCCATTATAATGTGTTATTTATTTTGAAAAAATTTGCTAAATAACTTAAAATAAAAACGATTTTGCGAAATTTCGTTTTTTTCCGGTTATATCCGAAAGTAGTGGGAATTTTTTCAGTTTCAAAACTGCCATTTTGTTAAGCATTAAAATACGCAACTTTGCCAAATTTAAACTACCTACGCTATCTCTTACAGTTCCCGAGATCTCCATGGTGGCCTGGAATTTGAATTGTTTTTTTGAAATTTTTTGAAAAGTATAGTATGTACCTACATTTACCGAAGCAATTATGCATCGTTTAAGAAGAAAAGAGGAAAAACTAGTGCATACTTCATTTCCTTATGCGAAAATGATGTAGGTGGACGCATCAAATTAATCGTGAAAATGGACTCCTATTTAATGATAACGCTTTTATCGCACGATTACAATTCGTGAAGGAGTAACAAGTATTTGCAACAATGTATGTGACTGCTTTATTGACCACAACCTGGCAATATTTTTACTTTTACGGTCGCCGCTATTTCACGTATTTATGGGTATAAATACAAGAAAAGGCTAGAGATTCTAATACGAAAAGGATTGGTTATGTCTTATCTTAATTACTTTAGGATTTATGATTAATTGTCCGATACAAATTATCCAATTCGAAAGATTGCGGTTATAACTGCAGTATTATATGCATCTGTTTAGATTTACGATTGGTATATGGAAGAAATTTGGAATTTGGAAGAAACGGGGTTAGGGCGTAGTATTTGTATGTTAAAAAATCTCCAAATTTCGTTTTTTTCGCAACCCTGTACCGAAACGGAAATGCACCACTATGCGAAAAAAAGGTTCCAAAACCAAACATTCTGGAACTTCGGTTTAATTTGGATTCCTCTACTGAACCCTATCACACCTTACATTAATGGCATACCATCGACTTACACATTGTATAAAATAATAGCCGATTTACAATGAGCGTCATCAGTTGAAGAGAAATTCGCGTACAAATTTGAAATTACTTTATACTTACATTATAACTATGGCATCAATTGAAATGCGCAGTACTAAGTAATTAGAATGAATTGATCCATTTCAGTTGTATTTCATTAGAAATATGTGCATGTTTAGCATCAATTTCGTTTAAATGGGTATTTAAGGCACTGCATTGTGTAGAGACATTTTTGATTCGTGTAAATCGAACGTAGCACCTTCCCCTAATGATTTTTTTCTAAATCGTATGCCCCGTGCGGATTTATGGCACAGCAAGATTGAAGTCAGTTTCAATTTAACGACCTGTTGCCATGACAATAGGCTATCCGCACTATTAATATCAATGAAAAGGGCAACCAATTAGTAAACCTGGTCACATATTACATTAAAATGTTAAATCACGCGCTTTACACAATGAAAATACGTTATTCCTGTTTCCAAAGAATTGTTTAAGGTTTTTTCTACTCGTCATGACATAAGAATTTTATGCTCAACGCATTGTCCTTGTATACGCCAAACATTTTTTATGTTTAGTGTTTCCATTACTCGCAATTAAATCTCATGCATGTAGTACTGGATAAGGCCCGCGCCCTTTTAATTAAGGTTGACAAATTATATCACAGGCGGTACAAAGATAAATATCGGCAAAAGCTAACACAAACATTTAGACGAATATTTTGTAAACAATTTTGTTGTGAGTATTAGAATGTGGTTACCCTGGAGTTTTGTTTAGTATGATTTTTTAATTGCTTTTTATCATAGTCGTAACCTTTTTGAGATCAGTTTTGCTTGGTAACCACTCTGTATATGAACACCCGGTATCTGGAGGCGCTCCGTTACGGTAAGTGTACCGAAAGTATTAATTTCTGCTGATTCTAGGAATTCAAAATAGAAGGTAAAAGTAATTGACTTCATTTCTAGAGTTGTGTTTCAGCCGCCGTTACCGTAAACAACGTAAGTAATTCGCCGTTTGCAACCGTTCCCGTCAAGATTAACAGTAGCTATAAGTTAATGAGTTGCAGTGAATAGTGGAAATTTAAATGGCTAATTTGTCCGAGATGGTATTTCGTTAATAAAATTTTACACCGTGTTGGAAACGAATTCCGTCTTTTCTGTATCGTGTCAATTTTAGCAGCCTTTTGTTTCTTAATAACTTCAGGATGTTGTGGCGACGCGATAGCGAAAGTTTATCACAGGTTCAGATGTTTTTATTAGATGTATTTCGTTTTACTTAATACGGCAGCATGATTTTCTGCCCATGAAAAGCTTAATCAGCAAAATCCAACGCACTAGATAGGACAACCTTTTGCTGACTTACCTTAACGATGAGAATGATTCCAATTGGCACAATAAAAAACATGGCACACCTAGTCTAGTTATTGCACGTAACATGAAAAGTGTGAACTCACAGACTATGTGGCTCAATGGTAGAGCGTTGGGCTATATAAAGCCGGAGGTCGGGTGTTCGAACCTGGGCTGAGGTAAGAATTTTTTATCTGTAACAGAGATAATATAAATAAATAAAAATTAATGTCAATTAGTGGGGGTTATTTTTGGAGAAGACTCAAAAATGATTTGCATGTTAACTTCCGAGACGACCAGTTGGTCCAAATAACAAAATTGGTTCGCGTTGTATCATTCAAAGCAACCAATCGTGATCCCTACACAATTTTAATTCGAGTTTAAGCTATAGAAGCGACCAGATGGTCCACTTTTCAAATGTTAATTCGCGTTTTAGTCAAGGTAGAGACCACAATCTAATTTGCGTTTGAGTAATCTAGACGGCCGTTTCGTGGTCCACTCTTTGAAAGAATTTGTTGAAATTTAATGTGTAGACCATGGTGCGAACAGTATCCCCAGATAAAGAAGAGTCGTAAAATAGACTTTTAACGTTGCTTTTTGATTAAGCTTTTGGTGAACGCTTTTTGGTGTTTGGCAGTCAGCCTTAATGAATGCTTTTTTTTTGTAAAGACAGTCAGTCTTGGTGGTTATAAATTTGTTGTTCTAAGAAATTGTATTACGTCGTTATACAAGTGAATGTTCTGGTTTGAGTTGAGCTCAAGCGTTGTTCACGTTTACGGAAAAGTAGTTAGTGTTGTGTTTACGAGCAGCAATCAAGTGAAATTAAAGAAGTGAAGATTTTGAAGTAAATATCAGTTGGTGTTTGTGATTCGAAACGGTTTCGGTAGCCTCAGGCAATCAGAAGGAGGAAACGGTAATTCCAGGGAACAGGCGACCGGTCACTGGCGCATCTAAAACAGAATTACGGCACACGGAAACGATAGCGATTTTCCAAAGCGGGAACGGAAGCACCACTTACTAACGTGCCTAACGGGAAGGCGCAAACCCCCTTCATAATTAACGAAATGAAAATATCCATAACGTACCTTGAAATTAAAGGGTACGGTATAGGTAATGCAAAATTAAACACTTTCAAAATGTGACAATATCAAAAATCCAAAAAAAACAGAAAAAGATTCTCCTAAATAATGCTGTTATCTTATATAGAATTCCCAAAATGCGGAAAGGGAAGGGAGGGATTTCTAGCCGGTCGGCATACTCTGGTGTTAACGTTTAAAATTAAAACTTTTTTCATTTTCTGGTCACCATAAAAATCCGGGACCAGTCCCAAAACGCGTGCCAATTAAGCGCACTTCATTTGACACTAGACAGAATCTAATCAGACAAGATTTTCTACTACCGGTATTTATGCTCACTAAAATGGCCGGGCACAAATTTCCAATTTCGGATTTTCAGTAAGGCTCATTGCTAACTGGAATGTTTGAGTCAACCGGCAGATTAAATTTATCAAGTTGATCTACGTGTAAGCGAGTCGGTTTCTATGCCATTGAACAACTATAGTCGGCCAATCATTAATTAACCGAGCTGAAATCATTCATTCCAATCGAAGAGAGCTTTCGGATCCTGCAAAGATAATTAAAATATCTCTACGGGAACGGCTACAAATCATTCGTCGAAGTACCGGGTGTTCAGTAATGCTGGTAGCTTCCATCAATGTACATTGCGTTCATTAATTCTAGTATAATTCCTGTACGAAAATGGGCTACAACAACCTAGAGAAGAGTTTTCATGATATGCTATTGGTATTTAGGGTTATGCCAGGTGTTAATAATTGGTTAAATAATTCTTAGAATTGGGGAGGGGGAGGGGATTGATTGACGCTCCTGAGTTTCTCGAATTAATAAAGTTTAAGTCTTTATCGAGATTTTTGTTATAGCGGATACTGGACGTGTCCTGGAAAAATGACAATAAGTTCGAATAACAGTTTTCTTAGTACCTGAGTTTAATTGAGCTACCTGGACAGGTGTATGTGGGCGGTTTAGTGACCGTATGCCATTGCACATACCAATATAGATCCCCAATTTTATTAAATGCCGATTGACTTGACTTGAAAAAAACCCTCTAATGGAACCACCCTGTCTCGGTCATAATACTCAACTCAAAAAAGCCGCGCAACCTTAAATACATTCAATTCTAAACCTTTTATTTAAAAAATCAGCCTTATACTCGTTCCACTTACCAAAATCCGAATCTTAATTACTCAATGCGGACCGTGCGAAATTTAAAGGATCAAAATCGGCATACAAACAAAAATCTATACCTAGTTACCTTTCATAAGGACCCCGAAAAGAAGTGCTGGCCTTGATACGGGAGAAGAAACCACCCTAACCTGCCGTGAAGTGGCGTGGTCTAAAGGATCTACAGTGGGAACCTGAGACTTGTATAAAATATACCGTACAGTGTATCGAAGCACCCGTTTTCGTACAACAGCTTATACCAGAATTAATGAACACACCGTACATTTTGATTTCTTCCATCATTAGTGAACACCCGGTATTTAGATACGATATAGGTTACAAAAATTGGTGTTCCGAGTCTATTTTTCTTATATGAGGTGGGGACAGGAATTGAAACTCGTCTAGAGTCGATGAGGAGGTCAGATTGAAATAAGCAATTGTCCAATGGTTCCTGTAGAGATGTTTTAATTATTTGTGTAGGGTTCGAGAGGTCTCTCTCTCTCTGCATAGAAAAAGGAGAGAGAATTAATATTGTTGTTACAGTTCCGTTGCTGTTAGCTTGATAAAGAGCCTATTGCGGTTGATTTGAAATTCCAAGCACATTACTGGCCTATCGAATTTTGAAATTTCAATCTGACCAATTAAGTAAGTGTAATTGACAGTACCTAATTGAATATGTTTCAGAAAGCATTATCCGAATTATCCTTGGTGTCAAAAGAAGCGCTTTTAATTAACAGGAATTTTAAAACTTGTTTCAGATTTTTTATCCCAAGCCGAGTAATTAATTAAAGACGTTTTAATTTTGGAGCGTTATCACATTACTCCATCGATCGACTGGTAAATGCGAGTTACTTTCCACAAATTTGGAAATTTTATAAAGGGGAGAGCGATTGAGAGAAAATTAATTCCTTCTTGGGAAGATTTTAGTGTTTTTTTTTGTCCACCGTTCAATTCTAAACGTAGCTTTACAAGTGACATTAATTTATTTATAATTATTATCTGTTGTCAATGTGATTTTCTTTAACTAATGGGAATTCATTATAAAGCACACGAGTCTCAATGGACCACTGAAGTTCATCACAAGAAACTTCTCGAGAACAAATTCATTTTTGGTACAAATTATAGCTGGTGATGAGACTCGGGTACACCCATGGGATCCAGAAACGAAGTTGGAATCCAAACAATGTATCCTCCTCCAAAAAAGTGACGCACCCAACCATCTGCTGGAAAGCTAATGACAACAGTTCTTTTTTATTATACCTGAATCACAATCTCCGTTTTAAACACTCAAATGCGTGCGAAAAAAGGCCTTTAAAACACACGTGCTTTAAAGTTGCTAAGTAACGATACTTCAAGTATGACTTTTGAAACTGTCATCTGGATGAAATAAAAAATCCTCTAGGTCGCTTTCTGTAAATGCAGAACATTTCTTTGGCTTTTGTACCTATCCTTTGGTTGAAGCTTTCACAAACGCGCGTAATTTAGGGTATGCTTCCAAATCTGTTCCACTTTTTAATCGCAACATTGCTTGGAAGTTTTGAATGAATGCACCAAAATATAGAAGATTTAAATACCTTTAAAATTTCCTTCATGTATGCCAGCATTATCGATTCATTTAAGACTGTATTCGTAAGTAACTTCCATGGAAACAACTTTTCATATTCTTTATAATAGGCTTTCCTGGAGTTGGATTTTACACCTACCAACGTTTGTTTAGATTTTACAAGCGATTTAATGAACCGTGTATTATCTTTTTCAATGGAAATCGTTTAATTCACAAAGACGATGATTTTTATAACCAAACGTCAAGTGACATTTCCATGGCAATCGTGAAATTACGAACACCCAGCCCACTTAATTAGACATGTATTCGAGTATAACGTCAATATGACTTCATTGTATTTCCTATTTTTAAATTATACTGCAGGTATAATAAAAAATACTATAAGATACACGTGTTTAATTGGTCTTTAAAGCACTTGCAACGTTAAAGGCACTCCGCTTTGCGTCGTGCCCTTAAACTCGTTGCGCGTGCTTTAAAGACTTGATTATACACTTGTATCTTAATATACTATTTTGGGCCATGAACGGTTTTCCTAATCGAATACATGAAGAAGGGGTCTACTATAAATGTAAAGAAAATTTGATAGCGTAAAAATTGCTACAGTAACAAACTTTAAATTTAAGTAGTATAAATAAACAATAAATCGGTCTCTGAACAGGTATTGCGACACGCATTTATTTTGTTGCAAAATGGTGGTAACTGAAGCAAGTGGTTCCCTTTTGTGATGTCGTATGTACCTACGCGTCTCTGCAGGAGAATAGACTTGCTGAATTAATTAAATTAATGACGTCCTTAATTGGAAGTGAATGGTACTGTAATAGATATAGATGCACTCTGTCTTCACCTTTAAACGATGTTATTCGGTGATTATTATTATGTTCTTTACAATAAATTACAATTTTACAATAATTAAATGTCAAATGATGTAACTCTTCCTTTGTATTTTTAAATGTCTTAAATGCTTTGGAGTGGTTTGTGCACAATGTATCGCATGAATAGAAAAATACAGAAGTCGATAAAAACAACATTTGATGTGATCTTTTGTCAATATTTGATTTGAGATTTGTTTAATGTGGTAGCCGTATTGACTTTAGGTCACATCACACCCGCGCTTTTACTAAAGTAAACCAATTTGTCGGTGAAGTGAGGTGAGATCAATAAAAATTCTCGTTCCACATTAGGTCTTAACTGTACGTAAAACCATGAAGAACGAATACGACTGTTGCAAAATCTGTAAAACATTGACGCTCATCTTAAGCTTACGTTCGTTTACGTAACATACCCATATGTAAGATCCGATCGATATTGGTAAGAGGTTACCAGCTTTGATCACGATGGGCTTATCGCATCGCATCATCGTGAAACGTAACATCCTCTTCATTTTTTCTCCTCTCGTGTACCAGCAGCTGTGATAGATTCCCAGCGAAATTTTTTGACCCTAAAATTATTTCTTCTCGGCATTTCTATGCAAACAATTAGGAAACTTATTTATTTTAATGGGCGATTCTTGGGTTAATACTAAATCGAATGATTTATACGTATGGCAGTTGTTTAGTAAGGGTCCCAAATAGTCTCCTTCACTAAAGGAGGAAATGGTGCGAAAGTTACCCATGAAAGAATGATCCCAGGTGGGGCCTATCTTACAATTTAGAAAGCTGTTCAACACTTTTGGAGAATTTTTAAGAATATTGATGACTTATAATGACCCAGTTCTTAAAAGACTTATGAAGACACTAAAAAAAGGCTCTAATGGATCTTCTGGATGCTGTCCCCGAGACTGTAGGCAATTCTTAAAACCCGTTAAAGATTATTACAAGCTTTAAGAAACTGAAAGAAGAAGTTCGTTTTTCAAGAAATTTTAAAGACAAAGACTCAATACTAAAATGTCCATTCAAGGTTCTAAAAGCCTTATCGAGACTTTCAAAGACTCTTAAAGATTATAAAAGTCAATTAAAGGCTCTTAAGTCCTCTAGCTAGAAGGAGGTTGATGAGGGCCTTTGGAAGATTTTCACTGTTCGACAGGGACGGACTGGCCCGGGGGGGCGGGTGGCGATTGCCACCTGGCCTGTACGTCATAATGGCCCGTTGGAAATTTATAAGTATGTGCTGTATTTAGTTTCTTGCACTATTCATAAGTTATTAACACGTTTCTCTAATTGGGGTTGATGTTAGGTTGTTAAAAAATTAAAAAATTCTGTTTTAATTGAAGTGTTTTACAATGAATTTATCATTTTTTGTCGTAGCATGAAAGTGATGAAATACAATGATATGCGACTTTTAATTATCAGCTGCAATTTAAAAAAACCTGTATTGTAATTGATTTCCGAAAAAGGAGTACTTTAAAATGAAGCAAAAAATGTTTTTGTGGTGCACCGCAGAGCTACCCCCCCGCCACCTTCATTACTACACTAATACTTTAATGGCCCGTAACCTATGCAATTCCACCTGGCCCGCCCCTGACTAGAAACCAATTTCGAAAGAAAATTCAAAGGGCTGTAACTTTTGAACTAGAAGCCCAATCTTGGAACTGTTTGAAATTATGGATTCTACAGGCCACATTCTATAAGAAAAATTTTTTTCCGGGTCGATCTGAGACAATTTTTTTTTTCGGGGCTCAAAGTAAGGCAGTGTATAACCTTCCTTTTTTACCAAAAATCGACTGCACCAAAATTTCTCGGGAAAACACTTTTTCTTATTAATTTTGGTGCGTAGAATCTAAAACAATTCGTTCTTTTTCGATCGGACTTCTCAATCAAAAGTTATGGACTAGAAACCAATTTCGTAAGAAAATTCAAAGGGCTGTAACTTTTGAACTAGAAGCCCAATCTTGGAACTGTTTGAAATTATGGATTCTACAGGCCACATTCTATAAGAAAATTTTTTTGCGGGTCGATCTGAGACAATTTTTTTTTCGGGGCTCAAAAAAAGGCAGTGTATAACCTTCCTTTTTTACCAAAAATCGACTGCACCAAAATTTCTCGGGAAAACACTTTTCTTATTAATTTTGGTGCGTAGAATCCAAAACAATTCGTACTTTTTCGATCAGACTTCTCAATCAAAAGTTATAGACTAGAAAAGAAACCAATTTCGAAAGAAAATTCAAAGGGCTGTAACTTTTGAACTAGTAGCCCAATTTTGGAACTGTTTGAAATTATGGATTCTACAGGCCACATTCTATAAGAAAATTTTTTTCCGGGTCGATCTGAGACAATTTTTTTTTCGGGGCTCAAAAAAAGACAGTGTATAACCTTCCTTTTTTACCAAAAATTGACTGCACCAAAATTTCTCGGGAAAACACTTTTTCTTATTAATTTTGGTGCGTAGAATCCAACACAAATCGTACTTTTTCGATCGGACGTCTCAATCAAAAGTTTAAGAAATATGAAAGCTAGTACAAAGCCTTAGAGCTCAATAAAGCCTTTTCGAAATTTTTGGGGACTCCTAGGGTTCCTTCAAAAGTTTTAATGACTTTTAAATACTAAAAGCCTCGTAAAGGTTCTGGAGGTAGGTTGTAAGGTAACTCTTCTAGCTTTTAAGGTCTATTAAGGACTCCTCAAGATGTTATAGATTCGACTTTCAAGCAATCTTAAAGACAAGGGCTCTTGAAGGCTCTTACTATTCAAGATTCTAACAGCCTCTTGGAAACTTTTAGCTCTTAAGGACTTTCAAAGATTAATAAATACCTTTACAAAATGGTACTTTTTTAATAGCTATTACGACCTTAAGAGCTTTTTTGGTTCGGCGCTTAAAGAGAAGATAGAATCTTAAACACTTGGAAGGCGCAAAGGCCCATAAAAGTAGTTTCTCAGACATTTTTAAGGCGTATTAAAGATTTACAGCCCGCTGAGGACCTTAAAGACTCTTAAAGATTATGACAGACAACGAAAGGCTCTCAAAGCCTCTCGATGGCCCTTGAAGTCTCCTGAAGCTTTTGGAAACTCATGTACCTAGGCCCTTAAAAGCCCAATACTTTTATTTTAGGCTCTTGGGGGTTTTTGGAAGTGATTCTTTAAAAAACCTAAAAACTTTTAAAATCCCCTACAGCCCTTCAAATTCACATTCGAATATTAAAAATACTAAAGATTATTAAGGGCTCCTATCAGTGGCGGTCCCAGGATTTGGTAAAGGGAGGGGCCCAAACCCAAACTTTGTCCCAACATGGAAAAAAATGAAAGAAATTTCGCATAATGGAAATAAGATCGACACAAAATTGATGAAAAAAATGGACAAGGGGGGGGGGGGGGCACTGGCTCCTATAGACTTTCAACAGCTCTTAAAAGTCTGTTAGAGTATCGAAGACATCTAAAAGAGTACTGCAGACATTGGTCGAAATTCCAGGACAGAACCATTCCAAAATCTTTCTGGAACCCCAAATGAGAAATTAGCATCGTCCATCTTGAGTTAGACGAGGAACAGGCGGACAAAGCATTTCGTGACTTCTTCCTTCCTCGTAAAGAAAGGTTCTGGAATCTGGGGACTGTAAGAGATCCTTCGAAACTATAGGCGACTCTTAAAATCTGGTGAACATTAAAAGCTCTTAGAGACTCTTCGTAAAGGTTGCCTTTTCAAGAAATCTTAAAAACAAAGGCTCTTAATACTAACAGCCTTTTGGGGAATTTTGAAGATTAATAAATACCATTCAAGGATCTTAAGTACTTAAAGGTTCTGAAGGCTCTTAAAGAGAGACACTTTACAACCATTAGATGCTGTTAAAGACTTTTAAAGGGTCATAAAAGTATAGACGAACGTTAAAGACCTTTAAGCTCTTTAATGCGAGTTTCTTAGCTACTCCTAAGGCCAACTAAGAATTTACAAAGGCTGTTAGGAACCGCTTCATAGCGAACGTGAACGAAAATATGTCTGGCGATAACAGGCTTGCGGAAAGCAAACGCGTTTTTTTCCGTTTTGTTAGCAACGTTATAAAAGAAGGTGCGTGCCATTTTTTTTGTAAGAAAATGTTTAGTTCGCTTACGCGTCAAGATTTGCGTTCGAAATTGAACAACAAAACTTGCAATTATTGAGTCAAATTTATCCGAATAATAGTTTTAATTGTGGATTACACCGGGAGGTTAGCCCTTTGTTTTTCAAGCGATAAAAACTACGGAAAGAAACACACCAATTTTGTATATATAACACGACAGGAAATTTAAAGACAATTATTCAGTGCATTGGCCCGCAATAAACCGTAGTTCATTTTCTAAGGACGAATAAGACTAATTTGTAACCTGAAAGGAATCTCATCCACGTCAATTACTGCAAGTTATTTTAAATTTTTTCATTTGTATAAAGTAGTGGTTACTTATTTTTAGGAATTTGTGTATTAATTTTGTTTGAAAGAATTTTAATATTCCTAAAGGAATTGACCTATGAGAATCAATTGCATAAAAAGATTTTTAAATCGAATCCAAACAAAGGATTTTTGTTATTTTGATTCATTGATTGAGAAAGTTGCATCTAAAAATAACTGTCGTGGTCCTTCTTGTTGTTGGGTTAACACACAATGGGGTCGAATCGATAAATAAATGGAATATTACGAACAACCATCCCCCATGAAACGTTAATGGGGGATGGTTGTTTGTAATATTCCATTTATTGGTTGCGTCCATTAAATGCTATTAAGCTCTAGAAGACAAATTTCTTCGATACTCTTAAACCGTATTAACGATTTACAAAGGCTGTTAAATACTGTCAACAACTCGTTGATCGGCCGACCGTTGATTAGTCGCCTTTTACGACATGCAGTGCCTCTGCAGTAGGGGTATTCTTTCCCGCCCCTACACGGGTAAAAACCAAGAAAACGCAAAGAAAACATCAAGCCGTGAAAAGGTGTGACACTAAGAGCTGTCGATGAGAAGGAAATTCAAAAGGCGACTTTTGTAAACGCCTACTTACCGGACAGCGCCTACAAGAGCACGGAGCGTATCCTTGGTTTGTTGCAGAAGTAGAACGCCGACTTCAACACTAAGGAATGGCGAGTGCTGAAGAGAGAGCAGGAGGGTTTCCTTGATCCTCGACCCTATTCAACAAAACCAAGTGACAGAGGCGGGAAGAAAGATGGGAAGGGTACAGAAGTGCCCTAGCCAAGTACAATTCCGCTATAAGAAGATCCGGCAAATTGTGTGAAGCACGCGCCTACAAAAAGACAACTCCAATTATTGCATTGGGAATCTTAAGAAGCTCGATAGGAAATACACAGCGAGCAGTCACTTTCCAGGCTCAGAAGAAATAAACACTTCTCTTCGACAGAGGCCGAAGGCCAGGTAATGCCTCACTCCAGAGTTAAAAGCGAAGCCTCAAAAGTCTTAACAGGAGAAGGTAGAATGGGCTCTAATGGCTTTTTTTGTAAGACGTCTGATGGAAATGGAATCTTTCCAACACTCTTCCAAAAGCTTGTTGGGCACATACTGCATACCACATGTAATCTGTTGAAGGGGATGGAGATAGAAATTCACATTCAGGGGCAACATCGCCACCAGGTGTTCTTCCACTTAATCCATTAGAGGGTACTTTTGATAACACCTCGCGTGAAGCCATGGAAGCGGCCACTGAAATCAAAGGCCTCCCCTCCAAAAGAACAATAGGCTGGATAACGGCCATTTTGAGGAGCAGGAAGATAACGGCAAGGCTAGACGAGTCAGTCACGAGAGTGTGCCTTCAAGGGATAGATACAAAAAAGTGCAAGATAGGTACTCTAGAATGAGAGTCTCGTTAAAAACAACATTTCGAACGTTAGGTACCCTTATTTTACTTACGTGCTCCGTCAGTTTGCTCGAAAACCAGCAGAAGAAGTACAATTCGGAAAGTTCTAAAACTATATGGTTAACCAAGTTAATAAATGCGCCATTGAATGCACTCATCTGCAAATAACCGCTAAGCATTTTAAGTTTTCCAACACCTCTTCATGTTACCGAAAATGTAGCAAGAGCAGCAAAACACAAACTTATGCCAAAACAGAACTGACAGACCATTATGCCATTAATGCACTTTTGCAAGTTAGCGCAACTTCTAAAAACAAACTTGTTCAGCTGAAATCGGACTCGTGGCCTTACTTTAGTAATCGTTGATGGTATCGAATGCACTGTTTAGCTCGTTCCAGCATTTCGTCTTCCATGCACATTTCAAGACCTGTATGAATGCATTTAAAAGAATGCGAAATAATATCGAACTCTTCTGCAATTACGGCCATAACTTTTCCGTAAAAGACGTGAACATTTATGGTGTTTCCGCCGCCGAGCACCCCCACGTAAGTGTGCATGAACCAGAGGTAGTAGTAATACCGTTGTGTATCGAAGGGAAACCATGGATTTCCAAATGGGAGCTTTCCCGATCTTACAACCAAAGGTCTTACAACCCACATAAACACGCAAAATTCGCCAAAAATGATATTATAAAGCCCCAACTTGTCCAAAAGGTCAACGGCTTTACCCATTATCGTCTTCCTATACGAGTGCATTGCGAACTGAGGCCGCCATGTACTAATTGTCTCCTCCAAATCGGTGAGAAGCTCCTCAATATTCTCCTTTTGGGCTATTATGTTGTAATACTCGTACGATACCATAAAGAATGCCATGACCATGGGAAAATCTTCACAAAGTCGCTCAAAATCAACGAAGCCGTTTAGAACTAAATCCATAACTAGACTCACTTCGTGAAGTACGGTTATTAGTAACGACACAAGAACAAACGATTTTGAGAAAATTCCCATTTTTTCGTTAATGTGAACATTCGCGAGCCATTTAAATGCTCGTATGTTGAACGTAAACAAACCTTTTCCAGCCATTTACTCGCACCAAATGCTTTCATTCAAATGTCCGCTACGTTTTATTTGTGCCACAAAGTTTGTTAATTAATGTATCGCATGTTAAATAAGCAGGTAGCTAACTTATTAATGCGAAGTAAGAAGTTAGGATATTTCTTAATTATGTTATTATTTATTTTCATGGTGCATTTGCGTGCTGCATCTGTTTAATTCCCATTTCGTCGAGTCAAACCGAAAGCGAGAAAACTGAGAGTAGATTATTCTAATTGGGTTTTAATGGAACTATCTGTACCTACTAATATACCGGGTGTTACATAAAAGTAATTAATGGAAAATGTCGCAAATAAAAAAAATGTGCCAAATTCTTCACAAAAAAGCTTCCTAGCTTAGACCAAAAAGCGCTCTTCGCCCTACGCACGCTTTTTTGACTTTTGTTCGTGTTTATTACTAACATTCCATTTATTACCTAAAGTCAGTAAACACAATCGGCACGTGAGAATAAGAATGACGTTTTACAACTTATCCCTTAATAGGGTACGACACCCTCATTAAGTTGTCAATGGCCTTCTTTTTTGTCGGCGGCCTGGTGCAGATGTTAGGTTCTACTTTTCTTTACACTTTACAGTATTAATATTAACACAGATTTTAGTATTTAAATGTGATATTAATTAATCATTATATAAACTGCAGTATATATACATACATATAGCTAGGAAGCTAATAACGATGCACGGCTTAGCTTAGGGTCCAAAATAAAAAACCTCCACGGCACTGGCAAAATTTTTAATTAGCCCCACGGTTGGCTCAGTAATAAAAATATTTTAAAACCCATAACCTGTCGAAAGTTTGGCCCTTTATCTCCTTTTGAATGATCTGGTTTGATTGAACTCAAATAAATACGCATATGACTTCAGTGGATTGAAATACAGAGTGACCCAACGAGAAGTATACAGAGGGCTATTAAATTTAGGAATTTCGAAAAATCCTCGAACACGTCAATTTTGTATTCGAGGGGGGCAACTTTTGGAATACAAATCACGAACCCAAGTCTTCACCCCTCTACGTAGGGAGCTTAACCCCTAAAATTTTAAATGGAATCTTATGGCAAATGACACACTATTTGAAAGCAAATTTAATCGTGATTACTACTGCTTTGCTTTTTAAATTCTATTGATTCGGTTCGGAGTTAATTCGCATTTGAATTGGTTTTTTCTAAAAAACCAAAACAAATGCGATCTGTCACCTTTATTAAAATTTTATTTTGACGCTTCAATTTGTTTGTTAAACTTAAGTGAACCTGTCAGTTCTCCTTGGTCTATTGTGCTACCCTTCACGTTGATAGGATGAATCCTACTTAGCTTTAAGATGGACGACGCTAATTCCTCATTTGGGGTTCCAGAAAGATCTTGGGGAATGGTTCTGTCCTGGAATTTTCGACCAATGTCTGCAGTACTCTTTTAGATGTCTTCGATACTCTAACAGACTTTTAAGAGCTGTTGAAAGTCTATAGGAGCCAGTGGCGGTCCCACGCCCCCCCCCCCAATTTCCATTTTTTTCATCAATTTTGTGTCGATCTTATTTCCATTATGCGAGATTTCTTTTATTTTTTTCCATACATGGGACAAAGTTCGGGTTTGGGCCCCTCCCTTTACCAAATCCTGGGACCGCCACTGATAGGACCCCTTAATAATCTTTAGTATTTTTAATACTCGAATGTGAATTTGAAGGGCTGTAAGGGATTTTTAAAGTTTTTATGTTTTTTTAAGAATCGCGTCCAAAAACCACCAAGAGCCTAAAATAAAAGTATTGGGCTTTTAAAGGCCTAAGTACATGAGTTTCCAAAAGCTTCAGGAGACTTCAAGGGCCTTCGAGAGGCTTTGAGAGCCTTTCGTTGTCTGTCATAAACTTTAAGAGTCTTTAAGGTCATCGGCGGGCTGTAAATCCTTAATACGCCTTAAAAGTGTCTAAGAAACTACTTTTATAGGCCTTTGAGCCTTCCAAGTGTTTAAGATTCTATCTTCTCTTTAAGCGCCGAACCAAAAAAGCTTTTAAGGTCGTAATAGCTATTAAAAAAGGACCATCTTGTAAAGGTATTTATTAATCTTTGAAAGTCCTTAAGAGCTAAAAGTTTCCAAGAGGCTGTTAGAATAGTAAGAGCCTTCAAGAGCCCTTGTCTTTCGATTGCAGTCGAATCTTTACAATCTTGAGGAGTCCTTAATAGACCTTAAAAGCTAGAAGAGTTACCTTACAACCTACCTCCAGAACCTTTACGGGGCTTTTAGTGTTTAAAAGTCATTAAAACTTTTCAAGGAACCCTAGGAGTCCCCAAAAACTTCGAAACGGCTTTATTGAGCATTAAGGCTTTGTACTAGCCTTCATATTTCTTGAAATTTTTTCTCCCCGATAGGTTTCTGCAATTTTATAGTCTCTAACAGACCCTTTGAAGGGTCGTTAAGCATCTATAAGGTATTTTAATAATCTTTAATATTCGAATGTGGAACCTGTAAGTGCATTTAAGATCTTTTAACAGTGAAAATCTTCCAAAGGTCCTCATCAACCTCCTTCTAGAGGACTTAAGAGTCTTTAATTGATTTTTATAATCTGTAAGTCTTTGAAAGTCTCGATAAGGCTTTTAGTACCTTCAATGGACATTCTAGTATTGAGTCTTTGTCTTTAAAATTTCTTGAAAAACGAACTTGAATCTTTAGGCCGATTCTCACTTTCGTGCAAAGAACCGGCCCGGCAACAGCACGGCACATACTCGGCACGGGCAAAGTTTTTTGAGTTCAATTCACACTGCGACACGCTTGCCGCAGGTAAGCAGTTTCTACGTGAGTTTCAACTGTGGAAATGTTCGAAACTTCCACGTTAATTAAAATAGGTCTAATATTAGATGATGAAGAACAAGAAAGTACATATTGCAGAAAAATAAAAATACGTTTTTGTGTATATAAAATGCATAAGAAGTATCTTTTATGACCGAAATCATTCTCTCGGACACATTCAATCAGCATCTCATCTTGTTCCGCTGAAAAAGTGTTCCTTTGCTGACCCTTCAACCTTTCTTGTACTATGAAAACTGAACTAAAGTCGGTGACCTGCACAGATTGTATTCACACTTGTCGGAACGTGCACGGTACATGCCCGGCAAATATTGTTTCAGAAGAACACCGTGTGCAAAGGCCGTAGCTTGCCGAGTCGTTGCTCGCATAGTGTGAATTACACCCCAAAAAATTCATAAGATTCAATAATATAGATATTTTGCTGAGTCGATGCCTTGCCTGTGCCGAGTACGTGCCTTGCACGAAAGTGAGAATCGACCTTTTAACGGGTTTTAAGAATTGCCTACCGTCTCGGGGACAGCATCCAGAACTTTTTATATGCTTTAGGCCCGTTAGTCTTTTTTTAGTGTCGAACTGGGTCATTAAGTCATCAATATTCTTAAAAATTCTCCAAAAGTGTTGAACAACTTTCTAAATTGTAAGATAGGCCCTACCTGGGATCATTCTTTCATGGGTAACTTTCGCACCATTTCCTCCTTTAGTGAAGGAGACTATTTGGGACCCTTACTAAACAACTGGCATACGTATAAATCATTCGATTTAGAATTAACCCAAGAATCACCCATTAAAATAAATAAGTTTCCAAACAGCATACAAATGCCGAGAAGAAATAATTTTAGGGTCAAAAAATTTCGTTGGGAATCTATCACAGCTGCTGGTACACGAGAGGAGAAAAAATGAAGAGGATGTTACATTTCACGATGATGCGATGCGATAAGCCCATCGTGATCAAAGCTGGTAACCTCTTACCAATATCGATCGGATCTTACATATGGGTATGTTACGTAAACGAACGTAAGCTTAAGATGAGCGTCAATGTTTTACAGATTTTGCAACAGTCGTATTCGTTCTTCATGGTTCAATTTGTTTGTTAAACTTAAGTGAACCTGTCAGTTCTCCGAAACGAATCAATTGAATTAAAAAAGCAACGCAGATTAGTAATCACGATTAAATTGGCTTCAAATAATGTGCCATTTGCCATAGGATTCCATTTAAAATTTTAGGGGTTAAGCTCCCTACGTAGAGGGGTGAAGACTTGGGTTCGTGATTTGTATTCCAGGTTGTCCCCCTCGAATACAAAATTGACGTGTTCGAGGATTTTTCGAAATTTCTAAATTTAATACCCTAAAAGCCCTCTGTATACTTCTCGTTGGGCCACTCTGTATATGTTGTTGAAATTTTAATCACAGATACTTGTAGTAAAGGCAAATATATCGCATATAGTAAAAATCAGATGTGCGCATGCGCAATGCCAACTTTCTTATTTATGGAGATATTTCTTTGAAATTTTAACCAAAGATGCTTATAGTAAAAGCAAACGTATTGCATATTGTAAATATCAGATTAATAAGCGCATGCGCAGGACGCACAATATCAACTGCGCAGTAAGTGTCAACTTCCTTATTTCTGTAAAATTTTAAACGTATAGGTATGCCTCTAGTAATGAAAAACATAGCGCACATAGGTATGGCCTTTGGGGAAGTAGGTATTGATCATTTACCTATGGAAAATGCGCTGAAGTTACTCGCCTTAGGGCGAAAACCTTTTTACTTATTTAGTTGTATTTCGATTTGTACACAAATTGTTCATTCTACATATTGTGGAATATAATGCTTTCTAGATTACTGTTTGCTACATACGCAAAGTGAATTGTGTTTAATTTCAATTTAAGGGCGATGCCGAAGTGATGAATAGTGAAATCCG
Source organism: Photinus pyralis (assembly GCF_008802855.1). NCBI lineage: Eukaryota > Metazoa > Arthropoda > Insecta > Coleoptera > Lampyridae > Photinus > Photinus pyralis. The sequence goes on from NW_022170510.1 coordinate 26,475,108, forward strand.
CGCATGAGCGTTGTAAATTTACATGTTACAAACGTGAGTACACGTAGGTAAGTGATAAATAATGTTTAAAGACCATTTAATTTAGTTTCTCGTTAATAGTGCTGGTTCCTGTGAGCATTTATCTAAATAAACATTTAAATATATTACAAATTTAAATGTACGCTACTACAATACGAATTTTTAATTCTTAAATTACATATACCACTCATTTACTACACATTTTCCAGATGTAGTTCAGAATTCGTCAACTTAAGAATCTTCTGTACCTACCACTGTACCCAATGTAAATTTTAATAATAGCGCGCGCCATAAACACTCAAGTTGTTTTTTTTAAATGGACCTTTTAACTACAAAATGTGTGGACTATTTTTTAAAAAAAAGTTTATAAACAACTGAATACCGGTTGTTTAAAGATTAGATGTTATTTTCAAAGATAAATACAAAATATTGCAAAAACTGAAGGAATTTTGACGAACAGACGGGCAGCGGGCGGATAAAACGCAAACAATAGCACTTTTTTTGTTTATTTTTAAAAAAATACTTACTGTATATTTTTTTTATTAAAAAAATGTGCAAAATTCTCGAAAGAACACCTTCCTAGCTCAAACCAAAAATAGCGCCTTTAGAAGTGTCTTCAAGAAGTAGTAAGTGTAGGGGAAAAACGTTTCCCGCGATTAAATAAAGGTTTTTCTAACTTTGTCGAAAACGAATCGACGTATTTTAAAAAATCAAACGTAAAAATAAAGGACTTCGAAAGACCTTTCAAACAAACTATTACTCGATATCACTTGTTTAAAATTTGTAAGGGAAGTGGTGGGAAGTTTTAAATGAACACCCTGTATATTATGAAGCTTCAGTTTGATACTTTCATTTGCAAAAATAGACAGTGCATAGTTACCTAAACCTTTTTGAATTAAAAAGTTCAGCATAACTTTATTTTTACACGGATTATTAACGAGCTCCTAGCGAGTTTATAATTTTGCGGTCTGTCTGTCCGTACGTTAGCACGATAACTCATAAACGAATGGACCGATTACAATTAAATTTTGCAGCTAGATTCTTTATCAAATTTGTAGATCCGAGTTGTGAATTGGCAATGCAGACCAAAAAATAAAGTAGGCCCTTTTGACATCTCCATTAGTTATGAACCGAAATGCATGAAATTCAATATGCGCATAGCTTTAGCCATATAAAACACAATTCCAAAAGTTGAGCCTAATCGATCAACATTCACAGTGCCCTTTTCGCATCTCGACCATTTACAGACAGAATTGCATACTTTCTTATTTAGGAAGGTACCTATTTAAATAAAATCTGTTACATAGCCACTTGGAATAGAAGAAAATATAACGCCAGTTTAAAAATTTGGTTTTGCACATGCTATAGCCATACCCATCAGGAGCGCTGTTTAATTTATGTCTAGAGAACAATCAAAAGTATGTAATAAATACACAGAAACCGAAACAGAAAACCTTTTTACACAGATGAAATAAGTAAATAACATTCCTTTAATTTAATTATACCTTTTAATCTCCTACCAGCGACACGTCTGCTTTGTACGGTGACCTACATGATGTTTGCGTTCTAATGTCCGCATCCCAATATCTGCGGTCTACCGTCTTGCAGTCCAATATCCGCGTACTAGTCTTACAATCCAATACCATAGCGTCGTGTAATCTTTGACACAGGGTTTTCTCAATTGGCTAAAAACCGAAACAGGAAATGATCCTACACATTCGACCAAACCATGGCCCATATGAATAAAAGGAAGCACATTATGCTTATACTTGCAAAATTCAAAGTAAATACGCGTAAGTGCCCCTTTATACTGGATTGGTCTCTTATTGAGTATTTACTTTGAATTTTGCAAGTATAAGCATATGCTCCCTTTTATTCATATGGGCCCATATAATAGCTGAATAAATGTTCCTATGGATATGTACTAAGCGATCAAAAATGAGTTGCTGTCGAGTCACCTTTGGAATTTTTGTTTACATAGAAACTCAAAAATTTCCAAAGGTGACTAGACAGCAACTCATTTTTGATAGCCCGTTATCTACTCCATAGGAGCTTTAATTGCAACTGTATCAAAATGGGTTTCAAATTAAAAAAACACCTTTATTTTATCTTATTTAATTGTTCCTCATAAAATTAAAATTTCTTAAAGCTCTTCTTAGAGCCAGTTTGTTTGGTCACTTTAAGAACGTTGAATCTAACAGTTTTTGAAAGTGGACGACATTCACCAACAGTCACAATATCACCAATTTCAACATCCCTAAAAGAAATTACATAAGTTTCCGAATTAATAGCGCACAACCGAAATGTACCTGAAGCAAGGCGAAAGATGAACAGACATATTGCGATGTCTCTTCTCGAAACGGTTGTATTTCCGAATGTAATGCAGGTAATCACGTCTTATAACGATGGTACGTTGCATTTTCATTTTTTGTACGACACCGGTAAGGATGCGCCCACGAATGGAGACATTTCCAGTGAATGGGCACTTCTTGTCGATGTAGGTGCCGTCGCTTGCCTATAGTTTATAACATCATTATGAAAAGCATTTAACAACCAGTAACCTTTTTTGATTTACTACAACACCAACACAAAACTCTCATTATCGAGTCCAACCGAAAAGACATAAGGCTGTATGTAAATCGAAAATGGTTCGTAACGCATTATGTTAAGCAATACCACCAACACCACAAAGCGATTAAAGCAAAAAAAACATGCAATTAGTTCCCTTCACCGACGTTGACTTGCCACCGCACCACCTGAAATAGTCAAAAATAAAACAAACCTCACGAGGCGTTCTAAAACCGAGACCAACATTACGATGGCGACGAATTGTCTTCTTCTTCGTATAGTCCTTACGATGAAGATTAAGGTGCGGTTGTTTTTGAAAAGCTCTCTCTGTCTACACACAAAAAAAACTCGTTAGCATGCAAACGACTGTACTAACCTCGCGTGGCGTTCTGAAGCCGAGCCCCACGTCACGGTGGTAACGTAAACTTTTACGCTTTTTACCACCGAGAACCTTTTTACGGTTTAAGAATACCGTCGGTTGGTGTTGAAATGATCTTTCGTTCTGGAAAATTGTGCGGTAATTCAATTAGTATGAACGCAATAACCTCAATTTAATTGTTCCAACACGTGGTAAACAATATCGAAGTTATTGCAGTAGTTACACGGTTCCTTAATGGAACAAAGGTACTTTTTTAATAATAAATACGAAAAACTATAAATCGGTATGAAATACAAGATTAAATAAATAAATTTGTAAATTTTACTAACCTGGTCAGCCATTTTGTAACTGTAAAAGAGTGGCCTTTCACTTGAAGTTTACTATCTACTGCTTCAGTGACACCAACAAAAAATTGGTAAGTACCAACTACACTGAATTGCACGTGGTCGAAAATAATATCACACACAGGGTGTGCCATAAGTTACACATGTACAAGACAATGCATGTTATTCTTCTCATGGATGTAAAGTAACAGAATATTTACAGTTACTACATTGGTAAAATTAATAATGTGCAGCGCAAACTAAAATCTACAAAAAGAAAACTCGCAACGGTGAAAATAAATTTTATTTCCACATTAACAAAAAATTAAAACTTCACTCCTAGCTGTCGGTCTTCAATGCAACCATTAGATGTTTTAAAACTCGTTTCCAGGCATTATTTATAACTACACTGTAGCTGTTTCCAGTTGTTAATTGAAAAATATAGTATTGCTTATACTTTTCTATTGCTTCTTTACATTCTTTTATGGCGAGAGCATGCCTAAAATCAATCAATGTAGTTTACAGCAGACTAATGAGTAAATGCGGATACCTACCTTCTATCACAATGAAATTCTATATCACTTTTACCTAATTTTAGTAGCACTTGATCACTGGAGGCGTCCTTTGACTTTATTTCGTGTAGCTAAATGGTAAATTAAAGTGTACAATACAAAATATAGGCTTTTTTTTACCTCAATTTCACCAGGTGCAAAAAATAATACTGCTAAAGAAGAGACGGTACTAGTTTCCCGTATTAAGGACGTTTTACGCACGTTAAGAATTATTTCATTTATATACACCAAAAAATCGGGGGGCAATTTTCTAGTCATCGCATTAACGCTACTGGAACTGACTGTTGCTCTTTGGTTGTGCCTATAAAATTTGTCAATCAAGGATTAGTGCAGATAAACTGACCTTGTCACCAAAGCGGGTTTATTCCTACGACGTCCTTTTACAATATCCCATTCGCGTCGGCGCAATAGGTTACCAACACCAGATAATAAAACGGCCTTTACTAACTCGTCATAGTCGGAGAGATCGTCTGATATAGGAAGCACATCATACAGCCCTTTGTGAAGGTAGTCTAAATGTACCGACCGCAGTTCTATAATTAAAATGATTGTTATTAGGGGGATGCGTATAAATTCTAAAATTGGGTTCAAGTGAGAGGTGCGGCCGGTAAAGTGAAAGAAGGTGCGGTCAGTAAAGTGACAAGTGGTAGGAAAAATAGTCTGGTCTGTTAAATTGTTATCGCTGCGTATGCTAATTAAATTCAAAAGAATACACAGGTGCAAATTATTCAAAGACTGCAATTATTTTTGTCAAGAGATAGGGAGGAAGGGAAAGGGAAAAGGTTTTAAAAATGCGAACGGGACGTTAATCTATCAGGGCTTCTTTTGTGGTGGACATTTGCAATGTAGCTTTTTGCCGTGCATGGTGTTTGTGTTCATTGTGCGTCTCATACGAAAAATCGCAATTTTGGTCAGATCAAGGAACACAAATAATTAAGATTTGCTTTAATTAATTGTCTATCGATCGCTTGTTTGCGTAGCACATATTTGTGGGCCCTGAATACTTGTTTTTCTTTCAGCCTGAGTTTTAGCTCAAATAAATTCGTCAATTTTATTTGCTTTATTTATTTTGTTTATTTTATTTATTTTATTTATTTTATTTATTTTATTTATTTTATTTATTTTACTATTAAAAATTGCAAAAAATGGAGTACTTACTCTGTAATGTAAACAATTTAGGTTGCACTAAACCCAAATCCTGGCACATAGCGTCAGCCATTCGATAATCTTGAGATTCAATATAATACAGCCATTTCTCAAACAATTGCATCATTGCTAAATGGTCGCTAGTTGCAGACTCTTTGCGCAAATGATCAGTAATTCTCGCCTTATCCAACAAATCGTTCGAAAATAAAGCGCTTTCATCAGAATACAATGTGACAATGTCGACAATTGGAGTAACACATTTAAACAAAACCGCATTAACCATTGCCTTTCCTAATTTGGGATGTAGATGAAAATGCGATAGCGTTCGACCTAGCGGCGTTAGGTTCTCATGTTCGTCTAGTAATTCCAAATCTTTCAATTCTTGTACGGCCGATTCAATGGCGGCTTTCTTGGGCGGAGTGATTAACCGTTGGAGGAAATCGATCGCCTTCATGTTATTGCTATAGATTTTCGAATTGAGGACTATTTTCGTTAGTGACGTACGAAGAATTTCTGGTATCGAATATTCCATGAAACTGTCGTGGTGAAATTGTGGATATAAATGGTAACATTCGCCGTGTTGACAGCGACCCGCTCTTCCTTTTCTTTGTTTGGCACTTGCCTTCGATATCCAATGATAATCAATACAAACTATGCCTGAAACAAAATAATGAATTTATTCAGTTCACTCCTAATACACCAACTCAATGTTTCAGGATCAACCTATAGGTACGTTTGTTTTTGATATACAGGGTGAAAACAAAAAGTTTGACTTTTTGGGATGTTGGGATCGCATCTTACTACCCATGTAAGATAGTAGAAAAAGGTAAAAACTGCCTATTTTAAATATTTTTACGTAGAAACCAGTGACGTAGCCAAAAAAATTTTTGGACCACAGTGTACGAGTTTATTTTAGCCATGAAAACCTTATTTTTTTTACTGTTTTTAAATAGTAGGCCATGGATTCAGGAGATTTTGTTGTATTGTATCCATGGCAATTAAGGCAGCTGATACACCAATCAATATAAATGGCCGACGGTAGAAACATCTAATCAAGAAAAAGAACCCAAGAAACTGACGTTAAAATATACAAGGTGTTGCTTTTAAAAATACCAACTTTGGGTCAAATTTCAGAAAGCGGATCCAAAAACTTTTTTGACTGCGCCATTGGATTCTACGTAAAAATATCTAAAACAGGCAGTTATTGCTCTTTTTCTATCTTACATGGATAGTGAAATATGATAACATCCCAAAAAGTCAAAATTTTCGTTTCACACTGTATCTCAGGAATCAACGTACTTAGATTGATTCTGTTTGTGGTATTAAAAGTTTAACAAAAAAGTGGCTCCGAGTCACGGAAAACAACTGACATATACTGCAGTCTCAACCAAAATAGGACATAAGGTCCATGCACAATGACTGTGGATTAATGTATCTACTGTAAATGATTTTTCGAGCAACTGGTTTGCTATACCTGTAGATCCTCCTAACAGAAGCTAGAAATACTAAAAAAATACTAACCTTTCTGTTCATCCAGTCGCTCTTCCTTCTGAATCCCAGGATCAATGACATAAACGACATCATCAATCGTTATCGATGTTTCTGCAATGTTGGTAGCCAAGATTACCTTTCGAACACCAGGTGGAGCTTTAGAAAATATTTTCCTTTGTTCGGCCATACTGAGCCGAGAATGAACGCATAAAGTAACCATGTCGGTTCGTGGTGGTAATAAATCTTTTACTTTGGTAATGTCCTCCCATCCCGGTAGGAAGCATAGAATAGCTCCCTCCGGTTTCTTTTTATGGATGAATTTAATGCAGTCGGCCACGTCCTTTGGAAGAACACGGGGTATTTTCGACATGCACATCTGGAAAGACGGCAATTTTTCGTCAGTTAGGAAATATTGTTCGACAGGATGCGTAAATCCGGGAATATTTAAAATCGGAGCGTCGCCGAAGTAGTCCCGAAACAGTTCCGCGTCCATAGTGGCACTCATTACAAGTACTTTTAGCTTGGGGTTCAAAGTGAGAGCACGACGGACAAGGATCAGGAGCAAGTCGATGGTGACGTCTCGTTCGTGTGCTTCATCTAAAATGATGTGCGAACAATCTGATAACTTGGGATCCGTTTTTAAGCGATTTAGCAAAATTCCACTTGTACAATACATGATATGGCCGGTTTTCTTTGAGAATTTAGTATTGAAACGGACATTATAGCCAACAGTGGAACCAACCTAAAGTTATGCATTCAGTACGCTTGACAACTTACTGTCACTGAGGGGTGTCACACTTGGAAATGGTGTACATTTGAGTTTGTGAGAAGTATTTACACATTTTTGAAATTTATATAAAATTTTTCAAAAAATCTGGTACTGAACTATTACCACCCACGTATTGGTAAAGTAAAGGTGGGCCATGAAGGTAAGGCTTGATATAGTAAGTACCCATTACCAACACCCGTGCGTAATGAAAAACATTAGATCATGTAAGTTTAAAAGTGATAATTATCTACAAATGTCAAAACTGTCAACAGACGTCGTTTTGGGCTTAGCTTAAGCGTAATTTATTATTTTTATTCAAAAATGTAAAAATATACAGGGTGTTCCATTTAAAAATCCAAAACCTGGACCATTTCCTGAAGTGAGCGGAAAGAGAAGAATATGCGAAAACTCTCCTCTTCACGTACCATTTACCTGTAAAACCAGATCTCATTTTGATACACCTAATACTGTAGAAATTATGGCTTGTCTAATAGATTCGTTGTCACCCAGTATACTGGGTGGTGACTTGAACAACACAACATAGGAATTTCAATAGTCATTTTTTCATTTCTGATTATTGGCTCTCCTAATTATTTTAGAAAGAAAGTCTATTTAGATTTTTGTATAGAAAAAATTACGAATCCATGCTTTTAATTTTTTGAACTTTGAAACCAAGAAATTGGATATCTAAAAACTGACGCTTTTAAGAAAATCAGTGGTTCCATGGCAGTTTGACATCAAACAAAGCTCTTACAGTAAGTAATAAACGTCAAACGCGACAGTTTTTAATGGTTAAATTTTTACTGTTTCTGTATTTATAAAATAGGACACAATAGTATGTATGGATTCGTAATTTTTTCTCTATCACCCCGTATATGCTACACAGGCTGTGTAAAAAATTGGAAAAAAAGTGATACCGCTTTTTTACATTTAAGAAATATGGAAAAAATATTAAGACAGGGGTAAAGTGGAGGAATCTAAAGTGAGAAGAAAAAAGATATGGTTCTTCCTGGCATATGTTGATGGCACAGTAATTATGGTAACAGAAGAAAACAGATGAAGAAAATGATGAAAAGATTGATGAGATACTGAGAAAGGAAAGGAATCGAATTAAATGTCAAAAAATCGAAGATGATGACATTTCAGAAGAGGAGAGGAAGGAGAAGGGAAGTAGAATGGAAGTGGAGGAAGGGAAGGGCGGAGAATGTAAATATTTATGATTGCAGATGCAACCAAATAGTGGGCGCATATAAAGGTATTAAAAGAAAAGGGGGAATTGGCGATGAGAGCGGTGTGGATAATTAGGAGAAAGGAAATTCAAAAACGAGTTTAGAATAAGAAAACATCTTTTTGAAGCAATGGTGAGAGGGGTGTTGATGTGAGGAACGAAGAAGACAAGGACATACAAAGTTCAGCAAAATCCAGAACTCGAGGGATAAAAAATGTACAAGGAGTTGATAGTGGAGGGGACGCCGAAATATCTATAAGGGAGGGCAAGAAAAACATTAAACTAATAGCGAGGTTCAGATGCGGAAACGCGGAGAGGAATGGAGAAGTGGAGAGAAGAAGAGTGAAAATGGAGACTATGGAGTGAGAAAGAGGAAGATGACAATCTGATATGGGAATACAAGAAGTAGAAAGAACAGGCGAAAGCGGGAGGGAACTATTGGAGGAGCGGAGAAGAAGAGAAAAATGATATAATATCTCAGAAAGTAGTCGAAATTTTTAAAGTTTCAAAACTGCATTTTGTTAAGCATCAAAACACGCAACTTTGCCAAATTTAAACTGCCTATCTATCTCTTACAGTTCCCGAGATCCCCATGGTGGCCCTCGAATTTGAAGCAGCCTGTATAGTAGTAAAAGCTGAGCTCTTTATATATTATTTATTTATTTAATGTCCGTCTTGTTCTAGGCCCTCAACAGGATTACGCCCAATTACAGAGTGAATTTAGTTAATTGAGTTAAATTTGTACAGGGTGGGGCACCTTTTTGTGACTAAAAAAAAACCTAAAAAAAATGCAGTTGAAATTTTTTAAAAATCTGAAAATAACTGAGATATCACTGAAAAACTGAAAATGTCAAATTTTGGCATGGCGATATTGGATTTTTATGGAATTCGATAAAAAAAAGAAATTTATTTGAATGCATGGCCATCATAGCCATGTTGATTCAGCAAGATCCAGTTACCTGTGGATTTTTTGTTGAAAAATGAATGTCAAGCATTTTTCTTATTTATTATTTTTCTTTTTTGTCCTTGATCTCTTTCCGTAAAAATTCAATATGGCGCCCATAAGACATAAAAATTCTGCTAACACATTCAGATTCTCAGAAAAAAGTGCCCATAGAAAGTGCTAACGAAAACCCTCCATTTCCAATCGTTTAAGCTAGGGAAAAAAAAAAAATTTGACATTTTCAGTTTTTCGGTGATATCTCAATTATTTTCAAAGATATTAAAAAAATTTCAAATGGATTTTTTTGGTCATAAAAAGGGGCAACTTTGCCACCATTTCGCGCACCACCCTCTGCTGTGAAATCGAAGTAAAATTCATTGAAATCTTCATAAAGTGGCAAGGATTTTTATTGGAAGATTTTTAGAATTTTGAAAAACTTTGTAAGAAAAATTTTGAAAAAAAAATGTACACAGATTTAAGATGTGACACCCCTCGCTTCTCACTTACGCTTTCCCCTCTTTCCGAAGCAACTCTTTCGGCCAGTGATGCTGCGGCAATACGTCGCGGTTGCGTAACAATAATTCTGCAGGGCGAATTTGCCGCACCTAAATCCCTGGCCCAAGCTTCCATCACATACTGCGGGACGCGAGTACTTTTGCCACAACCCGGCTCTCCCTTAATAATTACAACCGAATTGCGTGCAAGTAAGCCGATTAATTCCTCCCTACAAAACAGCGATGAGTACAATTGAAAAGAAATTAGAGAGCACAAACTTATAATCGGAGATTGGTAAACGTGTAGGTTCCTTTGCGACGTAAAAGTTCCTATCGGTATACTGCTGTTGCGGCACATCGGATTGCACCCATTCCTCGATAACAGGCATATTCTCCTCTTGATTACAACTGGTGAAGTTCTCTAAAATCGCTCGCACCTCTCCACTTTTAACGCTCTCTGCGATACTAGTCATACTTTGGTACTCATTTGCGCCTACTCGCAATTTCCTACACTTTTCTTCTTCCGGAGGCACAACAACATTTTCGGGAAGAATCGGCTGTCCCTTAGCGTTGAGCAATTTATTATGGTACAACCAGATTAACGCTTCAAGTGCGGCTTTGTGTGCGGCGTCTTGCTTTCGATTTGCCGTCGCCGAAAACTGCCCACTCCTAGGCCACTTTAAGGTGTAGACGCACTCCCATAAAACTGCATTCTTACCAGCTTTAACCGACTTGTACGTGGGAGATATTTTCAATTTCGGGTCTTCCAATGCGTTGCTTACTAATAAAAACCAATTGTGTAGTACGCCCTTGGGATGTGGAAAAAGAGATTTAATTTTATCGGTATCAACTGCTTCAGTTCTGGCTACATTGGTAGCATTTGTACGCTGTGTTGAAGTTGAATAAAATAATCTTTGGCCGGTTGTTAAAATGTGGTGTTGCGAGTTTAATATGGGTTTGTGATGGGAGTCCATGTAGGTGTTACTTTTTAGCCAGTACAACACGTTCTTGCTGGCATTACGTAAGGCATCCGTTTCGTTTATACCGTAACTTGAAAAACTCAAAGGTTTCGGCCATAGCACGTTAACCGTTGATAAGTAAACAAACGGTTTCAACTTGAAAATAGTTTCTTCCTCTATTAAAGCTGGTGACTTTAGTTGGTCAGAGACTAAGCTGAAGAACCATCTCAATGTTTCACGAGGGAAAACATCAATTGCCCCATCACTCACAAATTCTTGCCGGCTTGGTCGCGAGCTCATACTTAAATCGTTCCTATTATTACTTTGAAAATTAGGCACTAATTTTACACAGTCGCTTCTTCTGCATTCAATACCCACAAGAAAAGGCTTCGCTGAAGGAAAATGAAATTATTATTTTTGTTAACATTAACACTAAACTCTCCATTCATACATTTCAATCTAATCTTGCAGTTGTGCAGATAAAAGCCATATGTCCACATCCTTATAAAATTCATATTCTGTGAAATACTAAAATTTTAAATTTTCGAAACTTTTGAGGTTATTTGCTGTGGTGCCGAGTGCGCATGCTCCATTACCACGTGCGACTTGAAATGCACAACGCCAAATTTACGAAAATTTTGAATTTGCGAATTGAAATTTGGATTCGCATTTGGAATTATTTTGAGTTTAGGGCTACTTTAATTGCTAACGATTACCGTCTTCCGACATACCAAATGTAAAAGCCGGTTTTAAGACTAGAAAAACCGACCACATTCTTATACCTATAGCATTGCCTATAGGTTCCTATCCTATTATCTTTGTTTATTCCATTTAAATAAACAATGCCATTATTATTGATTTCAAATAATGGTTATTTTATTTTTCATTTGCCTCTTATATGCCAATTATATCTGTCATATGAGATATACGGGGTGTCAATTTTAAAACTTGCAGTCGGCCATATTTTCCAAACTAAAGAACAGTGGCGTATTTACGGGGGGGATGAAGGGGATATATCCCCCCCCCCCAGAAGAATTGAGTTATCATCATAGCTATTAGGTATTTAGGTAATACTTCCGCTATCCGCTCCGCCCACTTTAAAATAAAGGCAATAATATATAGGTACCTATATATAGAGAGCAATTTTGGTTTTGGTTAAAGTCTAAAAGCACTAAAATCTAAATATTCTGTAGTATTCAGTATTCACTATTCAGTAAGTGTTGGCAGTCAACGATTTGGCTATTCGGCATCGATCGGCAATTCGCTACATTGATGCCCAAAATAACAAATAGGTATCAGGTACTTAGTGCTGCTACAGTACTGAGGTGAGGCACCTGCGTCCTGGCTTTCACGAAATGACGAAAATAAGAATTTTAAATTTTAAAAACAGGAATTTTTTGCCCATAACTTTTGATTGAGACGTCTAATCGAAAAAGTACGAATCGTTTTGGATTCTACGCACCCAAATTAATCAGAAAAAGTTTTTTCCCGAGAAATTTTGGTGCAGTCGATTTTTGGTAAAAAAGGAAGGTAATAACTGCCTTTTTTTTGCCCAGAAAAAAAAATTGTCTCAGATCGACCGGAAAAAAATATTTTCTTATAGAATGTGGCCTGTAGAATCCATAATTTCAAACAGTTCCAAGATCGGACTACTAGATCAAAAGTTACAGCCCTTTGAATTTTTTGTCGAAATTGGTTTTTTTGCCCATAAATATACCTATTATTCAAAGTTTTCGTTGACTAATTAAAGCAAAAGCAATAAAGGGGCCTGTCAGCAGTAAGAAATAAAATACCGTTCTAATCTAATCTTTTTCGCCTGTACAATAATAAATAGATAAATGACTACCAGCATCAGCAACCTGCAACCCAATTTCTATTTCTTACCCCCCCCCCCCCCTTCTAGTACGCACTGGGTGACTGTATGTGCCACGAACTTGTTTAATCCCCCCCCCCAATGACGTTATGAGTGACACCCCCCCCCCTTTAACCCCCCAGTCACCATCCTTCATATTCAAAAATCCTAAATAGCTACCTCATACTTGTGACGCATCGTTGGAAAGCTTCTAAAAATGCTTTCCAGTGGTACCAATATTCACTCAGACAATTTAACAAAAAAATAATAATTAACACAAAGAAATAAAAATTAAGCCATGCCTATATGTTAAAAGATTTGGTCGGGATCTGTTATCAATTATAAAAAAGGAAAGCGACCAAGATTGCTTAAGGAGGCAGCTCAGGTTGAAGTTCTTGGCCAATTTGCCATAAATAGCTCAATGTCACCATTTAGTTTTTTTGTTAATTATTAAACTTTTGTTAAATTGTCTTAATGAATATTGACTTTATTGGTACCACTCGAAAGCATTTTTCAGTAGGTTTCCAACGATGTGTCACAAGTATGGGGTTGCTATTTAGGATTTTTGAAGAGGGGGGGCTGGGGGTTAAGGAGCGTGGGGCGTTGTAACTCATAAGGTCATTCTGGTTCCTCCTCGATACCCCAGAAACGGTTTTGCGCCATTTTCAATATCTTTTTTAGTTTGTAAAATATGACCGACTGCAAGTTTTAAAATTGACACCCCGTATAAAACATTCTATGACGCCCGAGGGCATAATGGATTGTCATTTCCTTATGCCCTAAAACGGCCTGTCAAATATATTGACGGGAGTTATATTATGTAATAAAAAAAAGATCCTACTTGATTCGTATGAAGCACAAACAATAATCATTACATTTGTATATTGGAAATGCATTACCTATTTGGAACGATGAAAAATAAAATTTTGTATGCCCTTCAGGTATTACTCGACAATTTAACCCTCGGGCGACTTACAATCCCTTGGGCCGGAGGCCCTCGGGCTCTGTTGCCCTCGGCATAAATATCGCTTTAATGCTCTTGATGCATAAAAATATAAACAAACCTATGGAAGCGCAGAAAAGCCATAAATAATTTATTTTAAAAGTGCAGGGTCAATCCCAATGCAAGCTCCCACTCCCATACTAACTACGGGTGGTGAAAAGGATCCAAGGGGTTTCAGTGACCAAAAAGAGGCGAAAGCTGCAGCTTGGGCACATTTTGAGGCCAAACCGAAAATAGAGTTTAGGGATAGGTACCTCTATGTTAATTGTTGTAGCGATGTAATAAATACAGTAGTTAGCCCCCCACTTTTTGAATTTTGAAAATATTTTTACGCCAATCGTTTGTTGGTCGTTTGTTGGTTACATTTTGACGTTTGTTGGTTGACCGCTATTTAATTATTCAAATTTCAAGATTTTCACAATTTGAGCGTATAGTTAGCCTCCCACTTTTTGAATTTCCAAAATATTTTTATTTCAATCGTTTGTTGGTCGCTGTTGGTGTTTGGTGGATATTATTTATCATTTGTCGGTTGGTAGTATCTTTAGAATAAATGTTTACGTTGAGCGTGACGACATCATTCAAACGTGCTTAAGTTTTTAGCGCATTCACAAAAATAAAAAATAAATGCGCCATTGTGGCCACCTTGTCCGTCCGTCCGCTCGTTCGTTGAGTATTAACTATCAAATTAGGGCACTAATGTTCTGATAAATTTAAAAATTCGTAAATCTCTACATCGGAATTTTGTATTTTTAGATTTTTTAAATTTCAAATGAAAAGGTTGGATGTGGTTTGAAAGTGAAAACGTTACATCGGCATGGACACTTAATTTTTGAATTCTTGAATAATTAAATAACGATCAACCAACAAACGTGAAAATGTAACTAACAAACACCAACAAACGATTGAAATAAAAATACTTTAAAAATTCAAAAAGTGGGGGGCTAACTATACGCTCAAATTTTGAAATTTGAATAATTAAATAACGGTCAACCAACAAACGTCAAAATGTAATTAACAAACGTCAACAAACGATTGGCATAAAAATATTTTGAAATTACTTGACACCGGTTGTATCAATTTTACAACAACACTGTTTCTCTATCTACTATATACAACTCTGTGGGGTTGGAATCAAGGTTAGTAGAGAGCCTTAGGGGTTGGAACATAAAAAGAGAAAAATCGTTTTAAGTCCTTCCGTACAATTTTTTGAAAATTATCTTGTAGTGTACTTAACCCCCAGATTTTACGCTAACTTCACACTCCATGAACACGGAAATAAAATCAACCCGGCAATGTTTAAAAATGGCCACCGGGAATGGTCCGGTGGCCATTTTTGGTTGATTTTCAAAACATTTTCAAAAAATTGTGCGGAAGGACTTAAAACAATTTTTCTCTTTTTCATAGATGCCGCCAGTACTATGGATGAGTAACAGTGACTCTCTACAGTGGCGACAATTGAGCCCGTCCGCCATGTGGCAAATTCAGACCTTGATTATACGGTACCCATTTATAATGATAGAAGGTATCATGATAATAAATTAAGGACGCGCTGCAAATGGAAAGGATATACTAATACTTTTGCTTTGTAAAATTACCGAAAGAGACGCGCAATGGCATAAGATATTAGGGACACGGCGACAATAGGAGCGTCTGCGCCATGTTGCATCGAAAATTGAAATTAGACAATAGGCAACACACAATACACGTATGACATGTGTTGCATACGTTGCAATATGATATTCCTGGATGCAACATGGCCACCGCTCTCAACAACCAATCAAAAATTAGACACTCTATTGTCGCCACTCCCGTTATAAAGCACGGTGCAAGATATAAATTAATATTGTTCGCGCTACTTCTGCTCGTCATGAATAGATGTCTCTAGTTACGTTCAAGAAAATTCGTCTGTAAAAACAACACATGTTGATTCAAAATTTCCCACTCGTAGTACGAGTAGCTTTAAATACCTACTCTTCATTATAATTGACGTTTGTTAATTTAAAGTTTGACACACAGAATAAGACCTTTTTTTTTTGGTTTAACAGTCTTAAATCAATTCTCACCGGACCACTACAGACAGATTCGTTTACCCGGAAACTCACATATCAAGGTGATGTCCTTGACCATATTTTATATGCAATTATAGCAGTCCATGCCCAATGAGCAAAGGACATAGGTACATGAGATGTACATTTTTTGTCCACTTGATATCCGTATGTCCAGATATCCAGTATGTACATTCTATGTATGTACATTAATGTAATGACATCTTAGTAACGTACATTCAGAATGTACTATTATTGTGTTTAAAACAAATTCTTTCCTTTCCACATTTGGAAGGGGCAGACCAAGGAGTATATGCTTGTTTGTACTATTTTATTTCGCACAAATACTGCTCTGAGAATTAACGTTAAAATAAACCGGTATAGTAATTATTATAATAGGTATAAGAAACTAATCTTAATCAACTTGTAAAATCGGAAATAATTGATTTGAAATGGATCTTATCGAATTTAAAGTTGCAAAACCGAGCTCACTAGCGTTCTTCCACCACGGCCGGTTTTGCCGTTTTTTCAAAACTCTTCTCATCAAGATAAGGCAAAACTTCAGCTTATAATTTTCTTCTCTTGTTTGCTGATTTCTGAACTTGACCACGACCAGATTTCTGCAACAGAAACGTTTTTTATCATCTTCTTCAACCAGAAGACAACATGAACTAACTCTGCCAGCTTATTTCTCATTTGCTCATAATTGTCCCTGCAGAAAACGGCGTCGTGCATCAGCAATTCTGCATTTAAAAGCGTCTCACGTAAATCTGCCGTTTTTAAATTATAGTGATCGATTTCTTGTTTCAAATTAAATTCCTGCAAGTTAATTGCGATTACGAAAACTTTTAATGCAAACTCAGACACGAACTTGCTCAATCAAAGTTCGCTTTACAAGGCGTAGGCGTTTGATTTTTTTCTTTTCGACTGATACGCAATGCTCGATTTTCTGCTGCTCGTTCTGTCTCAGACGTAAGTCGTTTGTTGTACTTTCCAGTTCCACGTGTAGGGCATATGATTTGTTTTGTAAAACGCTTAAATCTCTTTCGGCGATGGACTTGGACTGAAGAAAGGAGGTGGTTAGTTGTTGTTGTTTGCTGATTAGGTTACTTTTAGTAGTTTTTTGTTCTCAATAAGGCTGTCTTCGTGTTTACGATGGAGTACTTGTGCTTGGGCGACTGCCTCATTACGTTTTTGACTTTCTGACTTTCTTAAATGGTGTAAGGCGTCCACTTGCAGCTCCAGCTCTTTGTTCTGATAATGTTGGTTGTGCAAGGCCAATTGTAATTAAAGATGCTAACTAGATACCTGATCTTGGAGTGCGCGCAGATCTTCTGTACGTAGCTCTCGCTCTTTGGTTGTCTTTCTCCATGCATTCAGCAATAGAACTTTGAAGATACGCCTCGCTGCGGCGTTAGTATCACTCATTGTAGTTACCTTGCTAAAGCTATAAGTTATTAACCAGTACTCACGATCATCAACGAACCGATTCCGTGTGTTGCCTCTGGTGGG
This sequence comes from Photinus pyralis, assembly GCF_008802855.1. Classification (NCBI taxonomy): domain Eukaryota; kingdom Metazoa; phylum Arthropoda; class Insecta; order Coleoptera; family Lampyridae; genus Photinus; species Photinus pyralis. The sequence continues at coordinate 26,492,410 of NW_022170510.1, forward strand.
TGTTATTTCGGCTAAAGATAGGGATTTCCTTCGGCTAACAGTGAAAGCCGAACGAGACACCTCCTGGATTGCGGCTTGTAATTTGGCTTTACAGGTGGGATTGGGTAAGGTTTTTGTGCTAAAGCGGCGGCTAGATGGTGTTCCTCTCTTGGAATCATTGCAAGTATTTACACCGTCTCCACAACCCAATTTTTCCTCTAGTTTCATTTTAAAATAGGTAAAGGTGAGAAAGTTTTAAATGACATGTGAATATGTCACTTGATTTTTGTTACTTTAGCTATCCTGATAGGATTATCCTGACTTGTATAATGGGAACCCTCTGTGTTTGTGTTTCCTTGTGTACGTTTAAACGATAGGGAGGGATTCGTCCACTTGTCGCGACTATCCTCGCCCCTCAGTCTTTTCTATGAATGCTTGCGCCTGGAACTCCCACCGAAGAGAGATCGTTATCCAGCTTCTCTGAGGTTTTATTCTACGCCGAGACCTTGAGCCTGAAGAAATTTATCTCTGGCGTTAAGGGCCAAACACTTTTTCAGAGAGTGTGATGTATTAGGTATACGTATAGTATACAGGGTGTTTTTTTGGGAGCTTTAGTTAAACGTTTCTGGGAAAGTAAAATACGTAGGTTTTTGAAAATTTGTACTTAGGAGTTACTCTGAAGGCCGAATCTATGTAAAATATTTTCAAAATGTCCGCACTTCCGGAAACACCGGAAGTAGATAGTAATTCCGTTATTTTAAATGGCAACCCCTATTTTTTATTGCATTTTTGGATTCTACGTGAAATTTCAGTTCTTTTGATACCCATATGTCGATATCTGCCATTTATGGTTTTTAAGTTATTTTGACTTTAAGAAAAAAAATGGCGGATGCAGATGGTACCTTGATAATTGATTACTTGAAAAAGGTTATAGTCATGGCAACCCATTTTTATCAGTGCATAGAGAATGAATAGGGCTTTCTTTTAGTGTACTTAAAAAAAGTTAAGTTGCGTACAACCGCACCTATGGAGATCCAAATTTCAGAAACTTCAAAGTCTATAAACTCAGTTTTTTTTAATGGAATGACCATGTTCTTAATATTGCATGAGATAGAGAATCGAAATTGGCATATTTTGATATTACATGTTCCTATAGCTATCTTTAACAGTTTCTGATTTATTCCCATTTCATTGAATTGATCACGGAATTGATGCCATTTTTTTTCGCATTTTCTTTTTAGTAGTTGGACATGATTTTATAACAATCGAATTTTAAACAAATCAAGGAATGGATTCTTTAATACCATTGATTCTAGTTCTAGTCTAAATAATTAATTAATAAATAACTCATTTATTAAGGATATAGGACGGAAAATTTTTGAAAAATCTAAATAGAGTCGTTCAACTGAATTTCTTAAACAACGTATAAGTCTGGAAATTAAGAGAGGTAATGCGATATCTGTTCTAGCAACAATTCCATACCAAAAATGTTTCAACGAAGTTTTTTATATTTTGCATTGAATTTATTTTGTTAATCTTGCATTTGCAATTCAATTCATTTTCTTAAATATTCTCTTGTAGAGCTTTGTATCACTTGTGCTTCAACGGTTTGTAGTGCATTAGGGGTACAACATTTCCAAAATCCATACAATTTCGTTCCAGTTTTCAAATGAATGTACGGAAAGCACGCGCCGCGATTCTGCCCATTTCACCATAAATAACAATTAAATTCCAAAATAGGTGAAACCACTGCGAGTCATTCTCCGATTTTTGAAAAACTTATGTTAACCTATAACAGTGGGTGATGGATTAGTGTCACTAGATTTGTTTAAAATTCAATTGTTATAGAATCATGGCCGACTACTAAAAAGAAAATCCGAAGAAAATAGTGTCAATTCAATAAAATGAGAATAAGTCAGAAACTGTTAAAGATAGCTATAGGAACATTATTGTCAAAATATGCCCATTTCGATTCTCTATCTCATGGAATAGTAAGAACATGGTCATTCCATTTAAAAAAACTGAGTTTTTAGTCTTTGAAGTTTCATAAATTTGGATATTCATAGGGGCGGTCGTACGCAACTTAACTTTTTTTTAAGTGCACTAAAAGAAAGCCCTATTCATTCTCTATGCACTGATAAAAATAGGTTGCCATGACTACAACCGTTTTCAAGTAATCAATTATCAAGGTACCATCTGCATCCGCCATTTTTTTCTTAAAGTCAAAATAACTTAAAAACCATAAATGGTAGATATCGACATATGGGTATCAAAAGAAGTGAAATTTCACGTAGAATCCAAAAATGCAATAAAAAATAGGGGTTGCTACTTAAAACAACGAAGTTACTATCTATTGCCGGTGTTTCCGGAAGTGCGGCCATTTTGAAAATATTTGACATCGATTCGGGCTTCAGAGTAACTCCTAAGTACAAATTTTCAAAAATCTACCTATTTTACTTTCCCAGAAACTTTTAACTAAAGCTCCCAAAAAAAACACCCTGTATAGAATCTGCAGTACCAAACGTTTCATTTTGAAATTTAAACGAAATTATAGGCGTGCGATTCGGTTTTGCGGGTAAATGGGACAACTGCGCGCATTAATTCACATTTAAGAGAGACCTGTAAACCCAGGCAAAACAAGCACGACGTAAATTTTTGTGGCGCCCAATTAGTTGTATTTGGTGGAAATAGTGCTAAATATTGTTCCAAGAGTGTTTCTTCATTTGATCAACGAATGGAGAATTTTCAATGCCAATCGACCAGTTTAGAAAAGAAGGAGGAGGATCGCCATTACATGGAAAGCTTTTGTTGTTAACGCTGGTATTATTTATGAAGCATTTTCCATTCAAATTAAAAATTGCTCTGAAAAGGATGTAATATTGGTAGGAGGCCTTTATCGTCATAATCCTGCAATTGTAGGTAAGGTAGTAAAGGTTTTCGCCCTAAGTCAAGTAACTTTCCGTGCATTGATCAGTACTTTTCAAAAGGCCATTGCTATGTGCGCATACATAATTTTTACAATATGTGACATGCTGGTCCTTAAATGGAAGCATCTTGCGCACCTGGTGTTTACAATATGCAATATTATGTTTTTGGTTAAAATTACAAAGAAATATCTCCACAGCTAGGAAAGTTAATATTGCGCAGCCTGCGCATGCGCATATTAATCGTCAAGATTTTTCTTGGCTTAAGCGCCAGAGCTTCTTTGGAAAATGCGCTAAAAAAAGTTCCAAATGATTCTTGTAGTCCTTGGGTTCAATATTAATTATGACAGTTTATTTACCATGTAAAAGCGTACAGAAAGTGACTACTTTTTGCCGTTCTCAAAAAACAGTTCCTCTGAATTGCGATAAATTACTTCACCGATTTCCGATGGATCTTCTTTTTTTAATGCCGCAAGTACGTCCAAAACTTGCCTAAAATTATCACCGAAATAGAATTATTAAGCAATATATCGTAATAGTGTTTTCATCTCGAATTGTCAAAAACGAGATGGTTTGGGGGGGGGGGGGGCATTAACATTACCTTATATTCATCGGCTCATTTCTGCTTTTTATTAAACAATCGGCCTTCCACTTCTCTTTCTTTACACTTGGATGGCTACGATTTTCTTCCTTTACATAACCGTATCCGGCATGTGTAGGTCGAATTTCACACCACGGACAATCGGTTTCCAACAAAACTCGATTGCTAGGCAACTGAGCGACAGTTTCCAAATTTTCCTTAGTTTTCAAAGAACTAAAGAAATGAATGTAACTTATCCACGTTTCACTTACCAGCCATTCAATCCGATGTAGTAGCCCAGTTCCATAAATCTATTCGCTTCATCGATTGTTCCGTCGAATGAATGAACGACCCCTCTCAAATTCTGATACTTCGATAGTATAGCGTATAAGTCATCTGCGGCGTTTCGGCAATGCAAAAATAGAGGTAGGTTTAGAGATTGGGCCAGGTGGATCTGCTTTTCAAAGTACCTAAAAATATGATTAATGGTCATTTAATTCATTTTTTTTTTGACATTTTTAAGATTGGGAATTATCGCGACGAAAGAGGCAACTAAAGACTTTTCAAGGGGACCAATCAACTTGATGTTCCTGCAGTTATCTAAAGGCAATGAAGCCAGCTGCCAGTAAACCCAAACCCCAACACTACTCCAACACAAACGCTGATTAGGTCAGGGAACAAGTAAACACACCCCCACCCTGAAGGAACATACGAAAGTTCCATATTAACCGCCTTTGTTGAGCTAAGAGCCAACTTAGTCGTAAACCGGAGGGTCCTGATACGATTTGCTTTACGGCTCTCTTTTTTTATTGTAATAAATAATAATAATAATAATAATAATAATACAACCCCGCCGGTGTTGCAATGACCATATGTAGACAGTAGCCAGTAACTTCCTCCAAAGCGACGCATGCGCAATGGAAAACTCCTTATTTGTGGAGCAATTTGATCAAAATTTTTGTTGTAGGTTCCTCTAATAAAAGCCAACAAAATGGGCGTGGCAAAAAATTTGTATCGTTATTAGGTACTCTCCTACCACTTCTCTTTTTGTAAAGTACAAACAAAATGTACCTATAAGACCACCACGACTACCAATAACTGACAGAAGATCGAAAAGGAACCGTCCTGTGGAGATTTTTTTATTGACTCTAATATTGAGTACTCGATCAGATCGCTAATCAATTCCCGAAAAGTTAAGATTGGGATATGTCAAATTTGACAATCAAACTGACAACAGCAAAGGAGGAACTCTTATAGCAGTAATAAAAACGTTTCTGTTTTGTTTCTCCGTTTTTATACCAAGTAATACTATGCGATCGAGTCACCTTTGGAATTTTTGTTTACATGGAAAATCGTATTTAACTTAAACTTCCAAAGGCGATTCGACAGCAACTCATTTTTGATCGGTCGTTAGTATATAATACACAACCACAACACATTTGGATTGTTCCGCTCTCTTCTCCAGTCATACACCAGAAAACACAGATCTGGCACCTAGGTGTCGCCAGGCTTGGTACTGTATCTATAGCGCGTTTGTACCTCCAAATGCAGTATGGTGCTTATGGACATACAGTACATGCTTGCCAAACGTGACAATGACACCACAAGGAGATTATGTTTTGTTTTAATACTTCAATATTTAATCATATGTCAATTTGACATCAATGCGGTCAGAAACAAGGATAGTATTATCGAAGAATGACGCTAAACTAGTAAGAGAGGCAATTAGTCCATAAGACCCCATACTGCATCTGGAGGTGCGAACACGCTATAGTATTTTATAAGAACGTTTATATACTTATTGAATGTTATGATTGGCATATAGCTTGGGAAAGTAATTGAAATCGTGCGTGTTGCTTGTACGATTATGGCTTCTAGTAGTGAACCTCACAAAATGTTTAAACAGCCCTCAGGGCTTTCGCAATTGTTTTTGGGAAGACTGTCACATCCTCTTTTCCAAAAAGAATTTCAGTAAACGTACCACCGGGGGGTCGGGGTCTGGGGGGTATGGAATACCCCCCAGTATACGATTTTCATTTCTATGGGGTATGGAATACCCCCCAGGAGTACTCCGCGCAAAGGAGGACCTGATAACTCCTTTTCTTATAACCTTCTGTAATTATGGGCGTTTTGTGGAAATGAAAATCGTATACTGGGGGGTATGCCATACCCCCCGGGACACTTTACCTCACAACATGTTTAAACAGCCCTCAGGGCTTTCACAATTGTTTTTGGGAAGACTGCCACATCCTCTTTTCCAAAAAGAATTTCAGTAAACGTACCACCGGGGGATCTGGGGGGTATGGAATGCCCCCCAGTATACGATTTTCATCTCCATGGGGTATCGAATACCCCCCAGGAGTACTCCGCGCAAAGAAGGACCTGATAACTCATTTTCTTATAACCTTCTGTAATTATGGGCGTTTTGTGGTATTCCATACCCCCCAGACCCCCCGGTAACACTTTACCTCACAAAATGTTTAAACAGCCCTCAGGGCTTTCGGAATTGTTTTTGGGAAGACTGTCACATCCTGTTTTCCAAAAAGAATTTCAGTAAACGTACCACCGGGGGGGGGGGTTGGGGGGTATGGAATGAAAATCGTATATATTGCGCTACTCAATTGTCAAAAAAATACAATCTTTGAGAATAATTTTCCTTCAATAGTGAAAGCGGATAAGTAGAGAGCGACTATACCTCACAATTTCACAATGGCTTAAAAAATTAATACTATTAGAATAGTAAAATCTGCAGCAAATGCTATGTACCTATCTACTCTCAGGGTAATACAAACCTCTTTTGCACATCAATAGGACAAAATTGTGTTCTATCATAATCAAGGCCACATTCGCCGATGGCTACAATTTTGTTCCTATTGGCAGACGCTACATCTTTCAGTTGCGCCAGATATTCCTCTGGATTATCCTCAAATTCCAAACAGCGTGTGGGATGGCAACCCACAGTGGAGTATAGCCTTTCTGCAAAATACCGGAGTTACTACCCACTCTGCCCGTAAATTACCGTTCATAGTACCATCACTTGTAGATAATGATAACGCATTTTTGCTTTCCTCTAAATTTCCGGCTGTTATAATAATTTTATTCAATCCATTACTCCAAGAGCGGTGTAAAACGTCCTTTAAATCAGGTTCATGTTTCTTACTGCCATTGTACACCCCTGTGTACATTGCATCCAGTAGGTTAGCGCCAATATCTATTATTAACAAATTTGTTTAAACAAAGTGGGAACGTTATAAATAATCCGTTACCTATAAATTTCGTCATAGCCCTTATCCTGTGCAGAGGACCCGCCACGTTCAAATTTAAAATGTTGTTAAAAATAGTTTGTAACTTTCGATATTATGATGTTCCGGGCACATAGAACGATTTTAATGTTGTTTATAGCTTTAATTATTATATTTACACTAACAAGTTTATGTTTTATAAAGATATTGAACCGCAGAGAAGAGGCCGACGCTTTTAAAATTAAAGTGCACGATTATATTTTAAGTGAATTGCCCTTTGTGCAAGACAAATTTAGGCAGAGGCACAATTTTAACGATACCTTATGGGATAGTTTTCTTAAAAATACCAAAACTCTCACGCCAAACTTAAAACCAGAACATGTATGGAATAAGGTTAGATCATGGGTGTCCAAAACTCAACTGTACGATCCCGAAAGTCCAGACTTGGGTAACGCTTTGGGCTTGCTGAGATCTGCTAAGATCCTTAAGGCCGACGTCGATTCCAGGGGAACGCAATTGAAATTGCTGTTAACTTTGGAGGTATGTGAAATTGTGAACCGTGCGTTTTCAGCTGTAGGTACGATTTCAGGGCGGCCAACAAGCCGTGTTTAAGCCGAAGTGGTACCCCATCGATAAAGTCATCGACGGGCACGTATACGCGGGGAAAGATAGGTACGGCTCGGAAATTTTAGCTCTGTATTTATCGGCAATTTTGCATAAACCACTTACGCCGCTCGTGACCGAACGTAATATTTCTCTAGGCCGAGAAATTGTCCCTGTTGCAACGAAGAGATTACTGTCGACAATTTTCAGTTATAAGTCGCTTTTATGTGTTTACGGGAAATGTTTTTATTGTAAACGAGAGGATCCCGTCTGCGAAGATGGGAGTAATCTGCTTTCGGGCGCAATCTTGGTGAATGTCAATGTGACATTTGTAAACAATCGATCACCGTGGCAACGGACGTACAAAAAGGGAAAATTGGCACTTTGGGAAACTCTGGATGATTATTGTCAGTAGGTTTTCGTTTGGTTTTGCATTTCCACGTCATAAAATCCCATTTTAGATTGGTTAAGCCGAAGATATCGACTCACAGACTGTTGGACTTGGTGGATGTGTCCATTTTTGATTTTTTACTTCAAAATGGAGATCGTCACCATTATGAAACGTTAGATGGTAATGTTGTCTTATTAGATAATGGTAAAGGCTTGGGAAATCCTTACACTCATCATTTGGATATTTTAGCCCCTTTGTATCAGTGTTGCATGTTAGTTTACAGCACAATTGCATGTTACGTTTATTATCTGAGAAGTTTCAGATTAAGAAATGCAACATGGTCAAGGTTGCAACAACTTGGGGGTGGTATGTTGAAAAGGCATCTAGAATCTGTCCCTAACATATCGAATTTTGTCACTAAGGAACACATAAATGCTATAGAACATAGACTGAATATTATTTATGCAGCTGTTGAATTTTGCAGGAAGAATAGAGGAATGCCATAAGGTATTATTTTTACAAATATTAATTTATTACGAATAAAAGTATATTTGATAATAATTTTTGTTTGAAATACCTAATGCACCTCAATGGCGATGAAACCAATCGTGGGAATACATGTACCATGTGTTCTATTTCGGTAGTATCTCAGCTGTTTTTGTTATACTCATCCATGATAGAAAAAAGGTAAAAACGGTCAATTTTAGATATTTGTATGTAAAATCCAATGGTGCAATCAAAAAAAATTTTTGGACCACAGTTTCTGAAATTTAACCCAAAGTTAATATTTTTTAAATGCAACACCCTGTATATATTAACATTAATTGATTGCATTCTTTTTCCTGATTACGTTGATGTATCACAACCTATATTTTTTTATTTTTGCCATGAACCAAAAATAAAAACTTGATTTTTTACGGTTTGTAAATAGTAGGCCATGGATTCATGGAGATTTTGTTTTGCTTATTGTATCCATGGTAACTACAGCAGCCGATACTAATCAATAAAAATGTCTGACGGTAGTTCAAATATTTGAAAAATATGAATTACTGTGTCGAGGGGGTAACATCTTCCTGCAATACTGTCATAAATTGTCTGCAATCGCTTGCAATCCCTCTGATTGCTGTGGCAATCTCCCTCACAGTCTCACAATCGCCTAAAACAATCCTGCAATCAGATTCGCAATCGCTGCAACAATCTACCAATCAGATTGGCAATCGTGCACGCCCCGACCTGTTTTGAGGTACAATCACACACCTCACGGGGTTAGGCAAAGAAGTTATAGGACCTTACCTTATTTTTTTTAATGGAACATCCTGTATTATTTAATAATCTGAAAATATAGCGTAGTAACTTTTAAAAAATATAATACACTAAGGATAATATTCAAAAAGGGCTCAGAAAGGATTTAAAAAAATGTCGAATGATTTGATAAATACAACAAAATTTTAAAAAATTGTTTGGATCTTTCGGTTTTTAAATCTTTTGAATCTATTTAAATCAATATGGAACTTTTGTAGTGTTATATTTTGAAAAGAGATTTTTAATATGATAGTTTTTGATTAAAATATTTCAATTTAAAAGGTACGTAGGAGAATCAAAAAATTGTCAATCTCGGAAAGGAGATATAGAAAGAGAAATAGATATAGAAGATTGTTGAATAATCTGCCGTTTTAAAATAAGCGTAAAAAGCAGGTAAAAAAGTTATAGGACCTAACGTCATTTTTTTTAGTTGAACGCTCTGTATATTTTATTCAAAAAATAGCATATTAAATTCGCTTTCCAAAAATATAACACTAAAGAAATTTAAAAAATGCAATATTAGATTTTTCAAAAAATTAAAAAATTTCAGTGTGTTTTAATTCTTTTTTAATCATTTTGAATTTTTTTTAATGACTTATATTTTCCCTATTTATTGCGATTGCTTTATATATTAAAAAAGAAAATGTTAATATGCAATTTTTTAGATTATACAGGGGTTCCTATTTAAAAATGAGGTTAAGTCCAGGAACTTTTTTGTTGACATCGTATATATGTACTTATTTTGAAAACGGCAGACTACTCTGCAAGTAATTTCGTAATAAGCATTTTTTCGTGTCTCTTTTCATTCTGATATTAACAATTTTTGATTTTCCCTTGTATCTCTTTAGCGAGCGAATATTTTCAAATTTGATTTTGCTATTTTTTAAGATTGGTACAAAATGTCACTTATATTAGAAGCTTTTTGAATAGCAGTAAAAATTACCAAATTCTTGCTTTATATCATTTTTGAATAGTTTGTCATTCGGTATGTATGATTTGAGTGGGCCACTTCCCTATTAGATTTATCGGACTGCATAGAACTTGAAACACTCTTCTTTTTAGCATATTTCCACAAAAATAATAAAATTCACTATTGTGGCCACTTTGTCCGTCCGTCTGCCCGTCCCTAGTTCTACTTTTTTCGCTATTTGGTCTGTCTGTCCGTCCGTGTGCACGATAGCTTTTGTATTTACGCAATCCAATTTTTTATTTGTTAAATACTTAAATGAAATTTTGTATGTAAGCTTTAGATATAGGTGTAAACCTCGAATAAAAGTAAAACTAGTAGTCGAAATCGATAATCAATATCTCCTTGAAGCATGTCCATCATTCACCGATCAGTAAAAAGAGCCTCCGCTCAACGATGACTGAGACGTAGATCTCAAGAATGCCCGATAATCATATCTCAGTCCCCAAAATCGCTTTAGTTCAGAAATCACGGGACCTTCAGCGGGTTTTTAGTTTATACAACAACCACGATGACCTTCAGTGTCATTAGTTCAGGCAAGAACCCTAGTTAGTTTTAACAACAATCACCATGACCTTCAGTGAGTTTAGACAATGACCTTCAGTGACTTGGTGCATGCGCACTAGGCAAATCTGTCGCTGTCACCATGTGTTATTTATCGCGGTCCGCGAGCGCGTCACTCGATTTGTCTTCGGTCCTCGCTCCGGTTCATCTGTCTTTATCTGCATCATGCCAATATTTGTTCAAAGATCAGCATGTATATAGTATAATACTGTTTTGATCAAAGTCACTTCAAATCAAAATGTTGTTTGTGTAGTTAGTAATTACATTTAATTATGACAATTTTATATTTTACTTATTTATTTATAATCCTATTTACTGAAGCTATTGCTGCACAAGAGTTTAGGTAACGTTTCGTTTTAGATTACAAACTCGGTCTTAAAATCGTTTTGCAATGGAGACGATAATGAAATATTCATATCACCCGAAGACGGGAGTTGCTTCCAAACTCGGCACAATCGTATACTTGCTTCTGGTCCTTCGATGATGAGTGATATGCAAGGATTTCATTATCGTCTCGTCTTATGGGATCTGATTATAAGAAAATGTACCAATAGGTTAAGAAAACGAGACTATGGTGCTCAGGCGAGGGAACCTTTTGGACTTGTTTATAGCAAAGGGCGGCTTGTAGGTGTACTCGAAGTAAGTTACCTTTAAAAGTTGACTGGATATCTCCCACAATGCTTGATTCCAGCCGTACACTGATCTTTATAAGTTAGCCCCAATTTCAAACGTCCGTCAGAATATTGAAGAGATACCACTGCAATCAGTGAGCGAAAGTAGATCTCTTACCGACCCTAGCGAGGACTCGGAAAAAGACGAAAGCGGCCAAAATGATTACACACGCTACACAGACGAGAAATATCCTATGGTTTTGACAGATTTCAAAATTAACAGTAAACTTAGCGCGATGAAAGCCAATAAGCAGGATAATTGGCAGTCTTCGAGAGTTGAGGGGAAAAGCCATCATGCAACGGAAGCGGATGGCTATGGTGGGCCTGGCGCCGCCCACCTAAAATCAAAAAAAGCGATATCTAACGAACAAATATCTGAGCTGAGTTCTGCACTCGGTTCTGCATTACATCGAATTAAAGAATCTGATTCTTCAGAAAAAGTTGAAGCCATAGAGGAAGATCTGCGTGGATTGTTAAGTGATGTGGGTTTAATCGACTCGGAAACATTACAAAATAAAAGAGAAGCGATTAAAAGGGACTCGAATGTCGAAGACGAAAACCTAGAAGAAGGGCAAAATAATATTCAGATTGTAAAAACCACCGATATCGAAAGAAACAAACGGTACGAAGCCACACCTGGCGTCGATGTCACTCTCGACACTAAAGCAGAGGAAGATCTAAAGGCGACCGAGCCCACTGAGAACGAGGAAAACAAAAGAGAGGCGACTACTGTTAATATAAAAAATTATCAGAGTGAGGGGGATGTTTATATACGAAATAAGAGGCACGAAGTAACCACGGAAAACAGTGATATAATGAAAAATCTCGAAAAATCCGGCGAATTAACTGTGAGTGGGAACAAATCGCCGTTGGCGAGTTCTGAAACTTCCGCCGTGAATACCGAAAAACGCAAAGAGGGTGGTGACAGCACCTCGTCCACGGGAGCAGCGATTGATGACTATGAAAAACGACTAGAACAAAATTTACAACAGAAAATAGAAGCGATAAAAGAAGAAGTAAAAAGAGAAATAGCGTCACTGCATGCAAGAAACGCGCCTAATGTAGACGAGTCGCAGCGAAGGAAACGCGGAACTTCCAATACTCTACAGGAAAAAGAATCCAAAGAAATCAACCCTTTGGATCATCCCGAAGAACCATTAGTATCTTATATACGCACAAAGAGGAATGTGGGTGGACGTAACAAACGGGAGGCGTATGAACTCGATGAAACTCCGATGGACGAGGGTGATGATCTAGAAATTCTTGAAACCGAAGAAGAAATTGAAAACGATGAGGATCGTCTTCCCAACAACGATTTCATAAACAACCCAAACACCACAATCACTGTCTTAGAAAGTACGACAAGGTTGATTAACACGACGTCCTCAACTCCCGCAATTAAGTCAAGTTTGCCTGACCCGGTGAGCCTTGCTTTAGCATCGCACACCGAAAGCCCAGTAGTTGACCTGTCGAAGCGCCAGCGGCTTAATGGTGTAACACACGCGCGTAGAAAACGCGCAGAAACCCTAGTGCCAGATGGCTACGCAGCTTACCGTGCCGAGGATCAGGAAAGCGACGAAGAGGGCGACGAATCCGAAGACGACGGTTTTGATGACCGTACAGCCAATCTTCGGGAACTCAACCGATATTTGCTAGATTACCGGAATCCGTTGCAATACGACGAACCCTATGGCGAAAGTGACTACCCCGTTAGGCGATACGTTTCCAACCTAAACTCCGACCTTGCTCCCAGGTTTTTGCACGACCCTTCCGCCTACATCCGGAGAAAGCGACACAATTTTGATCGAATGGTGGCGTTGCACGGAGAAGCGCCGATGATTCGCCACTTGGCAGCCGCGAGGGAAAGAAATATGAGACAATTCGAAGATAGAGCACGACAGAAACGCAATTTCGGACGTAAGTCGCAACCTGTCGAAGACGAGCAGCAGCGCATAGCCGATTTGTCCGATACCGACCTATTTGGTGCGCTTCCACAAAGTTACGAAGGCGAATTGTCGCGGTTTAAAAGAGTGAAAAGAAAAGTCGGCGCTGTAAAGGGGGCGAGTTGAGTATTTTGTGCTCATATTAAATGTATTAGGCACACAGAATTATTCGAAGTGATATCTAAAAACTATTAAGCACTGTTTTTCATTGTTGCAAAATTGTATACATAACAGGTACGGATTGTGTACACCCTCGTAGGCTATAAGTCATATGCTCATGCTCTTTTCTTGTAAAGCTAGGAAATGTGCTTTCTCGATGACATAAATAGATTCTATAAAAAAATGTCATCATAATAAGGAACAGAACTGTTACGATCACTCGTGCTTTTGCGATCGAGGCTTAAATAAGAGCGCCGACTTTTCTGCTTCGTTGCCTATTTGTAGATGCCCCACTTAAAATCCGAAACGGAACCTCTTTAAGCCCTTGAGTTCAAGCGTTTGTTTCCACACACACCTTCACACATTTTAAATCCCCCCCCCCCCCCCCAACTCTCCGTTTAATAGAACTGGCAACACGCCTGGGCCAGCGCTTCGCCTATCGACCCAACCCAAGGATACTATATATAATGACCCAACCCACATTTAATTCTAAACGCGCTTCGCTTATCCCCAGACTTACTTACGTTCACGTTTCCTATGAAGCGGTATAAATGTAAATTTCCCTATGTTGAACTAAATGTAAGTTCGATCAATGCAAAAAGGTGACCCGTTACTCTATGTACTCCCAAACGAGTGTAGAATGCTTTGGAGCGTTTTTGGTGACTAACTTTTGGAAGGCTTGTATATAACCGTTTAAGTTTTTTTCATGGAACCCTTATGGATTATCAATGTCCTCCATAGAAGCCCCTAGATAGCACTTAAAATCATTTACAATTTAAAAACCTTTCTCTCCATAACAACAATGTAGGGGTATGTGCATGGTTTTAGAGGTCAGGCGCCTGCCATTTTGGTCAGGTCATAATATGTATAATACAGGGGTATAATATTTGCATACAGAGTATGTTTACGAGGCTTATCACATTTGGCATTTATGCAAAATAAGATTGTGGCAAATAAACTTCAAACGAAAAGGAGAGTAACATGATAATAAAATATTATTAGCATAATTTGTACTCCATCATAAAAGAAAGAGAGGGGAAAGGAGTGGAAATAGTTCCGGGCCGAGGGAAGGACTGACTTCCCTAGTCAATTGCATATCATTTACAATTACAATTGAATCATATAAACATGGTCTTGAGGTGTTAATTCTATGGATCTCAATAGATCATTTGAAGCTCCTTGCGAGGCTTTCTTTCGACTGGCCAAAAAAAATCGTACTTAATTCAATTCAAAATTGCACTTCGGTTATCGATAAGTTAAATGTAAAATGCTACAACGACAACTACAAGATACTCCTTTTTATATCAACTCCCAGGACATTAATCTTAAATAAAATTGCCCTACTTAACCTACTTATTTCATTATAAATTTAAAAAGAGAAGTAAACTTTACCTAAGTGTCTTGATCAAACGCACGCGCTTAGATCTACCTACGTTAATAATTCTGCTGCGTCGACTAAAAACAACGCTAGCTGAAAAGCTTGACGCACTCCTGTCAAATTTGAATTGTAAAAAATGCGCGGTAAAAACATTTCCAGTGCCGTAGCTCGCGTTTTTCTCCATAAATGAAATGCATAAAAGCGGGAATGATTCAAATTTAAAATTGCCAGATACTGTTAGCATCACAAGATTTTGATCCAGATGTTTTTTAAAGCAGTTTTCTTAATAATATTGAAGAGTTGCCCGAAAAACCGAATAATAAGGAAGAACTTACTCGGTTCACTGACAAAAACCATAACAAACACCAATCGAAAATATATAGCGACCTCGGAGGTAATCCCCATATTTTCCAGGAAATTTGTCCGACATATTTTCGCATGATTAAGGCGTTATGCGCGCCTGTGCACAATCCTGTTGGAACCAACAGTTTCCAACTTTTATTTTTGTGTGCTTTTGTTACGGGCCATATGAAAATAAAGTTGATGATGATTTCTCCGAAACGAAACATTGTATTGAAAATCTCTCAACGGCGTCTTGTAGAGCTCAGTGACAATGAAAAAGAGTTTTTTTTAAATTGAAACTATCCAAATAACAGAAAAAAATAAAAGCTAAATCGGAAATTTTCGGTTTTTCTGGCATATCTTCGGAAGTAATCCGAATTTTCTGGGTTTCTTTAAAGCATGATATTAACTGCTTAATTGCGCATCTTTTCTCTATCGTATTTTCTATTGCTTCGGAGATCCCCATGATAGACATCCTTATACCTTGGACACAGTGTATAAAAATCTCATGTGACGGTGTTTGCGATCGCATTCCTCCGAAATGGCTCGATCGATTTTTACGAAATTTTTTTTAGATAGATGTGTACATATGTTTCATACCACTAGGTGATTATGTATGTAGTTCGCCGGGTACTGTGGGAGGTGAGGCGGCGCAGCCACCGAAACCAAACGTATGTCTCATCCAAGAAAACATTGACTGATAGTCGTATCCCTCGAAGACGCGCGCCTTGCAAAATGCGCTTGATTTCGCCCCTAGGGAAATACAATCGGATGAAAACTGTAGAAGCTCACATCATGTAGGTACATGCGTTGTTCTACGGGCCCGCAATAGGACCGTCTCTGACAGCTGGGATCACTAGTGCGACTTTTCAAAACTTAAACAGGTACTAAAATTGTCATATTTAAATAAATCCATCGACATATAGAGATGGACTGCGCGTGCGAATGCTAAACGCGAATATTGCAGGTGAGAGAAGGGAAAACTAAGAGGCCATAATCTATCGCGTTTCTGTTAATCGCATTTTAGTTATTTATGCATCAAGGGCATTAAGGTGATATTTATGCCTAGGACGACAGAGCCCGAGGGCCTCCGGCCCGAGGGATTGTAAGTCGCCCCAGGGGTTAAATATTGAGTAATGCCTGAGGTGCATACAACATTTTATTTTTCATCGTTGAATACATTTCCAATATACAATGTCATGATTATTGTTTGCCCAACATTAAAGTGCTCCATACGAATCAAGTTGCATCTTTTTTATGACATAATATAACTCCGTCAATCAATTTGACAGGCCGTTTGAAGGCATAATGAGATGACAATCCATTATGCCCTTGGGCGTAATAGACTGCTTCATATATCACATATGACAGATATAATTGGCATATAATAGGCAAATGAAGAATAAAATATTAAATAGACATTGCTGTGGTAGTGCTTGCATGTCGTTGGTATGAGAGAGAGCAGTATTCGTACTATAGCGCGTTCGCACCTCCAAATTTAGTATGGTGCTTATGGACATACAGTACATGCTTGCTTGACACTGACAGCACAAGGAGATTATGTTCAATTTAATCATATGTCAATTTGACATCAATGCGGTTAGAAACAAGGATAGTATTATCGAAGAATGAGGCAAACTAGTAAGAGAGGCAATTAGTCCATAAGACCCCATCAGTGGCGTAACTAGGTATTTTTCGAAGCGGTGCCGGATCAGGTTTTTGCGCCCTACCAGATTTTGGCGCCTAATCAGTTACCATTGCGCTCTAATTAATAAAACACGGTACATTTTTGAGAGAAACTTTGCACACAAATTTTGCATACTTAAATTTTAGAAAGATGCTTTGAATAACGAAATCTTTCACTGAATGAAGAATAGAAATACATTTATTTATAGTGTTTCCAATTCTCATGTCAAATTTAACTATGGCATGGGGTACAAGTCGTAGAAATGATTGCGTGCAAATGCTGGTTACACTAATACAGACCATTGTATAGATCACAAATAAAGTATTATTATTATTTTAAATCTGCAGCCTTTTCCTACCGCTGTAACTTTGTACTACAAGGGCCACCCAGAAAGTAACAGACGTTTTGAAATAAAAAATTAAGAAAGTGTATGAAACAACTTTTATTATATACATTTGGAAGCTACACTCTTAGGCTATTTTTCAACACAGTCGCCATTCATATTGAGGCACTTAAGATAGCGTGGTACAAGTGTTTTGATTCAAACTGTGTATACATCCGCCGTCTGTGGGGGCGTCGGAAGCGGGTAGGTACCGACAAAGGGAGTGTGGTAGCTCTCGACAAGATCTTACTAACGGTGGAGTCAAAACTTCAAACGCGAATTCCAGGCGAACGGGATGTCGGAGGTGGGTACCGACAAAGGGAATATTGTAGCCCCCGACAAAATCTTATTGATTGTGGTTAATATGCCTGCCACACAAAATGCGCTGAAATCCCTTACATCTCACACAAAGACTTTGATCATTTTTTTACTTTTTAACAATGTTCGGTTCATCCTAAAGGAGCTAAAATTTAGTTTTAATTATATTTCAGTGCACCCTATAGTCGACTTTAGCAAAGTATTAGAATTTAACTGCCGTTCTTGTCTTTTATAACTGGCCTATACGGTACACCACGTACTGCCCATCCCGACTTAGTGCTCTAGGTGCTTCAGCGCCTCTGGCGCGCCCTCCCTCGTTCAGAGCGCGGTGCCGCGGCACCTTTGGCACCTACCTAGTTACGCCACTGGACCCCATACTGAATCTGGAGGTGCGAGCGCGCTATAGCATTGGCACGCGCAGTCCATCTCTATATGTCTACGATTGGATCCTATAAATTTTCCATAGCTAGGATTTCTGGGGATTTTTTCCCTGTTAAAAACATTGTCTGAAGAACCATCAATTGTCAGATGTTATGAATTACTTTTTTTTGATCCGAGGAGCTAAAGTTTTATAAGTATTTTATTTATGTATTTTGATTTTTGCCTTTATTTTTGAGTGGGCGGTGTTTGAGCCAAGGCTGTTCTACCAACCCAACCCACTATACATTCACAAATATCCATGCCTGAAATTGGATTCCAACCAGGGACCCTTATTTGTACCGCAGTCGAGCTTCAACTGAACTGCGCCACACGGGCCGGCGGCTTCTGTAGGTACTATTTTGGTCCTTAAAAGTGGCCGATAATTGGGACATTTATCTAATAAATGTAGGGGGTTCCGCACAGATGCGAAGGCACAAAGTGACGTCTCTTGTGGTGGTGAAGACGCCATCGGATTCGCAGCGACGCATTTTGTAGGGAAAAGACGCGGAGATACCCAGCGACGCCTCTTACGACTGCGACGCCTTCAAGTTCAGATCGACGCACCTTATAGATGGAGAGAAGCCAACATGATCGGAGCACCTCCGCACAAAAGCGAAGGGCGCCTTCTCTATGGCTGCAAAAGCCACATTGATAACTAACGACCTGATTACGCACTTAGATTGTGCCTTCGGCACAGCAAATTCGGTTGTATATTTTTTAAATCGTAGGGGGCGTGCGCTTTTTGACCGCGGCAATGTAGTTACTATCTATGTTCGATAGATGGAACCCGAAATAAAATTCTGTCGTCGATGACAACTTCTGCGCAACGCAGATGGAAAACCAGCTGTTTACCTCAATCACAAATGAATGAGAAACAGTGCAGCGAAGGTAAAAGTCGAAGCCTTTGTTGTGACGACCGTTAAAATTTCGTTTAGCATACGCATCAATTTAGTAAAATATTACACTAAAAACCCGTTACTTCGAACAGTTCGCGTTTTCACAGTGCAATTGCGGTAATATCGTCGTATAAATGGCGTCTTAGGTTATTGTTGTGTTTGTGTGGTTTGTGAATTAACACTCGAGATCGTAGAAAAATGATGGCAAATCCAAGAACCAGTGGTGCTCTACGCGCTTTGGCCGTCGAATATAAATCCCTACAGGAGGAGCCGGTCGAGGGATTCTGTGTTAAACTTGTTAACGAAGACAATCTCTTCGAATGGGAAGTTGCAATTTTCGGACCACCAGATACCCTCTACATGGGTGGATATTTTAAGGTTTGCAATTACATTTTCATTATCGGCGACCTACATAATCATTACTTAATTAATAAAACAATTTCGCTTTTGAAATTTCCGTAAGTGAAATTGGGTCGCAATTTTACTTTTAAATATTAACTTTCTTCGGTGCTAATAATAGACAATTTCGCAAATTTGTTCCCGATTGCATTTGTTTATTTGCGCCAGTGATGAGGAACACAAAAGATAAATATCGAGCATATAAAATTGTGCAATTCAGATAACCTCGTTTCTATAGCAACGTATTAGCAGATTTATTTACAGCTGTTATTTATATGTACCTACCTACGCTTTCATAGAGATAGCTTTCCATTTGTAATGAATCACTTCCCTTGAACTTAACTCTTTTTAGTGAAATGAACTTTCCTCGCAGCTCCTTTTAATTTCAGGGGAGATACTGTGACTCATTTGTACAATATTTTAGTTACATTTTTACATGCTCATAAGGACGTGTCAAGTCTACGGTCAATGAATCTACAACGTCCGCATGAGGATCGTGCTAAGGTTAACTAGGGTGTATCAACCTTTTTTTTTCTTGTGATTTTGTAGCAATATTTATTATGAAGGTCTAAGGTTATTTGATACAGTCCCACCCCTCAGCAATGCAAAAATAATAATGATTCACTGTTGTTGGATTTTAGGACGAATTTGGATTTGTCATAACGTGCAAAAACAAAGAAGGCTGTGATTTATCAATTTTGATTCATTGGATTGTATTGGAACACAGTAGGTACGCTCAAGGGCCGAATAGTCAAGGTCAATTTCTGGAGGGACGTTTGGCAACACTGTTTCCAGGATCACCCATATTTTGTGCTGTTATCATCCTGGTTCCTATGGCAGCTTAGCTACATCGTTTTCTTGTATATAAAAGTTTGGATTTAGGCTCTCTTACCTTCTTCATCAAAGTTGCTCCTGTACCAAGGGTTTTACCAACTCTGGAAGTGGGTGCCACCCTTTCTCGGTGGTGAGAAGTGTTTAATTGAAAATAAGCCCGGAAATAGGTATACATATTGACGAATTTCGAGGAGGATGGTAATTCCTGTGTACAGTTCACTAGAATTAGTGGAATGAGTATTGAAATTAGTGGAATTGGCGATGATACTGGAAATAATGCTGGAATGGGAGATATTGTCATCGGAATTAGTGTAGTATGCAAAAGGAAATTGGCCAGGAGAGAGGATTTTCTCTACATAATCCATTGTTCGTCTTAAAACTGCATTTCTAAAATGCTCCATATTTGCTTTTTTTAAATTATTTATTGTAAGCAGTGGCGGTCCCAGGCTCCCATTGTCCATTTTTTTCATAAATTTTGTGTCTATCTCATTCCCATTATGCGAGATGTCTTTTATTTTTTTCCGTGTTGGGACAAAGTTCGGATTTGGGCCCCTCCCTTTACCAAATCCTGGGACCGCCACTGATTGTAAGCAAGCGGGTTCATTATTGTTTCAATTGTAGGCCACCTTACCTTATTAAAGACTCCCAAATACCACAACGATTATTGAGACAATGGTTGCCATAGATTGTAAGCTGCGCTTAGAGCGCCGCGTAAATTTTTCGGTGAAAACGGCCATTAGGGGCGTAAATTTAACGAACATTTCCCAGCAACATGACGTCATCATCGGTATGCGTATAACCAAAACGGACCCTCCTAAAAAAGTTAGCAACGAACGATGATACGAAAAAAATATCATGGACACAGGCGATTGAAACTGTTGCGAATATCCCCTTTCGTCTGTTATACGGGATTCAATTTGCATTGATATCGATCAATAAAATCGTTAAGACGTGTATTTTTATAAGGAAAGGCGATTTAAATATGATGTTTTATATATATTTTTAACATTTGACATGCCAACATTGCAAATGTTTATGTTTTCGTTTATGGGTACAAAGTTAGACAGTTTCGTTCAAGGTCAAAAGACAACGATGTCGCATCAAGTCACGATTGTACTTAGTACTCAATTGTTTTGTTACTTCTGATCCGCTTTCCTACAATTTAAGACACCTTAAATATTCTTATAATATGGTGATACTTACTGTCACCTTGATATTTACCAAGTATGTTAATACATAATACATTTTTTTTAGAATGACGAGCTTTTTCAAAATAAAACTCCTCACGCCCATTGATTTCTTCAGAGAATATCTTGGAAGTTTTGAAGGTTCTTATATGTACTTAAAAAAAGTTCTGTGAGAACGTTGAAGACGATCTTCAAGCAATCATTAAATATTTTTCAGGTAAGTGTTGTTCAGACCGAGGGGTATTTCACTGGTAGTTGATGTAATGTAACACTGTCGGGTACTACTAGGTACACTACTGCTAACTCCTCCCGATGTACTGCAGTGTACTACCTGGTCCTACAGCCATCTTTTTAATTTTTTTCCGAATAATTCCCAATAAGCAAGCCTCACTTTGATGAATCGTAGCTACTTTCAGGGTCGTAGTCAGAGGACTTCCTTAATTCGAGTATGACGCAATATAGCACGCTCATAGATGATCAAATATAAAGAAACGTCGAGAGAAACGTGGTTGGTATTCGGAATTGTGTCAACTATTAAAATTGGACAATTTCACGTCGAGATATAAATTATGTTCTCTATACAGGGTGACCAAATTTGGTCGTTAATATTGGGTAACCTCGTCTTAAACTATAAGTGATTGACCTCGCAGTGTCGATGGGTTTTTTTGAGATAAACTGGACGCTGAAACTAAACTGGCCTACAGTCTTTTGTTTTTGAGTTATGGGCAAAAGTTGCCTTTTCGGTTTTTAGATAAAAGCATATAATTTCTATGTTTATTAAGTTATCGGAAATGTGTATTAAAAATGATTATTGTACAATCTACAGTTTTCAAAATAAGTGCACAGGGTCAAGTAAAAAATTTATCGGATCTAAACCTCATTTTTTAATGGAACACTTTGCATATTTTAATTTAAATAGACAGCATATTAAATTCTCTTTTCAAAACTGTAGCACATCAGGGGCGATATTAAAAAAGATTCAAATACCCAAATAAGTAAATCCGAGAGTAAATCTAAAATTTTTAATTTATTCTTAATCTTTTTGAATTTGCCCCATTTAAAAAATGAGGTTGAGTCCGATAACTTTTTTACCTGACCCCCGAGCTGACCCCCTTTATTTTGAAAACGGCAGATTATGCAACAATCATTACAAAGAAACTTTTGTAATAAACACATTTCCGATAACGTAATAAAAAAGAAGTTATAGGCTTCGGGCTTTTATCTAAAAAACTAAAACTGCAAACTTTGCCCTCGCTTTTGCCCATAACTCAAAAACAAAAGACTGTAGGCCAGTTTCGTTTTCGAGTTTATCTATAGAAAATTTCCTAGAAAATGAAAAATATGTTAGATTTCTCACACGAGTAGGGGTTGTGCGCAGGTGCACCATCCTGTTGAAACCAGCAGTTTCCAACTTTTTTTATGTGCTGTACATCGTTGTATTTGCAATTAAAAATGTCAGTCAATACAGTATGTACCTTTTTTACGGGCCATGTAAAAAATAACCTCAACCGAAAGTAACTAAAATTTGGACATACTTATGCGTTCTTAGGCGAAGGCGATGGCGAAGGTTAACAGATGAAAATCTTCTACAGCGACGTGGTATTTGACATGGAACACTGCAGATCTCGCTGCAAATTATTATTTCTTCCGCTCTCCCTGTAGATTTGTACCTCGATTTATACAGAGGATGTCCCTTATAAAAATTGAAGAGAACACAAAAGACTATCGAATAGCGAAATAAAATTGTGGTAATTCTATTTGAAAAAAAAAGTTATGGCACTTTGAAGTTCGGAAAATTTACCATTTCATTGTGAACACCCCGTAGGTGTCACTAAATCGCGAGCTAAATCCACGTTTCTCATTATCAAAATGTTGTCTTGGGATTCACAATATTGCTCAAAAATATTTCTTAACTTCAAGAAACAAGGTCGCTACGATTCATCAAAGTTAGGCTTCCTTATAGATAGGGAATTACCCGGAGAAAAATTTATAAGATAGCAACATTGACAAAAAAACCGAAAAGTGAATAGGTTTCAATGTAAATGTTAATCGTCTATAGGGATCAAAACGAGGATCTAAAGGATTTTTTACCAGGTATAAACTAGGAAAAATCGACACACTGTTGTAGCACTCTGTATAAATCAATATTCTATTTATGTGTTATATACAAGGCGATTCATTTATTTTGAGACGATTTAATAACTTGTGGGATCATATTTTTTTGGAAAAAAGCTTCATACAAAAGTTTTACAATTCTAATGGGGGTAATTGGCGGTCACTTTGAGGATGACCTTGATCTCGACCTTAAGGCTACTATTCCAACTTCAACATTTTGAATGAGACCCTTTAATTTTGACCTTGGTAACGAAAATTGCAAAATTATACTATAGGATTTTAAACAAAATTACTGTGGCTGTGGGGGTCGTTTTTTACCCCCAATGCAATACCTCCCTTAAGTACTGACGTGCGGGTGGTAAAAAAAGCCGACATCATAATTGTGTCATTTGGTACACTTGTGCAAAATGATATACAAAATTATGAAGTCGCCCTCTTTTTGTAAAAAAAAATGTTTTTTAACCCCTCCCGCCTTATACATGCTCGTAGGGGGTTGAAATTTTGCATGTGACATGTTTGGGACATATCTGATCATCCCTACCATTCTAGATCCAAGAGTCCTGTACTGTACTGTAACCTATTTTTACAGTACCTAATTGATAGATCTAAGCAATTCATGAAGAAGGAACTGTTGGGTAGTAAAATTTCCCTCTGTATATTTTATTCTAAGAAGATAGTATACTAAATTCCCGTTCCAAAAATATAACTACAGAAATATAAGACTGGTTCAAAAAGAATTAAAAAAAATTTTTTGTTGTTGTTTTTTAAATCATCTGAACCTTTTTTTTTCTCTTTTTTAATCTTCTTCTAATCGCTTGTATTTTTTTTTAAATAGTATCCTTAGTGTGTTTCTATATTTTTAGATTAAAATGTACAGGGTGGTCTATTAAAAAGTTAGGTTAGGTTTGGTAACCTTTTTAGCTGAGCTCGTATAGTTGAAAACGGCAGATTATTCCACAAGTACTTTTGGAATAAACAATTTCTTTTAACTAAGAACATAAGGGGTCTTTCTGAAATTGCCAATTTTGTGATTTTCCCTTATATCTCTTAAGCGAGTGAAGATTGTCCAATTTTGATCGTGTCATTTAAAGTTTGACCCAAAGAGAGCACATGACCCTTTTATTAGAAACATTTTTATAACACTAAAAACTACGGAGATACCTTATAAAAGTTTCTAGAGCACTCTGTACATTAATATTTATTTTTGTTAACTGTGTACACAGTAGGATAACTTAAATATTATACGTATTCTAGAATGTATGCTTGTACACTCGCTTGTACGTCTGGATGTATTTGCAAAACCAAAACTAAGGATTTAAACCTCGATTTAAACATTTTATCTCGCATTTTATTTATGTACAGTACGTATTGCGGTTGCCGATGTCTTGAGTCATATAATTTTTGACTCTCTGAAAGATCTGTAGATATTTCGGTAGGAAAATAGAGGCCAATACTAGCGACCAAAATTTCCGAATATACCCGAAGTGAAAATATACCTTGCAACGCATCGCATTTTTTTTTGCTTTTATTCATCTTATATCCAACTATCAACAATAATAAAACTGTTTAAAAAAATGTGCCACTAGCTCTCCTACTAATATAAGTGTCTAAAATACGTCGAGCCGATATTTCGGAAAATTGCCAACATACATACACAGATACATATGTACAGGGTGGCCAAATAAGAATGCGAGGTACTGTGTCTGGGAACCTGTCCATCGTAGAGGCTTGCGGTAAAAAAGTTATTACTAAAACGCCCACGAGAAAAACTGGAAAATACGAGGGAAAATATTTGTAAGTTTCTGAAATAGCCGCTAGGGGGTGTAACTGCAATCTGGAATCTAAAAAAGCGATGTTTTTGTGAATTCTGCTATATTAACCTAACAAAAAATGTCCGGTCTTTGGAGACGACGATAATATGAACCTTTTTTGTTTGACAATTTTTCCTGTATCTCTAAAAATGAAGTGGGGGGGGGGGAATTCAAAGGATTCCGTAAAGAACACCCTGTATCTTCGAAACGGCTGAACCGATTTTAACAAACTCGGGTTAATTGAAAAGAGTGATTCTTCTAATAGGTATTTTAAGTGTTGCTAGTTTCACATATCGCCGCTTGAGGGCTTTTTTCGACATTCCGACAGAAATGGTTAATTTTCTCAAAAAAATTAAATGGGTTTTCATGAAAAAGTAACTGATGCCTAAACAAGCTCGCGAAAACCGCATCTCGATATGACATTTCTGATACAATTCCGTTGAGAAATGATACTTCCCAATTAAAGACCGTGACAGCACATCGTCACAGCTCTTCATTAGAAATTAGAAACACCAACTCAATCATATGGCAACATCCAACAAAAGAGCGACTACTTTAAACAATTTAAAACGATTTATTTTCTTCTACAATGTAAGTAGGCGACAGGCGTCTTAAATGTGAAACTCTCAATTAAGTTATAAAACTGTTATTTGTCATGATTGCGCAATTTTAATTAACCAACAAAAAAGGACGATAGAGTTGACCTTTCGTGAATAATGAGAATTAAAATTTAATTGTTGCAAAAGATTTTTTCTACTTGCTCATAGGGTGCAAATCACTCTCACTAAAAATGGCCCGTAAAAAATACACACTGTATTGAATAGCATTTTTTATTACGAATACAACGATGTACGGCACACAAAAAAAGGAAACTGTTGGTTTCAACCTCGGTTTCAACAGAATGGAGGACCCGCGCACAAGTGCAAGAATACCTATCTGACAAATTTTCTGGAAAATGGGAAATATGTCCGAAAATCGACTGAAAAATGGCCAAAAATCGGAATTACCTTCATAACATTCAACTGTTTTTGTTTATTGAACTGAGGAAGGATGAGGGTACTTTTCCAAGGAACCACAATTAGCAGGTAGTTGATATTTTTACACTACACACTCTGACCCTTCCTCTGTTGAACGCAAAAAATCGTCTGTATCTCATACAGGGACAGTTATGGTACTATTTGCGGTGGGTGCTTAACGACACTGATTATTTAAACCCTGGGTACCAACAGAAAAACATTTACATGAAAACTCTTAGCGAGGTCATAATTTGGGCTCGATTTACAGATGAAACAAATCAATCTATAAGGCTGAAATAAAAATGGGGCCAGAGTACAGGAGAAGCATCTAACTGATGAATTTTACAACACTTTTACAAGGTGTTTCAAATTAAATTACTAAGTTGCCAGTCTTGATTTTACTTACATTAGCAGCCTATAAAATTGTTCTGAAATGTATTTAAACGTTCCAAAAATGAAAACCTCAAAATTTTATTTAAGAGACAAAGATTTTAAATAATTTTGTTTATCGAACTTGAAAACTTTTTACAATAGTGCCGTAGTGAATGCCTAAATCATTTAAAAAAAAACCCGGACCATTGTTTTATCATTTATTCGAGCATTTCACGGGTATGTGGAAATTTTTTTATATTTGATCACGTGACTGGAATATTTTCGCCGGGGAAATCCCAAGCTTGCACGATTAACCATTGGTTCGCGTAGACCCTAGATACAAACCACGCGAATCTAGGACTAGAACCTTCCCGAAGGCCACGAGTTTGCATTACAAAACAAGGTCACTCATTTGTTACGTCTTTGTTTTTTTCCTAATTGCGCTGTAATAGAAATACTTTATAATTCCCGTTAGTATTCGGCTGTCTACAGACGCGTTAACACGTATTATTGTTTTTTGTTTTGCTGGAACGCTTTGAAAAATAACTTAGGTTTGCAATATGGAATCCCAACGATATCTCCTAAAGAATGCATAAAATTTGAGATATAATGAATTGGAATTAAGAAATAAATCGAGTCCAAATTTCACGAAATTATTCAAAATTCCCAGAAATAATCCAATCACCTAAACCGGAATTTACGACGAACAGTCTCGAGTTATTGTATTGTCGATCCAGCCATTTATTTCTTATTAGTAGTAAATATGTGTGTATGGGGTATTAGTATATTGAAGAAAACTAATTGAATGTTTTGTTTCAGGCTCGGATGAAATTTCCACCAGATTATCCATATTCACCACCCTCAATACGATTTCTAACAAAAGTGTGGCATCCAAATGTGTATGAGGTAAGTGCTTAATGTTATAATAATCAACTTGAACTCGGCATGTGGCGAACTTTAGAAAAAAAGCATCACATGTTTTCGATCCTGCACCGCTAGTGTTTTATTGGCTAAAATTAGAAGGGAGATAAACAACGTGCGCCGTTCGCGATGAAAATTAAGTAGGTACCTTTTACTTTTGTATTTTGACCGCGTGGTAAATTTAGAAATTTCGTTTTAACCACACGCAAAGTTCGTTTCCACCTGCTCCTACGCTGGCGATGTTTTCGTATCCCAGGTGCAGTCTGGATACATGCATTGCGTTAGATTTTACCAGCCCCCGGTAATGGCAATGACCGACGCAGTCGATAAACTACCCCTTCGAAGCAGCGCCATGCGAAGGGGAAACGATGGCTCGTTTTATTTTTCAAAAATTTGAGTTATTTATTTTGCGCAGACGGGAGTAAGCGAATTCGCACCGGGTTTAACAAACCGTAATTATTTCCCCTTTTGTTCCTGCGGGATTTTATTGTAGTTAGTCGCACAGAAAATCCGTTTGTGCTCTTTTGACGATTTCTCACTCATTTTCATACAAACGCCCTTTTCGTAATATTTACTGTCGTTAACATTGTCGCGCCACTAGTCTGGCCCTTTTTTATTTATCTTATTTTCTAATGGGAAAAGTTTGCGTCTCTAACTAGTCTAGACGATGTCCGTCCGTCCGTGTTAATGTACATTTACTGCTTTAATTGAAAGTTTTTATGCGGGCGTTTGCACTTCTGTCGTAAATGTAGTAGTAAAATTAATTATTGTAATTTACAGGAACGAACACTATTAACCATAAATTAAAGTTCAAACGGTCCTTAAATACTGTATCAAATATTTTAGATATCAAAGCGCCATGAAAGATAAACTAAAGCGGATGTAACGCATTATTTCCGGAAAATAAGACGTGATTCTTCTAGAACATTCGGAAGCGTTCGGGAGCACCCGAGAATATTCGGTAAAGATTGTCGTTTTTTTATAGATCTGATGGCGCCCCGATGTCGCTCTAGATTTCTAGAATGTTCGCTACAGTATTCTCTCGTGATCGTTTACAGTCGGATTTCCCAAAAAACGGCAGGGATTCAAATAATACATCGATAAAATATAGTGAAGTCGGTTCTTTAGCGAACTTTAATTCAGATTATTCTTATCGATACTATAAATCAAAATGAGGCGATGTCATTTTTGTAAAAAGCGACAATTTTTTGCTTGGCCGACGAGATACTTTCACACTCGGTGGTTTCCTCGTAAGCAGGATAAATGGGCAGGCTACTACATCCTTCCTGAATATCTTATAATAGAAACACGGGCGAGTATTATAATAGGTCTAATTATGGAAAATGTGAGTGTGTTAGAAGACGACCTCGCCTTTGTTATCAACCTCGTGTTGACGACTTGTACACTGTCGATACCGAATAAGGTCACGATGTTTATTTTTAAGGAAAAACCTTCACAACGCGAGCGAGATAAAATTACGGCGAAAAGCAAGGGCACTCTCTGTCGTCATCGTCTTTACAAACTGTTCTTGTAACGTCACGTTGAATTCTATGATTGATTTACGTCGCATGACACACTGTTAAGTTCACGGACAGGAGAGGACAATGGGGGGAAAATCTTCTAGGAAAACTTCTAGTTGTTGACTCATTTCGCGTACGCCCACGTTTGGTTTTTGGAATGGGAATGGACCGCGATTAAAATGATTTCTAATTTGAATTTCGGCGCTGTTTCTTTGTGGTTCTGCATTTTCTGGCGAATGATCTCGCAGTTAACAAAGAGCTCGTCAAGGGCAACGTACTAGCAAGGTTGGAAATGCCAAGAGATGAAATTGAAAAAGCTATTGTGACTCATGTTTTTCGTGCGTGCTATTTTTACGTTGAAATGTTTACATGGGAATATTGAAAAATGGTGTGTGCGTTATCGTCACTAATCAATTAAGTTGGGGGGGACGGCACGCGTTGTGGTACCTAATCTTCGAGAGGCCCTATAATGAATGGAGCTGCCGAGTAAAGACATTTCGAGAAAATGCGGTTGTTTGCTGTCGCTAAGATCCTCCGCCTTGTCGCCTGGTATCGATTGTATCGTTACCGCAAACACCCTCAGATAAAATGTCTTGCACTTCCGCATTTTTCTACGTCCCAAAGTTCATCTCGCCATGTTTTTATTTGCCACTTCCTTTCGTTGTTTATTGCTACGCCTAAATATGGCGATGGCGAATTCAACTTGGCACACGGTACATTAATAAATTACTGCCAGTCACAAATTTTCACCTGTAATGTATTCGGTTAGTTTCTACTTAGTTTTGGCACAAAATGACGTTATCTCAAAATCAAATTTTCCTTGCATGCTTCATATCTACGCTGACATTTCATTTTTTCCGTTGGTACATCCGAAAAATGACACATTACTGGCGAGGCGAGGAAAATTCGAGGCCCCTTTAGGGCAGAGTACTTTAATTTCCGAGTGAATGATGAAAATGAAGGTTACAGGACGATTTTGGGTAAATGGTTTTATTGTTTCAAAATTGTCTGTTTACAAATAAACTGTTCGTGGATGATTTCTAACCGCCATAGTTATACAGGGTGTTACATTTGAGTAGTGTCAAAAACTCTGATAGGGCAGACTAACATTTTTTTTTTTCAAATAAACCGAGTGAAACCACCGGAAATAAAAACTAGATTCGAACATCTAGCGCAAGAAGACCAAGAAACTAATAAAAATTTGGGCACAGAAAGAAAACAGAAACACAAATGAACCGAAACCTCCTTCAGTAACTATATTCTGCGAGGGGTTGAGTTTGCTGGGAATTCGGTGTATAAATTTGGGGAATTCTCTGGGAAGTCTTAGGAATTTCCAGGAATGGTTTGGAAAGTCTTGGGAATTCACAGGAATTCTTTGGGAAGTCTCGGAAATTCCAAGGAATTCTTTGGGAATTCCAAGGAATTCTTTGGGAATTTCCAGGAAGTCTCTAGGAATTCCCCTGAAGTCTTTGGGAATTCCCGGAGAAATCAGTTGTTTGGGAATTCTGGTGTATGCGATTTTTGAGGCAGATTTAACTCTTCGATATTCTGTGTGCGAGAGAAGGTAAGAGATACAAATTTGGTTAGATGAATCCCTGAAAAATTTTTTAGATTTTGAAAAATTTTTGCAATAATCGAATTTTTCGACTTTACGAACTACATATTCTGACGTTAATATTTGACCTAGAGCAAAACCAATTACGTTTCTTCACAGCAAACTTTTAATGCTTTATAAGGTGGAGATGTTAATTTTTTAATCCGCCGTTTTGTCTTTGCAATTGCAATTTCATTCTTTTAAATACGGCCCTGATATATTTTTTATTTTGAATTCAATGATGTATAGCACTTTACGGTTTAATTGTAGTTTCGCGATCACCGTCTTTGGGGAATGTCAAAATTTCAATAAAATGTCAACGTTTTAGATCATTTAAACCGAGATTTAAACGTATGTTGGAAATTTTCTAAGATAACGGCTCGACGGATTTTGATCAAATTTTGGATATGTATCGCTGTGTGCAATGGTATGCGGTCTCTACACCACCCACGAAACACCTGTCCAGCTAGCTCCAAAATAAAGTCTCTCATAATAACCAAATTTGCATGAAACTCTTAAAATCCTAGGTCGTAATTTGGACTCATTCTGATACCAAACTGATCATTTTGAACACATCACAAGTTTATTTGATAATTGCTGTAAGGGAAATAGGCGGCAATGCCAGCGACCAAAAACCACACATGCAAGCGATCGATCAAAACGGGATTTTATAAAGTCTTAAATTGACTTGATACCCTCTGTTCCATTTATTTAGAAATTATGAAAATACGCACAATTCTCTTAACTAAACGCGCACCTGCGATAAGAACTGTTTACAAACATTGTCCATGCTATATTAATTTTACACAACAGTATCTTAGGCACATGGAAAAAAAATTTGAGCGCCGCAACGGCACCGAACCTTTTTTTTTTCAAATAGTAGCGCAACATTTTAATTAAATTATTCGAAACACTTTCTTTTTCTGTGTACAACTTACACAAATTATGTTAGATTTTATTACAAAAAAAATGGGAGAAAAAATGTCCTCTAGTTCATTTTGTAAAAATCCAATATGGCGCCCATAAGAAAGAAGTAGCCTGTAGCTTCTATATCTAGCGTGTTATGGAAATTCTGCAGAAGAAGGGATCGAAAGGGGGCGCCCTCGAGGTCCAAAAAGACGACGAAGATGCCCACGGAAAAGCCAAAGGCCGCCAAACCGAAGGAGGCGAAGCAGGCCAAGAAATAATTTCGCAGCGAACATAAGAAATTCTGATAGCAAATTCCGAAATTCTCCGAAATATTGCATTTTCCCTTTTACCTTCCTTCCATAGTCCATGTTTGAACTGAAAGTGTTGACGTCACGTTCAAGTTTCACTTGTCCTTTATGACTACTCTTTTCTGACGCGTCGTTTTCGAAATATTCGTATCGACCTCATCAATAGCCATGTCTCGTCCGATTCATTTGACATCACCAATGGATATATTCCTTCCAGACGTACTAATCGCTCTTTGCGAGTACGCTTCTCCGACACTCTGCTGTTTAGGTATGTGGAATTATAACCAATCATGATACGGAGTCGGGGAGGAGGACTGTGGTTCGTAAAAATTATTTTCTCCCCCCCCCCAACCTTCCATTTAGATAAGGGGTACGGGTGAATGGCGGTAGTTGATAGAGGGATGGATACTCCTGTCATCTTTTAATTAGAATACCACGATAGGTAAAACCAATTTCTAATCCCCCTCCCCCCAAGTGATCTCGAAAATGAGTCGCGGAAGAAAGTTATAGATTGTAGAGACCAATTCCTTTCAGTGAGACTTTTCGTTAGAATCCCATGGAGGGTAAATGGTGTTTTTAACGAGCGGAAAATCACCAAACATCCATTTAGTGTGTAAATTCATGGATATCCACTAGCCATCCTCGGATTTTTCGTGAATAGGTATCCTTGGATTTCTTTCCTTCACTCTGAAGATATAAGGAATTATAACCGATCACGACAAGGGATCGAGGAGGAAGACTATGGTTAGTATAAATTAATTCCTTTCGTTGAGACCTTTCATTAGAGTACCATGTTCCACTCCCCCCCTCTGCCCGTACTTTGATAAGAGGACAAAAAGAAGGGCAGTAGTTTGTAGAAAACTGTTCCTTTCGTTGAGACCTTTAATTAGAATACAATGAGAGATAAAATTAATTTTTAACCCCCTCCCTCAGGCCCCGTCGCTCACTGATCTCGAAAAGAGTCGCACGGGAAAAGTTGTACAAACCAATTTATTTCGATGAGACCTTTCATTAGAATACCATGAAGGGTAGAACATGTGTCCCCCCCTCCCCATATTCGAAAGTTTAACTTGGCACCACTAAAGGCGTATGCAAAATCTGAGACCAATTGGTTGTCGTATGTAAAAATTATGCACGTTTTACTTTCAAATCTCGGGAAATAATTCGTGGGGGGGGGTCCTCCCTTTTAGATGGCGAAATTTGATGGCCGTTTGGCACACCTTCAAGGTATAGTCTACCTACTGCAAAAATTCAAGGACTCTAGGACCATTCCCCTAGAAGTAGTTCAAAACGGTAGAAGTGGGTCCGGACGGACGGACGGACAGAACGCAAACAATAACACATTTTTTTAATTCTTGAAAAATGCGCTAAAAATTATAGATTGTCACCAGCTAATTAGAATTATTATTAATTTAATAAAGGCTATTATACTATAGTTTTGAAGCAATCATTTTTGCCTAGAAAAGATATCAGCTTCAGGGTATGATTTATGGGAGTTTTCCTTCATGTGGAGGGCCCATTTAATGATTTTTACATAATTGTCCCTTAAGGCTCAAGTGAAGGGTAACTTAATGTTTTCAAATAGAAGCCGAATTAAATATTCTTATTCTACAATCGGAAAATAATAAACTTCGTGGGAAACGTTTTTTCTCTACACTTGCCATTTTTTGAAGACTCTTCCAAAAGGTTCTAGCTAGGAAGCTGTTCTGTCAAGAATTGTATGGCGAAGAGATTCGTGTTAGGATCACGTCAAAGGTTTTGCTAGTGTAACATCATAATTTTTTTTGTTAACTCTTGCTGGAATTTGTAATTAAATCGAAATTTGGAACGGTCACAATTCTGAGTAAAATTTTAAATTTTATTTTCACTTTAACGCACACAGTGTAATTAAACATTTTCGCAGCCGTCATTCAATTAATTATGCAACCAATGGTGTCCTTAGTTCCTGCCAAATTAATTTCACAAAAATCATTATCTTAACAACAAAGGACATAACTTTTTGACGACCAGAAGTATACCTTGGAATATTCCAGGTGACTTGCCAGTTTTTTAATATTCATATACAGGGTGTAGCACCTAAGATCCCCCGGATCACAACTCCTTTACCATAAAAGATACCGAAAAAGTCTTAGAGCAAAACTGTCGCCATATTTCTAAAATATATACCATGGGCGTGCTGTGTTCCAGTGGCGTATCAAAATTGCATTTTTTTTAATGGAACATCTCATATTTTATTACTGATTTGGAGAGTACTTGAAAAGTACTTATTTTTTTATGTAACATGTCATACCCCTAACCGAGCCCCTAACTTTAATGATTTTGTGAGGGGACAAAGGCGTCCGGGGATTGTTTACTACTCCCAGTCGAGGAACTCCTAGTGGGTACGGCAGCCGTACGATTTCGTGATCGGAGGTTGTAAGGAACAAGAGGCAAATCTTCGTCATCCGTAGCGAATTATTTTCTCGTATATAAACGAAGTAAATCTCGATGGCTGATTTCTTTGGCCCCACGTTGGGCGCCAGTTATAAGGATCGTTTGTTGAAGGAGGTTCATTTTCATATTTAATTACGAGGACTTGTTATACAACACTCATGGACAAATTAAGCCAGAATATTCGAGAGAAAAGACGTGGGAAATTAAATGCCAATAAAACTCATTTCCTTTCCACTATTATAGCCACGTGACTTTTCCTCTTGCACAACATCGAGAATGGTTAACAATCACATCAAGTTTTCCACAACGTGATCGAATAAATGAGGAAGTAGATCAAGGTACAGATTCGTAAATAACCAACAATCGAGATTGGAGTAATTAGACCACTTATATAGACGATTGAAATTAGTAATAGTAGCAAGTGGAAGGTCAAAGTACGTTTGCTTTTGGACGTGTCCGGTGTCTTGACTCTATAGGGGGCGTTTGAGAATCGATGGGTAGCCAAAAGCCGAATTAGTTTGGGTTCAATAGTTTTTCATAGACGATAATTATCGACGGCTAAGTTGGTGAACTTCACAGTCAAACAATGACCTTCGCAACCAATTTTTTTTAATTGGAAAAAAAGTAATTATGGCAGATGGGTTTAATTGAAAGTTTAGTAAATGGCGTACATGTAAATACGTGCCTTGGTGTAGGTCGCGCTATTTTTATTAATAAAATTAACGCCTTACATCTTCTCTATTTTTTTTAATGACGAATTATCCTTTTAGATGTGAAGTATTGAGTTGACTGATTTTTTTCTTTGTGTTATTTCAGAATGGCGACCTATGCATCAGTATATTACACCCTCCAGTAGACGACCCTCAATCCGGCGAGCTACCCTGCGAACGTTGGAATCCAACGCAAAATGTTAGAACAATCCTATTGAGCGTTATATCGTTGCTCAACGAGCCAAATACGTTTAGTCCTGCCAACGTCGATGCGTCGGTTATGTATCGCCGTTGGAGGGATTCGAAAGGACGGGACAAGGAATATGAAAATATCATAAGGTACTGTCACTACCCATGATCCCAGTGAGATGTATCTTGGGTAGTAAGGAAGGTGAGCCCACGAAAGTGGAAGGACTGTTTTCATTTCTTGATCAGTCCACTCTATTGGGAAAAATGCAAATCCTGCTCCAAGTCAGAATTAAATTTCACTTCAATTTCGCCTAATGTAGAAATAAAACGTTCTTCTAAACAAACATGATATGAACGGAGTGTCTGTAGAAGTCTACATACTGTAACGGCTTAGCGACCTTTACAAGAGTTGAAATTCTCTTGTATTAAATAAAATCGAACCTCTACGGCACTGGCACTGGAGAATTTTTTATTCTCATGGGTCAATTCCTTTAGGAATATTAAAATTACTTCAAACAAATTTAATATGCAAGTTCCTAAAAACCGACCACTACTTTATACAAATTATCTCTCCTTTGAAAATGTCGCTTCCTTTAGAAATATGGAAACGGACCCCGGTACAGTTGTCTTTTTGCACCACATTGGTAGCGTGATGAATGTAAAGTTTGGTGGATGAACCTCGAATCCAAGCAAACCGGCGGCAATTTCGCAAAAGTAACACCCGACATCGTGAGGATTTTGAATAAAAATGCCAATGTTTCGCTGTATTGATATTAGTTTCGCCCCATTTATTCAGAAGGTTTTATTGTACAGGGTGAGTCAACGATTGCGGAGAGTAACTTAATGCCTTGAAGATAGAGTGCTTTTGTATTATGATATGGTTGAATATTCTCCACATTTTAAAAATATTTGGAATTATACAGGGTGCGCCCACAAAGTAGGGCGCCCAAATGGTACATTTTTTTTAAATAGAACCCCCTGTATTTGAATGCATTTTTGAATTCGACGTGTAATTGTACGTCTTTTTTATTATATGGTTAATATCCGAAAAGCTAGTAGTTTTAAAGATAATTCGATTTTTAAGTGAAATTGGGCATTTGCAAGCGACAGTATATTGTCAAAATTATTACTTAAATTTTGATTCCAGGTTTTATATCTTTTCTCCTGGGTTAAGTAAAAGTCGAATAAATACATCTACTATGAAACATTAAAAAAATAGTTTACAGGGTGTTTTTTTTGGTAGCTGAAACCATCAAAAAAAGGCAATTTTTATTTGCCTCGTTCCTGCCTCGCCAGACTTTTGTTCACGTTCGCTATGAAGCGGTATGTGTGTAAAATTTCCCATGTCGAACAAAATACAAATTGAGAACCAAATTTTTGAATCGGCAAAGCAGTCATTTTTTCTCCCTTTTCTCTATCGCTTTGCTCTGCCGCTTAATAAAGTCTACGTGATGTAGTTTACACAACAATATTGACGTATTATTTAATAGGGTCACCAAATCCATTTTAATAATCACAACGTCTATGTGGAAATGGATTATGTTAAATGAACTATGATAATAAATCGGTAATTAATTGCTATTAATTCGATCGATTTAATTATTTCGGGGATAATGTTCTTTAAACCGTTCAGCTTCTGGTATCTTGAATTCAAATTAATTTACTGATTCGATTGGTGTTTTGTTGAAATCGGGATTATTTGCTGTACGTAACCCTAAGTCATCTGAAGGTTCGCCAACTGATTTGAATGTTTATTTCGAGCTACCTTTTTAAGTCGTTCAGATTTCAATTTCTATGATAATGGGCCACTTAGATAAATATTAATTGGAACGAATTTATGCGTGTTTGTGACCGATTCAGAATACGGAACCTTCGTACATATGGAAATTTTCGAAAGAAAGAAAAATAAAGGAGTGTTTTTCAACGAGGCCGTGTGTGACTTGTTTTAATTAGTGTTATATGCATCCTACAGTGGTAGCTGCAGTGGAACGTCGAGTGGCTCAGTTCTTTTTTAAATGTTAACGGGACTTACTTTCTCATTTCAGAAGCAGAATAATATTTGTAAGTGTTTTCTTTTTGTGTATCATACTGATAAGTGAAAATGCATTTTGTGTTCGCTTTTTTTAGCCCATTTTTACAAATTGTGGCCACTTTGTTCATCCGTTTATCCGTGTTACTATCAGGTTTTATATCTTAATTATGTTCGTAACGGAGGCCCTACTCTTCTCAGACTTGGATTTCTTGAAATTCTTACAGTCCCCCCTTATAATGGCCTAACTCGCCTCATTTGCAACATTTCGGGACTTCTTTGACTGTTCGCCACTCCCGACGCCCTTATCATGGCCATTCTTCTGCTTGTGTTTGACCTTAAAGTGTCAATAATTCAAAATCTTTACTTCTCAACTTCAATTATAGCACTCGAATCTTGATTTAGACGACACTGACTTCGTTGTAATTGCAATTATAGAATTGGCTCTTTGATGGTGGCATAACTTTGGCGACAAACGCTAGATAACCACAGCACTCCGACTAATCTTCTTCGTAAACGGGAAAAACACGCTTCTACTTAACTCTACTTATAAACTTCACTTTTCTCGGTGTAACGTAACACACACTTGAGTTCTAAGACTGTATTCTACAAATTTTATAATTGACTGCACGGACTATCTTACCGACAAAACTGATTGTTAAACGCCCTCCAAACAAAAAGCGGCTACGTTTCAGCGTCCACCAAAACAAACAAGCTTTCGCCAAAGAGCCTCGACTAACGTCTTCCTCTCCTATTTAAAACAAATTCCGTTTCCTTTCAACTTCCTTAACAAAATACTCTATTTTTCAATAATCTGACCCTGTGTTTACTTTACGCGCAAAACATCTGCTTAACTCGCCGATAACACGTGGTCCATCTTGAGACTAATTAGCTTTCTCAACGATAAGAACTCTTATCGGAAACGACCAGAATAAACTTTTACAAGAAAACGAGCTTAATCTTTTAACACGCAATAAAATTGGACAAATAAATAAAATGCAAGGCGATTATTTAAAAAAATTAGCAACAATAATTCTGATACAAAACAAAATGACCTCGAATTCGACTGATATGATTGAAGCCAATCTCAAATTACAACCAACTTTTAACGTTAAAAATAATTGACATGCACATACAGAGTGACCTATCACAACCACAACCAAGTGTATCATCCGCTTGACGTAGTTTACAGAATAGTATACAGGGTGTCTTAAATCGAGTAGGGTAACATAGCTATCTTTGTTATTATTATACTTACAGATTCGGCTAAATTGGTAAAGTTGTGTACTTTTTGATGCTGATGGATATTCCGATGCGATATTTTGAACTAAATAATCCGTTTCGTAGATAATTGGAAAAAAGTAAAAATAGCCATTTTAAGTTCAAATATTTTAGTAACAAAGAGAGCTCTCCAAAAAAACTTTCAAATAAAAGTTGCAAGATTCGATGAGACAAATTCAATGGGTGTAAACCATTTTTTTTTTCAAAATGACGGTTTTTTTCGGATAATGACATCAACTTCCTTATTTTAAATGGACGCCATATTGGATTTTTACGTCACTCGATAGACATTTGGGAATCAATCTTTCGTTCGTTTATTGTCTCTCATAGTCACCCTCGACACGGCCATGGAATTATTGCCATAAGAAGTACATTGTGTCTTCACGTGTCTTATGAAGAACAGACATCACACTGATTGGGCGATAAGCTTCAGGTGCAGATAAAAGACATTTGTCAGGTGTGGCGATAACAGTTTTTATCTCCCTCCATTGTTTAGATATCTGAAAGCTATACATATACATTCTATATATTCTGATTAGTTAGATCAGTGTTTCTCAAACTTTTTTGTCTGGCGACACAGGATGAGAAGTCTTTACAAAATAAATTTTCTAAACACAAAAGCATTTAAAACTAGTTGTCAGGTAAACTCCTGACTTGACTTTCCGACTACTTTTAATAGTCATTGCAATTATCTTTGGTCATAGTATAACATTTAGAAAATGCCCTCTAGCGCCTTTATTTTGAACACACATCTTTTTTGTAATTGACATTTTTCACTCTGATGCTTACTTTTAGAGAAAAATAAAATAAATAGTTGAACTTTTCAATTCAAAACTTCTCAAAAACAAAGGAACTCACAACCAAATTGTAATGAACTTTTTAGTAGAGTTTTTTAAGCCATTTTGGCCAGTGTATGCGAAAAAATTTTAAAAAATTTTTTCAAGCCGTTATGACTTAAAATTTTGACACCTTCAACAACCTTGAAGATGGTTACGGATCAAAACCAAAATAGGACGTTTTCGATTCCCCATACCACCCTATATGCACCCCAAATATAAGTTATAAGATTGAGAAAGTCTGATGTAATGCAATACCAGCATATGATTGATTAATGAATTATGAACCATAGAAATAAATAAAATAGAAAGCAAAAAACAGAATTGTAATAAAAAACGAATATTCATTTTTTATACTTATTTTAATTCCTTTTTTAATTTATGTAATTTTAAGCTTATTAAGTAAATATTCCAAAAAATTTCGCGGCACCCTTATGAAGTGCTTGTGGTACCCACTTTGAGAATCACTGAGTTAGATGACAATAACATCTAGTCCCCATAGCAGGAGGGCTGGAATTATGCCGTCTAATCCTGGTGATTAGAACGATTTCACCCCCAGGCTACCCTCGCCACATTTACCATCTCACTGACAACCGCCCAGACATTTTCCATGGGATTGACCTCTGATCTTAGGATTGCGAATAACCCTTTTGGACAGCTCCCAGGTTCCCCTGGGACTTAGACGGCAGCCTTGCGGAGCCTAGAAAGGCAGTCTTCTCACACCATTGTGGAAGGTTGGTTGGCAACCACCTTCAACCACTCACCACTCGCAC
Source organism: Photinus pyralis (assembly GCF_008802855.1). Taxonomy (NCBI): domain Eukaryota; kingdom Metazoa; phylum Arthropoda; class Insecta; order Coleoptera; family Lampyridae; genus Photinus; species Photinus pyralis. The sequence goes on from NW_022170510.1 coordinate 26,532,395, forward strand.
GATATCCTTATTAGATCGCGCTCGAGTTTTTTTTCCGCCTACCCGTTTGCCCGATTCTAGGAATCTGCCTCTGGGTCAGGGTTGGGTCACGGGAGGTTTGGAGCCGTTTGACCATTTGGGCCAGTCTGGCCTTCTTTCTCATTTTCTGCTCAGCGCCGGAGATGCGCTTGCGTGGTTTAGTGTGTTGTGGAAACTCGGTGACCGGTAACATAGGGTCAGGGGTATCCTAGGACGCTCCCTCTGGTTTATTATTTTGATCAGTCTCCATGTCAGAAGAGTGTAATTTCGCCCTTTTAGCTCCTTACCGACCACGGAGCCCAACAAGGGGACGTCTATCCAGATGTGTTACTAGAAGAATAGCTTCTAAAGGGCAGCTCAGAGAAGAGAGGGCGTCATACGCGGGTTGGAGCGCCTGCCGATACACGCCTTTTGACTAGGGGGAAACAACTTTGAATAATTCGCTCTTCAACCAAAATGTAGGAGTACATAGCAGCGACTCTCAAAAGTCTTCAGGGTTCCTTTGAACTGACTTTATTTTATACTTTATTAGCTTGAAGTATGTTATGGTTAAATGAAAGCGTTGACGCAGAGGGCATACAAATCGTGAACTAACAAGAATTCCAAAAGTTTAGAAAACTTGAACTCCTTATTGAAACTTGCGGTCGTACGCGTTTACTTGACGTTTTTTTTAATAAGCAATTATTTCAATGATCGATTAGTATTATTCAAGTTCCATTAGTGGTGGCACGTAGGCACCAGCAGCAACGGTAGCAATGAATAAATAAAGACCAATCTTTTATTAATGGTGAGCTAATGGTGACGCAATTAATCAATACAGTTTAAATGAGAGTGCATTTGAACAGTCTGATTAGATTCTTCACAGGAAAACCCTGTATATCTATTTCAGTTGCTAGGCAGTCATAGTGAAGGTAACCAGATTTAGTAGGTGCTATGTAACATAGCATCCTGAGGTGTAATCAATTTCTGTATAATATAACGTCATTAATCTCGTCATTAATTATTATGCGATGTAGGCGAGTTGAGTGTATTGCAAAGGGAAAAAGAAAGGAGAAGTGGAAAGGTTAGAAAACTCCCGCAACTGCCTCAAACGATTCTTTGACCTTGGTATTTTGGGAGTGGCCGCGGATTGAGGAGGAGGGGGTGTAGGTAAACGGAATGGCTTTCTGCAAAAATGGAAAGATTGAAGGTAACTTAAATGTACCCTTTTCTAAATTAAACAGGTATTCTGTTATAATCCTAAGACGAGATTATCTGAGGCAAACTAATCTTGATCCCAGATTCCCCCCCACCCATTAAACGTCAACCTGCTTCTACTACCTCAAAATTTGATCATTTGTTTTTTTTTCCAGAAAACAAGCTATGGCAGCTCGCGCAGAAGCAGAAAGGGAGGGTATTCAGGTTCCGCTAACGCTAGAAGACTACTGTATTAAAACGCAAGTGAAGCCAAATAACGACAACCAAGTCGAGATGACCGACTTTTACGACGACGATTACGACGAAGACTACGACGACCCCTCAGACGGTTCGGATTGTGCAGAGGACGACGAAAACGATAGCGGTAACGGGGAATCGTGATCCCAATAGGAGATTATGCACAGATCTAACCTGCTAAATTGTATTCTTATCTAATTGTAGGCGTTTTGATAAGTACCCCTTATTTTCTCATCGGTTTGTTGTAGCTTCGTTACGAATAGATTTCGGTGTGGTAGGAGGTTGCAGCTGCCAACTTGACAATTAGAAAGTTGCCCACTATCGCTAGCTCATACTATCTGCATAGATAGCGTATATTTTTTTAATTACACACTATTTTTGTACCGTTAATTTGCAAGACTGCCACAATAGATCAGTTTGGGGTTACTATCAAACCTACCTTGATCACATGTACATACTAGAAAATAGTTTAAGACGATTTCTTGTTTCAATACAAGGTGATGCTACGATGTTTGTGATATCGTCAGTCCATAATGAGGATCTCTCATAAGCACTGTTACAATTCACACTTTTCACATTATTTTTATTCGGAAAGGGACTATGTTAATACTCCAGATCACGACGTGGGTTCTTGCACGAATTATCCACAGGCAGTATTAACCATCCTACTTCGTTTTCCTAAACCTCCTACTTGTACATATATATCGTAAATTGGAGAGTTTACAACGCGCTATTTAGGTGTAACAAAAAAGTTATGAGATTTTCATTTCGATAGTAGGGCCTTTAGCAAAAAGATTTGTAAATAAGTTAGATTATACTATTATTTATTAAGTCCAATTCAATTTTTTTACTTGATTTTCACATGTTCGGTTAATTGATAAATCGGTTGTGGAATTTAAGAGTCAAATTGTAGAGCAACTACTGTACTAAATATCGGTTATTCGTAGATTTAAATTTTATTTTATTTACCTACTTTGTTGACTTGTGAAAATTGCAAAAGGTGTGATTTTTGTTATAATTTATGATACAGTGTGCGCACTGGTATTCCATAAATAAATGGCTATCCTAATATTGGGTATTTCTTAGTCATTTCATTGTTTATGTTAATATATTTCCGATCATACCATCCAGGTATTTATTTATTTTCATTTTTTCAAGTATAAAATGTATAAGTTTTCCTAAATTATCATATATGAATACTTATACTAAACGATTTTGGGGAAGAACGTGGGGGGGGGGAGTCTTCTTGGGGAATTCCATATACCCACCAGTAAGTGAGGATTCTTGTCTCTAATAAAAGAGTGCTCGGCTTTCAAAATTATCATAATAATTTTCGGGAAAGGACAGTTAAATTCTCTGTTCCAGTGGGCTCTTGAGGATCATGTTGCTTAGTTCGATGACACCTGGGAAGAGGAGTGTCCATTTTGTTGGTTGTGTGGAGTGGGCGGATTATGGTTGGCAATTGACTTTGTTGTACTGTGGTGGTGGTGGTGGTGTAGGTGATTTTTGTAGGGTAACGGAATACGTCGCCAGACCGTTGTGATGGTGAAGCAGTGGGAGTTTGAGGAAGGGGTTATTGTGCAGGTTTGTGTTGTGAGACGCTGGACAGGCAAAGAGTGGGCGGTCACGGTCCTGAAGGGTTGATTCCGGGGTGGTGTGGGCTATATTACTCCGGTGCAAGACTTACCAATTCATCGTTTAGTGACGCCGTATACCCAAAAGTTCCTTTCCCACACAATTTTCCCTATATTTTCCCAATGGGATTTAGTTATTGCCGTTCTGTTTCCTCTGCTCCTAAGTGGCCTGCTGTGGGAGTGTTGTGGTAGGTTTCCAGTACCGTTGGTTGAAGATTATTGGAGACTACCAGGAGGTTGCCTCGTGAAGATTGGCGGTACCGTATAAGCTCGGTTGAACCATAGACAGAATTGTGAATATCTAGAATTTTACCTGTTCACTAAATTTGATATAGAACAGGTAGTTCTAGAGGTAGGAAAAAGCTGCAAATTTAAAGTCTGTACTAGCGTGACAAGCACTTGCGCCTCTATTTCAGACTGAATCATTTCTTCAACCCCATGCCATAGCAAAATTTGACGCGCGGAATGAAAGAATTATAAATAAATGTATTTAAATCTTAGAACATGCAGCTGTATTGTATGGTCTAAGATAGATTGTACGATTCGGAATTTCGGAACGGATTACGACCGGCCGGAAATTTGAGTCATATCACTCCCAGGCGGACGATAAAGTAGAACGCCTCCATCGGACGCTAAAATTCTTACACAAAAATGAGTCGAAATTCCTAAATTAATCTTTTTGCAAATCTACGAATTAAATACTTTTGTAATAGGCCCACTGGTCTTTGTATATTTCTGAGAATAGGCTTCGTATTCGCCATTCAGATTAACAATGAGGCCTCTGGTGGCAGCACATTGTAATTAATATTGGTGGGATAATACCGTCATTTTGTGTATGTACAACGGCCAAAAATAATTAATTAACTGTAGTTTTGCATTTGCAATCAGTGTCTTTAGAATTTACACCTTAAAGAGCAAGGATAGTTTAAAACGTCACCTTTTATCACATTACTTTCAAGAATTTTAAATGTGTCAGTGCAATTATGCAATCAGCAATAAGGATAAATTCAATTTACTCCCAAATTAGTACAATTTCCACTTGTAAATTACACCAGCGCTTGTACCTATGTGCATACCTCTAGTGTTAAATCTGAATGGCGAATAGAGATAATTGTCTTGTATAAAAATTATCACTATGTATAGATTTGAGTGCGTATGAATAATAAAGTTCAATACAGGAAGTGCCAACCATCAATTTTATAAATCGTTGGCCGGAAATTGCTGGCCGCCGTATTTTGACGTATGCATTTGACATATAACAATTGTCACTTTTGAACTTTAGTTTATAACTGTTACCTTTAATTTTTTTAATTTTAATTTAATAATAATTTAATATAATGTCGAGTCAGTGGCAAGTTGTTGGAAAGAAGAAGAGCAAGGAGGCCGTTCCAGTAAAAAAATCGGAGGAGAAGAAAAAGCTGTTTGCCAGTACGCCGAAGATTGAAGAAGTTCGTGAGTCAACAATTTCTCTGCAGTTAGCGAGTTAAATGGGAAAAACGTGTTTTTAAATTTTCAGTTCCCTTACAACAAGTCAAGAATTTGTATAACGCGAGTAAGAATAACGAAAATCCGAAACAGCAGGCGAAACCGAAAACTCAGGAGAATGGCGTTAAGAAACCCCAAAAGAAACCGGACAAACCGCAAAGCTCTCCCAAACCGAAACCTCCAAAGTCTATCGAAAGTGCCCTTAATTCCGTAAGTTATTACTTTCTCGTTCCAGTTTCCTAATGAAACAGTTTAGATTGACATCGAAGAATTGAAAGTATTAATAAATGAAAGGCAACGACTTTTTCCTGATGCACCTCTGGTCTGTTTGAAGGATGTTGTGAAGTTTTTAAGTCAACAAATTCCCGTTGAAGTTTCTGATCACACATTTTCGTCACATCCAGATGGTTATCCATGCTCAATTGTAAGTGGAACACCTTGGTTTGAATGCGCTATTTATTCTGATTGTAGATTCCAAACCCGTTGAAACTCATGCTTGAAACACCACTGAAGGGCATAGGGAGAAGTAACTTGCAAGTATTTTTTGACTTACTACTTACATCGATGACAAATGATATGAGTAAAAATGTACATACGTTAGGAACTAAGATTTATATTCAACTTGTTGCGTTAATGGAACCGAGTCTTGTTCTCGCTAGCTTAAACAAACATGCCAGTTTAAGAACGTCGTATCAGAATCGGCCGCCTATCGGTCTTTCAATTCTGTGGGGACTTGGTCAGGCTGGTATTAAAGACTTACATGCAGGTTTAAAAGGTATGTCGAAACTTTTGTGAATGGTAGGTAGTAAACGAATTATTTTGTAGTATTTCAAGAGATCATGTTACCAATTATAGAAATGAAAAGCTTCTCACGATACATAGTGAAGTATCTAATTTCCTTAATCAATCGTCATGGCTCAGGTGATATTAACATAGATCAGTATCTGCTAATATTAGATGTCGCGTTTGCAAACTATAAAAATGTTCCAAATGATCTCAAGAGTGATTTACAAAAGGTAGTGCCGAAGTTAGAGTCCATGCTGCTCGGCAACAAAGAGAAGCTTCACACGTTTGTTGATCCTTTAATCAAAAAACTGCTTAGCAATGGCACTAAAGCGTACCGAGATGAAATTTGCAAGATTTTAATTAGGTGTTTTACTCAGGATCAAAATGCCATCAGTTCGTGGAGTAAAATGTATTCTAAATATCTGCCACAAAGTGCCATTTTGTTAAACTACTTAAGTAAGTAGACGTAGATGGTGTTGCTTTTAAGTGTAACACTGTCGGTGCTTTTGCAGGTGAGAAATGGAGTTCGCTCTCAGGTAAATTTAATAAAACCGCTCTCGTCAATTTATTAAACACTTTTGCTGCCACAAACGAGGAGCTTTTGACCAAGAAACGGAAGGAACCTGGTCTTTCCGATTCTATTGCAGTTATTAAGGTAAGCAGTATTTAAATTGGGAAATTAATCCGTAATTAAAATTCAGGGTAAATATGTGCGTGCCTGTTTAAATATAATTTTGACGTCAATAGTAAACGAGAAAAAAAACGCCCTGTATATTGAAACTACACGTGACAACGTTGCATTCGTTTTCCACCTCGACCTTGAACAAATTATGACAGCCCCCCCAATTTTAAATTATCGATTAGAAACGGAAGTTAACAATTTTTGTGTTAATATTACGAAAAAAATTCGTAACATACAAATTGTCCAAATAACTGGCGCTTCAGGAACAATAAACGACTCTTACAACAGTTGATTTTAATGGTGTTGTGTTGTTGATATGCAACTGAGTCAGTTGTGTTGATGTGGTCTTCTTTCTGAAAGATATCAATAATCCCCTTTAGACCTTCTTATCTTATTACCACAGTGCCCAATCAGTAAGTGTTGTCATGCTACACTTTGGTTAGCATTGTCGAGCAAAATGGTCAGTAGTGTCACAATGGCAATATGTCAATTTATCTTTACGGGATTTTTACAGTTTCTATATCCTTTTTACAGAGATTGAAAAACAAGATGACACCCAAAAAGCGTTCGAAAGGCTTTCCGTACAGATTTTGGACAATTATTTTAATAGGAGCGATCGCGGGTGTTCTCTACTATGACATAAATCAGCACGGATCGTGGCCAAGTAAGTATCTAATAATGTTTGCGATTAGTGTTAATTTGTTTCGTAGAATCGCGAACGTTTAACTGTCTTAAGGACTTTGGTGTTATTCAGTACTATCACAAAGCACTCCATCGCACATCGGACGGCTTGTATTGGTTGCACTTGCGGGTTAACGAGCAAATTCCAGGATATTATGAGACAGTGTCAGAACATGTCGCTCCCTACGGGCAGTTGGCGAAGGAACTTTCGGTCATCGTTTGCAACCTGCTCAAAAATTTTAAAGACGCCATTATTAAAAAATACCCAGACGTACTTGCTTCGGTAAATTCGATCAAAATGCAAACTGACTGTTAAAATAATTTGTTGCAGATTGAAGCATATGCACCTGGATTGGTGGAGCATTCTCAAGAAGCGCTTCGCAATGCTTGGTCAGCATCGGTTTTCTACGCACATCGAAGTGTCGACTACTTAAAAACCGAAGTTTTTGTGTATGTTGAATTTTCCCGGTTTCTAATTAATTAGTATTGTTTTTCGCAGTGGCCAATTGGCACCCGAAAATATGCAGAGGGTGGTTTTTGAAGCTTTTAACAATACCCAACACAAGGCGGCTGAATACTACTCTTGGATTTATGAGAAAGTTCAGTCGAGCATTAAATAAAGGTTACCCTTAATTGGTTCTTATTTGTGATTGTAGTACTATTTAAACCCTTTTTTTATATTACAGTTGGATTAAACGTGTTGTTATTAATTATTCGTGGTGCACTGATCGGTTGTTTTATATTTAATTCGTATACTTTTAAATGTACATTCCTATGACATGTTTTGCATGTGTTTATAATTAAAGTACACTTTGTTAGATGAAAACATTCTTTCATGTTATCTTCTAGAAGTTAAACAAAAACAATTGCAACACATTAATCGCATGGAAAGGTTATTCAGTGTGACATTCTTTGCATATTTTACGTGCCATTGTTGGGAATATGTCAAAATGGATGGGTGGGGGAGGGCTATTAGTTTCAAATTTTTTACAGGATGGAAGTAGAAAAGGTGTGAAATAATTAGTTTAAATGCAGTATTGCATACAATAAAGAAATATTAAAAGTATAACGCTAACATTTAGATTAAAAATAATTCAACATCTCAAATATATTTTAAATGTTGCTGATCATTTGGTCGTCAAGAAGATAAAGGGATGTTTTAAAGTGTGTGAACACAATTTTATTTTATAGCCATATATTGTTTTATGTTCTGAACCTCATTTTATTTCGTGCTCCGCGTCCCATTTTTAATATGATTCAACATGTCTGTAAGATGAACAATCGTTTGTTTCATCTTATCTACCCTTGTGGTTAACAAATTACTTTTATCTGTGACGGGAAAAACGTTTGACATTTTATCTCTGTTGACAGGCAACATAATGTCACTTTTTATGAAATTAATTTTGTCCCCGGGAAAAACGTACTCACTTTTTTATACTCGCATATACACATAAGTGAAGATAGATATTCAATTTTTGAGACGCTACTTCCACTGCTTCTACTAACTCGGGTGAAGTCAGAGAAAATTCAGAATTGTTATTTCATGTATTTGTGGGGGCTGTGCCAGGGTTTTTGTCCCGAAGAAGGTTTCTGATTATGTTCCACGTTCCAACACATAAAAGAACCGATTACACAAGTAAGAGTTTCAACTTGAAAGTTAGATGGGTTTGCCCAGAGTTGCCAACTGTAAGTATAGGGTAAGTCACGTTGCAGTCCCGGCTTTGGAGGCCCCCCCCCAGTAACATTACAGTAGCTTGTGCGACTTTAGAATTATATTTTGATGTTAGTGTTCTCAAAACCCCTAGTCTACAGCGGCAGCTGTTTATTTAAAAAAATTTAAATTAAGATTTGTGGAAAGATACCGATTTCGCGCTGATGCGCGTTTTATCGCTCTGACTTATTTTCACACACAATTAAACAACTTTAAAAAAAGCAACCTAACCTACTTTCTTTTCCAAAATCTTTTCAATATGCGTGTCCATTTCAAATAAGGATTAAAGGGGGAAACATGACCTAGAAAACCGAGGAGCAATGATAGTTGAACCAATTCCAATGAGATGTCGCCACGTACGAAACTACATTCAAAATAACATTTTAATTTATGCACTTAATAGCCACGTCCGACTCAATTTTCCTTAAAAAGCAGTTGAAAATGTGCAATTTCATGTAGGATTTGTAGAGCAATTGTACTTCAATGATCCAGTATCTGGAATTGCCTTTTGTGTATGCAATTGGTACATTTGCGCCATCTCTTTGGTAATCCCTATACTTTTCCAAATTAATAGATAGACTAGAAACCAATTTCGAAAGAAAATTGAAAAGGCTGTAACTATTGATCTAGCAGCTCAATCTTGGAACTGTTTGAAATTGTGGATTCTACAGGCCACATTCTATAAGAAAATGTTTTTTCCCGCTCGATCTGAGACAATTTTTTTTTCGTGGCAAAAAAAAGGCAGTGTACAACCTTCCTTTTTTACCAAAAATCGACTACACCAAAATTTCTCGGGAAAACACTTTTTCTTATTTATTTTGGGGCGTAGAATCCAAATCAATTCGTACTTTTTCGATTAAACCTCTCAATCAAAAGTTATAGACTAGAAACCAATTTCGAAAGAAAATTCAAAAGGCTGTAACTTTTGATCTAGCAGCCCAATCTTGGAACTGTTTGAAATTATGGATTCTACAGGCCACATTCTATAAGAAAATGTTTTTTCCCGGTCGATCTGAGACAATTTAGTTTTTTTTTTAATTTACATTTTAGAGCATCCTGTATAATGGAAAATAACCTAATATATTGGCAACATCGCCTTTATGTGTCGAAAAATTGTAGGGTTGCAAAAGTAATTTATTAAAAAAATATTTTTTAGCAAATTAAGAATGATTAGAAATGTCGCACGATGTGTACCAAACTCTCGAAAGGATACCTTCGTTATTTTTAAAAAGCAGCAGACAGCAATGAGGACCATTTCAAACTTCAACATAACCTCAAACTATTCTACTAAGTCAAACAAAAATCACAGGAACGCCAGCGTTTATGAAGTCTGTAAACGTCTTTTAAGCTCAGAGGGTGAAAAACCGCGTAGAAAATTGCCGCAGCTAATGAATTTTCCCGAGATCGTGTGGCCGTCACTACTGAAGTCTATGAGGAACTTTATTCTGTCGACTTTCATCATAAAGCCTTACATGGATGGTGATTTTAGCATACCCCAGTTTGTGAAAGGCTCGAAGAAAGCTGTGGAGGTGTATAACATGTATATTATTGCTTGCATACAGTGTAGGTTTTAACACATACAGTTCAATTTATAGGTGGTGTCTAACAAACTGTCGGAAGGAGATCTAAAATCACTCGAGGGCTTGGTAACAAACGACGTAATTCCCGATTTACAAAAGTCTGTTTCTTTAATGTCCCTCGCCGAACGAGAACAATTGGCCATTAATATTGACGATATTTACTTTTCATTTCCGTATCAAGTATGTGCAAATGGTCTAAATATTCGACATAAAAAAAAACATTTTTAGCTTGGAATTATATTTGATGACTCGAACAATCAGAAACGTTTCGTAGAAATAACAATGGTCTACCATAGCCTAAAGGGACTGTCTATGATGCGATCTAGAGGGGAGGAACCTCCCTTAAATATGGGCATGATGCCTGAATACCAAGGAAAAATATCCGTTTGTAATTATAGGTTTATTAGAGAGTTTACGAAAGGTGTTGAAAGTCAGTGGACTGTAAATCTTTTAAATCACTTCAAGCCGGCCGATTATTTAGATTAGGTTTTTGCGAGGGTTTTTGTACATCCTTGTTTGCTTATTCTTTATTGTATTATCGGCAGGTTGGTACAATCACAATTTTTTCTTATACTTTAAGTAGTGTAAATAAAAAGAGTATTGGGGACTGGAGTAGTGTAAATTGTAATCCTTTAATACTTTTATCACAGCTTACTTACTATAGTAAGTAAGCTGTGCTTTTATTTTTATATAGGGTGTCCTACAAGCTGAGTCAATCTAAATGCAATATCTAAAATATTTTCAAGTTAGTGGCAGGTCTATCTGAAGTTGATACTAACTTGCTTATTATATATGAAACACCCTATACATTATTTCCCTATCATGGTAGCCTTTGGAAAAAGATAATCGAATTTTTTGGGGATGGGATATCCCATATCCACCTATATTATGTCCCACACAGGCAGGCTCAGCTTTCACAGGTTTTTGGGAAAGGAAAGTTCAATTCTCCTTTCATTAGGGCTATTCTGTACTACAGGATCGTGTTGCGATGGCCTTTTCTCGCAAATCATACGGATTATTTTTGAGGAGGTTAGGTACAAATTTGAAGCTGTGGCAACAATGCAATGCAGTCATTTCATTTAAATTTGAAAAGAACATTCGTATTCCCGATAAATGATGGCAAATAAATTCGGCGTTGACTAATTTGAAAGGTTATCCATTAATCGTTTAACGGGCACGTCGATAAGATTGATATCGCGTTTTACGTTCGCAGCTGATAAGAGTGATTTTAGTATGTAAACAAAAACAGAGCCGCTTGCTTTGTTTGACTGTAAACAATTTCCGGGGAAAATTGCGTTAGTATCTGACGTTGTGATTGGACGAAGACGTTGACTGCGTTTTTGTTTTGTGAGGAAATTTTTGTGTTTGGATTTTTGTTTTTGGTACAGTAGTTTGGTAGGAAAGACAGCGAGCGTAGATATCGACTGAACGCGACCCTGAAACAGCGCGTGTAGTCGCTGCTATACTCGCGCAGTGCAGTGAGCAAGTGTTAGTGGCCATAATCATGGCGAATCCTAGAAAATTTAGTGAAAAAATAGCGCTACATACGCATAGGCAGGCCGAGGAAACGGCTCGTTTCGAACAAATAATGAAAGAAGTCTCCGATGCGACTGCTAGGGTATGTAAACCACAAGAGGCCATTTTTGTAGTGTACAAATAACTGTCAGATGACGACGTAAACAACAGTCGCTTTTATGCTATGCTGCAATCAATTGAGCGCGTTTTACAATAAAATAAACAATTGCCAGCGAATTTTTTTTACGCAGTGCGTAAAAGGGGGATCCTGGTCATACCATGGCAAATCGTACCGACCTGTTGACCAAATTTTTATGTGCATTTATTGTAATCAATAATTCTGTTTTAGGTTTTTGACAGAACAAAACAAGCATAAACAAAAATACTGCATGAGTTGCATATTGTTTACCTTGTAAATTGCCGAAGATCATTTATCAATGGAAATTCTTTTCTTCAATTACAGGATGCTTGTAATTGGAATTAATGTAAACAATGCATTTGTTTATGGCACTTTGCATAGACCACTAACTGAATATTAATATTATTACCTTTTGTTGTCCCTTATGATCAATTTGTATTAAATTTGCCTGTATTGAAAAAGGTGAAAGGGTCAAATAGGTTCGACTGCGTATTTGATTAATTGAAATTGGAATTTCCAGAATCTATGTAAGGTAAAGGTCTATGACTGAACTTTCATCTTATTCTAAATTGGAAATTCCTACACTGAATTACTTTAGTTTATTGTACGTGTGAAACTTGGCCCCTGATTTTGCAATTGTAATAATTGGAGCTCTGGAGACCCCCTCACCCCCCATAAATCTTGGGGAGTTCGGACAAGTCATAAAAAATTGAAATAGTTCCCCAAAAGATCAACCAATGTAAATGTTCTAATTTTAATATAAAAGCTCCCAATATTGACCATAGTTAACGATTTAAAAATTGGTGTTTCTACAATTGGTCCAATATTTTTCAAGAAACTCAATACCAATACTCGCCCATACTGAGTTTTTTTGCTCAGTTAACTCTAAACGGGAAATCTTATGCTCATTTTCAACAAGATGGGGCAACTTGTCATACGTCGAATCTGTCATTAACCAGCACACATTCTGACTTTACAGAAGAAAGGACCGTCAGCAAGGGCTTGTGGCCGTCTCACTCTTCCGACTTAATTACCTACTGACAATTGCTTTCCATAACATGATTCCTGGTGTAGACATTTCTTCGAATGTTGGAGGGGAACCGAGAGGGGAACCGTTCGGACACGGTCTTCAAATCCCTCGTTCTATAAAACTGTATTTTGTAAACCGATACTATAAACTGTGAATGAATTAAACTTTTTGTGGTTTTGAGAAGTTTTTGACTTTTTATTTTTTTTTTTTTGGTTACACCAGATTTTCATTTCCAAAACAATTGACATAGGTACTGAAGTATTTTCCAAACTTTCTCCAAATATCTTGTACATTTCCAAAATTTCTTATATATTTCGGGTTTCTAAACTATTTTTGACATTTGTTTCATATTTTCATTAATTTGGTCTTTTCTACGCATTCTCAAAATCTTATGCAAATTTTAATTTTTTCCAAGTATATATTTTCTGTTCTCTCCGTCTGCCCATAATTTCAAAAAATTAAATATTTTTGAAAAAAATAAATGAAAATCATCTCCAAATTTCAATTGTTTATCAATTCTCATTTTGTTTATATCCAATATATGCAGAATGAATGTCTTAATTGTGCGAGGTGTCTATTCACTTTGTCCACACACACATTATGTTAGTCACTACCTATGAAAAAAAAAAATGATTCTGTGTGTGATCAGAGTGCATTGTTGTACGTATTCTTAGTGAACGGCAGACTAATATTGTGTGGGATGATTTTTAGGTTCACCCTGATCGTGGCTCCAATAAAAATGCTCTACGAGTTAACAGCAGTCAAGCACTGGGGTCATTTCGAGGGGGATCCCTGCCAAACGTATCAGCAGGGACCCCCACCGTCAAGACTACGTCGCATATCACTGATTCTAAGGTGATCGTTTTGACAGATGTCTTATTATTATGAGTTTTTTTTTTTGGTCGCAAATTTGACCTGGATACTTCATGATTTTCGACTGCAATTAATTGAGGGACCTTTGTCCAGGTCAAATTGATCAGGTCTTTGCATTCAGATTTATTTTGCATGTCTACTTAATGTGCTTGAACTGTTTGTCGTGAGTAGTTGTGTGCATGTTAATGACGGCCCTTTTGTCGTTATGACCCAACAATTTGTTTGCCACTTTTATGTATTTTATGTAGTGGAGTTATGATGTTTATGAACATGAAAGTAGCAAGATTGAACTTGACAATATATAACGTCACGTTACACTGTCCCCGCCTTAAATTGTGTAGCGTCTTAGAGCTTCGTACTTTCTGCCAACCACAGTCCTCCTCGACCCCTTATAGTGATCGGTTTAATTCCTCAGTAACTATCTGAAGAGGGTACTCATAAAGGGCAAGACATATTTACTGGCGACACCCTGTACATTGTTAAATATTTTAATTCTTCTAGTAAAATTTGTAAAAAGCATAAAGTATCTGCATTCAATCGTTTGCGGGTTATCGACTTTTGAAATAAAGAGAAGATTTGAAATATCAAAAAAGAAACATACAGGGTGTTCCATTTAAAATGCAATTTTGGTGTGCCACGCCTTTATGACCAACCCTGTACAATTAAAACATTTAATGCCTAATAGAAATTGTAGAACTTTGAAACTAAGTATTGTATACAACTTTTTTCGTTACCTTGTATGTTTTTCGTGATTTCCCGACTTACCAGCGACCCTGTATATTTCCTGTTCGTGTTCATTAGGAATGTTTGACTATCAAGTTAAAATTGAAAGCTGGGAAAATCTTCCAAGAAATTTTGTTTCCAGATTTCTTGTACAGTTTTTGATCTGTACCTCAATTTTGTTGTAGAATTGTATTATTCTAAATCTTGACAACTTTTAAGTTAAAATTGAGTGAAAGTTGGCGACTATTTTCTAAACTTTAAATTTAAAAATTTTTATGGCTTTTGAATAGCTTTCCTGGTCCCAGCTTAAAAATTTTGATGTTCAAATTGAAATTCAGAGGAGAGTGTTTCTAGGTTTGAAATTTGATTACAAGGTCTCTGCGAGAAATAGGTACCCCCACAAATGTATGGATTCACATTAGAAGTTAGGTCTTGGATAAATTTAATCGAAATTATTTAAAAACTTATTCTATTCGATTTAAGAATTCTACAATTTATTTAAAAGATTGTAAAAAACCCAAATTAAAATAGGAATTACTTCAAGATTTAAAATCAGTGAATCTTGCATCAAAAATTGTCTGAAATTCCAATACGAGAATCTTAAAATTTTAAAAAAGTTTGCATTTCAAGATTCTGATTTTCAAAAAAACTAACTTGGGGATGAGAGCGGGTAGTTAGAAATCAGGCACTTTGGTGTGAACGGATATTCCTTCCTCTGCCAAAAACCCGCAAGAAAATATCTCTACAAATAAGCGAGTTGCGAATTTTTTACTGGGATCATGTTTATGTCGGATTTTTGGAAATTTTAAGGGTCAAAATTGGCGCCGCCGTTCAAAATTGACTTCATTTTTAGATTCTACGCGCTCGATTTAGTAAAGAAACAAGTTTTTGTCAATTTCTTTTTGGTTCATTATCCCATAAAAACACCTTATGAATAAGATTGTTAAAAAATGTCAATACAATGTTTCGTTTCATGGAAATCATCATCAGCTTTATTTTTTATATGGGCCACAAAAAATACGAACTGTATTGAGCAATTTTTTTTTATTACAAATACGATATACATACTTACGGCACACAAAAAAAAACAAAGGTTTCAACAGGACGGTGCACCTGCGCACAACGCACTAACCATGGGAGAATACCTATCGGAAACATTTTCCAGGAAATTTGTGCGATAGGTATTCTTGCATGATTAGAGCGTTGTGTGGGGGTGCACCATTCTGTTGAAACCAACAGTTTTAAGCTTTTGTTTTTTTGTGTGCCGTATATCGTAATAAAAAATGGTACTTAATAGAGTATGTACTTTTTTATGGGCAAAATAAAAAATAAAGTTGCACGATGATTTTTCCGAAACGAAACGTTGCATTGAAAATCCCTTAACGGTGCCTTGTAGAGCTCAAAAAGTGGCAATGTGAAGTGTTTTAAAATCTCTCAAATAAGAAAGTGTTTATTTTTTATTTTTTAGTATCTGTTCAAATAACATCAGAAATATTTTATTTTTTTTGTATCTGTTCAAATAACATCAGAAAAAATAAAAACGAAATCGGCAAATTTCGGTTTTTCTGGCATATCTATCAGAAGTAATCTGAATTTTCTGGTTGCAGGCCATATCCATGGAACCGTTATATGCACAGCTTAGGCAAAAAGAAAAGTTTTTTGGGTATATTTTAGCCATGAATCGTACGCCCTCTAGCGGCAAACCTAGAAACTTGAAAATAATGTCCAGCGATTTCTCTTGGCTCCTTTTGTTAACAAAATCTTTTTCCCCATGCTCTGCAATAAAGGGTTCTATAGATATGGACCTTTATTAATAGGACACCCTGTACTACTTTTCCCTAATTTGATCATTTTCGCCCTCTAGCGGTAGACATAGAAACTTTAAAATAATGTCCAGCGATTTTTTTGGCTTCTTTCTTGAAACTTGAAACTTTGACATATGCCTGGCGAAATCTTTTTTCCCATGCTATGCAATAAAGGGTTCTATAGATGTGTACCTTTATTAATAGGACACCCTGTACCTTTGACCATCTTCGTATTAAAGTCACTAGGTATAGAAAGTACCGCAATCATCCGCCATTTTTGTGCAAATTTGTTGCCAACTTAAAAAAATTGACAAATAAAATCTGAATAGCTGTAATTTTTTATAACCTAACTTCATAGTACTGTCATGTTTTATAAAAATATATACAGATATCTCCAAACAGGTGGAACAATCCCTAACATTAAAGTTACTAGAATCTGGTAACTTCCGCCATTTTTGGGCAAAAATCATGCGTTCTCTCTCTAACACACGAGCCCAATGGATTGCGGTACTTTCTATATTTAGTGACTTTACTTCGTATCTTCTATGTACGCCCTCTAGCGGTAGACCTAGAAACTTGAAAATAATGTCTAGCGATTTCTCTTGGCTCCTTTTGTTAACAAAATCTTTTTCCCCAAGCTGTGCAATAAAGGGTTCTATAGATATGGACCTTTATTAATAGGATACCCTGTACAACTTTTCCCTAATTTGACCATTTTCGTATCTTCTGTGGTTTCTGCCATCCCCATGATAGACCTCCTAATCTTGGACACAGTGTATGTTGTGATTCTTATATACAGTGTGTCCCCAAGAATTGAGTCCATAATTATAAGGTGTACATATATGAACAATTTTTTTAGAGTTGGATCTTCATGTTCTGAGGATCGCTCCTGCTTAGCCTCAAACTGAGATATGAAAAAATGAGCCAAATCAATTAATATACAGGATGTTTTTTGCCGAATTCTAAAAGTCAAGAGTAAACTGTTTTTATTTTAGCAAACAACAAAAATGCATTTAATAGAATTAAAAGGTATGGAAGATTCAATTTTTATAGGAATCAGCCTACTTTGATTTTTTCATCGCCATCCAATACTTTTGAACTCATGTTTGCGAGTATGTTTGTAATGAAAATCAAAGCAAGCTGATTTGTATGAAAATTGAAAGTCTACAATAATAATTTTAAACAACTTTTGTTTTCGTTATAAGTACATATCTGCTAAAGAAATAAAGATAGTTTACAGTTTTTAAATTAGGCAAAAAAACACCCTGTATCGCGATAGATTCGTATTCGGGTCCTTTCGTAGAGCTAAATAAAGGCAGGCAAACAAACAAATGACAAGTGATCTCAAATTTTAAAATTTTTGATTTCAAAATGAACCTCAAAAGGTTTCAAGCTTGATTTTTTGAAATTCTTTGGCTAGAAAGTCTATAAAACATACTCGTTTGAAGTTGGAGAGCCCAATACTTCTGGGAGAGCTCCTCTTTGGTTCTTTATCCCATAAGATTTGCTAGTACCACCTTTCCAATAAGATTGTTAACAAATGTCCTAAAACATTTTGTACTACTACTAATTTAAAAAACAAAAAAGTTTTGAAAATTTCAATAATACTGGGGGGTAATTGTTACTTTCAAGCTACAACCTACTGCTACAAATCACTATGGGACACCCACATTGCATATGTGTACAAATGTTTATTGTTGTTAACTGATAAGTAATGGAATTTCGCAGTCCATAAATCATAATTGACTGGCAATATAGTGGAGGTCATTTCTTTATTATCCAGTTTCTAACTGTTCGCGATTTAATCGTGAGAGTGCGAAACAATAACCAATTTTTCCCAAAGAGGTATGGTGCATGCAAGAATTTTAGCGAGATACCCATACTTTTAGGTGAAAAGAATGGGAATTTGAATTTTTGGTTAAATTTACAAACCTTGGAATATTATAAATTTTAATTTGCAGAATAAGTTTTGGTGTTAACACAGTTTGTATATTATTTTAATACAATATGCATAAACACTAGACAAGTGTAACATATGAAGGACGCTAAATGATTTAAAAATTAGATGGAACTTGCGATTATTTTAATTGGACAGGTTTCGCGGGCACAATTTTTTTTGTTTCTTGTTGAAAAAATTATTTGAATATTTGCTTAATTCTCGGCTTAATTTCATGATGCGTCTTCGACAAAGTACATTTTTGGGATAATTTTTAATACTAGTTCAATATCTTATTGGCTCTAATTGTTGTAGCTCGAATCTCGAGATTTTAAACAAATGCTTATACTAATTATGAGTAACTTGTAAACATAAATTAGAATGTAGTAATTAATAAACCGTACTAAAACAGGTTGTCTTTAGATATAATTATTTCAACTAGTTTCTTATTCATCCACCTTTGCCTTGATTTCTACTCGAAGTTATTTCAATTCGAAATATGAATAAATATTAATTTTTATGGTTTATGGTTCCACAATTTTTTGGGGGACAAATTTCACGTAAACAAATGATTCAAGAATTATTTATTACTATTTCCTGCGACAGTAATACTTTGCAATAAGTTCTGTTACTTTTAAGATGCTGTAACGACAAGGGTCGAAGACCTCATTTGCATAAAATAAAATTGAACCTCTACAGCATTGGTAAACATTTTTCTGTTTTTTTATTTACCCTTGGCTAGCTCAGTAATAAAATTGTTTTACCCTTAATTTAACCCTTAGTTTGTGGAAGTTTGGCCTCCTCTTAAGACCTGAAATTCAAAATCTAACCCTCTGGTTTCATTGAACTCGAATAAATATGTATATGATTTTAGTTGATTGAATATACAGCGTGGCCCAACGAGACGTATACAGAGGACTTAGGGTATTAAATTTAGAAATTTCGAAAAATCCTCGAACACGTCAATTTTGTATTCGAGGGGGACCACTTTTGGAAGACAAATCACGAACCCAAGTCTTCACCCCTCTACGTAGGGAGCTTAATCCTTAAAATTTTAAATGGAATCCTATGGCAAATGGCACTTGTCAATGTTGCCATTTTTCCCAAATAATTCCTTATGGGCAGGCCTCACTTTTATGAATCATAGCGACTTTGTTTTTTGAAGTTAAGAAATAAATTTGAGTAATAATCTCTTCACTTTGATAATGAGAAAGTTGAATGTAGTGATACAGGGTGTTCACAGTGAAATGGTAAATTTTCCGAATTTCAAAGTGTCATAACTATTTTTCCCCCCGCGAGTTAGTAAGAGAGGTATTGCATTGGGGTTAAAAATGACTCCCCGCCCACTTTTTCTACGAAATGTTGACCTGTCTGTCTGTCTGTACTCTCATTTCCAGCTAAACAGCTGAATCATTTTTGAACCAAATTTTGTACATATATTCTTAGATATAAAAGGAAGAGCTGAAAAGCTTTTGGTCAGAATTGCGCATGCGCTGGTGGACGAGTGTTATCAAATTTTTTTCAAATGGAAGTACCACTATTTTAATTCGCTATTCGATCGATAGTCTTGTGTGTACTCTTCAATTTTTATAAGGACTGTTCTGTTTCTAACCTCGTAGTTTTTAGGTTATTCAATAATTTTCACTAAAGTACCTACCTATTAATTAATTACTTACGTCATGTTTATACACCGAAGTAGGCCATGATAATAAAAAACAAGAAAATGTGTCACAAATTAATTATTTACTGCAAGTCTACTCCCTATTTCATAGTAAAATAAGATTAATTAAAAGGACTAATTCATCTTTATTGAAATTCATCATTTTAATTAATCTTATTTTACACTTGCAGCAAATAATTTGCAACCCTTATTTACTTTCGGGCATTCTTTTGTTTTTTGTATTGTATTTCGGAAATTTTACCATTTCATTGGAAACACCCTGTATCTCTAAATCAAACTTCCTCATTATCAAAGTGTTACCCGGTACTCGGATTGGCACTATTACTCAAATTTATTTCATAACTTAAAAAAAACGTGATAGCTACGATTGATCAAAGTCAGGTTTGCTTATGTGGAATTATTCAGAAAAAAATTAATAGAATGGCAACATTGACAAAAAATCAAAAGGTTTCAATGTAGAGGTTAACAAATGACATTAAAACAACTAAAAATATACAGGGTGTTCTATTTCAAAAATCAGTTATTTATTTACATGGTAAAAATGGGACACTCTGTACATTCAAAAATAATTTGTATAGATGCGCAACCATCTAAAGTTGACATTTGCACAAATTTATATTTTTTACAATGTATGAGCTAGCATCCAGTATAAGCTAACTGGACATCCCAGGGGATAATACAGGGTATTTCATAATTGTCTTGGGAGTTACGAGAATCAGTACAAAAAAACTATTACGTTTTTTTGGATGAGAGAGCTATATAATCACCTAACGGTATGAAATATACGTTACAACATATTCTCATAAATACCAAATATACAAAAAAAATTCATAAAAATCGGTCAAGACGTTTCGTTCTCTCTATACAGGGACAAATGTCCCCGATCTATATCTCGAAAAGAACGCCTCGGAATATTTGAAAAATTTAACAGTACAGGGTGGCCAACTAAGAATGCGAGGTACTGTATCTGGGAATCTGTCCATCGTAGAGGCTTGCGGTAAAAAAAATTATTACTAAAACGGCCACGAGAAAAACCTGGAAAATATTTTTAAGTTTGTGCAATGGCCGCTAGGGGGCGTAACTGCAATCTGGAATCTAAAAAAGTGATTTTTCTGTCAATTCCGCCATATTACCCTAACAAAAAATGTCCGGTCTTTGAAGTTGACAATAATCTCAACCTTATTCAAAGGTTTCCGTAAAGAACACCCTGTATCTTCGAAACGGCTGAGCCGATTTAAACAAACTCGGGTTAGTTCAAAAGATCTATTCTTCAGCTACAAATATTATACTATTTGAAGTTTTGTTAGTTTCACATATCACCGCTTGAGGGCTTTTTTCGATATTCCGACAGAAATAGTCAATTTTCTCAAAAAAATTAAATGCATTGGTTCGATTTTTTTTCATGAAAAGGTATTGTAGCTAAATGATGCCTAAACAAGCTCGCGAAAACAGCATCTCGATATCTTGAGATATATACAGAGTGGCCCAACGAGAAGTATACAGAGGGCTTTTAGGGTATTAAATTTAGAAATTTCGAAAAATCCTCGAACACGTCAATTTTGTATTCGAGGGGGACCACTTTTGGAAGACAAATCACGAACCCAAGTCTTCACCCCTCTACGTAGGGAGCTTAACCCCTAAAATTTTAAATGGAATCCTATGGCAAATGGCACATTATTTGAAAGCCAATTTAATCGTGATTACTAATCTGCTTTGTTTTTTAAATTCCATTGATTCGTTTCGGAGATATTCGCATTTGAAATGGTTTAATACCCTAAAAGCCCTCTGTATACTTCTCGTTGGGCCACTCTGTATATATATTTTTTTTTTATCGTGATGGCCAGCATTTCGAGCATTTACGGCGGCATTAAAAGCTTCATTTTTTAAATCGACCCACCTTAGGGGCACAAATTATATATATAAAAATAATTTCGGAAAAATTAGCTTAAAAAAATAAAACTTTGAGGGTATAAAATTTTCTTTGACCTAAATTTTAGGTTAGGAACAAGATATCGAGATGCTGTTTTCGCGAGCTTGTTTAGGCATCATTTAGCTACCTTTTCATGAAAAAAAAATCAAATCAATGCATTTAATTTTTTTGAGAAAATTAACCATTTCTGTCGGAATGTCGAAAAAAGCCCTCAAGCGGTGATATGTGAAACTAACAAAACTTCAAATAGTATAATATTTGTAGCTGAAGAATAGAATAGAACCCAAGTTTGTTTAAATCGGCTCAGCCGTTTCGAAGATACAGGTTGTTCTTTACGAAAATCTTTGAATACCCCCCACCACTTCATTTTGAGAGATACAAGAAAAATTTTCAAACAGAAAAGGTTCAGATTATTGTCAACTTCAATGACCGGACATTTTTTTGTTAGGTTAATATAGCGGAATTCATAGAAACATCACTTTTTTAGATTCCAGATTGCAGTTACGCCCCCTAGCGGCCATTGCACAAACTTAACAATATTTTCCAGGTGGCCGTTTTAGTAATAATTTTTTTTTACCGCAAGCCTCTACGATGGACAGGTTCCCAGATACAGTACATCGCATTCTTATTTGGCCACCCTGTACATATAATGATGTCGATAATAGGAAATCATCTGAAATATTTTGTGAGATCTGTGGTTATACCGGTTGTTGCCAACTTGCTTATTTTATAGTTACAATTTGCACACTTTTAATAATTTTTTTTGTCTTTATTTACAGCCTGAAGATCCGATACAAATGAAAATCCAATATAACAGAGAAGGTAGATCGTCACGTCCACAGGGCGGTCCGATGCGAAGGCCGCCCGATAGAAAACACGATACCTCGCCCTACTCAATTAGCCCTTTTTTAAGTCCTCCGTCAGATACAGGCTGGAGACGCACAAATAGCGATTCAGCTTTGCACCAAAGTGCCATGCAGGTTATACCGGCGAGTGTTTGGTTTACCAATTGATTTGCGTGTTTTTAGGGTGGAATGGGTGGTGAACGAAAGGAGAACTCGAGTAGTAGGTGGATGTTGCAAACGTTAAACGGTCCAGAGCAACACGACGGACGGCCAAGATCGTGCGAGGTGCCTAGGGTACCTGGAATAAAGTAATTATTTGATTTTTACTCAATGGCACAATCAAATACATTTCTAGCGTTCGGTAGTTAAAGTAATTGTTTCTTTCAGCATATACCCTTCGGCGCATGAACCAGGTACTGTACAAATACCAATAGGTAACAATACAGGTTCATTGCCTGATCTTACTAGTGTTCATTTTCCATCACCTATTCATACCCCTCTTGACCAAGATCAGGACCAGGGTAGTTCACCTTACAGCTCTGTACGTAATCTTAATTTTATCGCGCCCACTAACCCGTCACATTTCAGAGTCCTGTCAATACAAGTCCATCATCGACGTTATCACCAACTAGTGTTCCAGCAGGTGTCCGGCAACAGCAAGGGCGCTTTCCGTTTTCAGGTCCTCCAATCTCACATCATCAAGTAAGCACTAGTTGATTAGTGAGCTCAAGATCACTTGGTAGCATGCCGTTTTGCTTTATCGTTTTTTTTTCTTACATTTCTTTTGCATGTTTTCTGTTATTTTTTTGTTACAGAATCATTTGTCAGTTCCAGTTAATTCTAGGTATCTTCATCATAATAAGGTAGGCTTTCGAGTATCGCTATAGAATTATAAATGTTGTTATTTCCACAAAGAAATCATGTTTAAGTTCATCTTTGTAAATGAAGAGCTGCTTACTTGAAGTATTTGCGTACCTAAACTCAATTTGTGTTGTGTTGTGTTTTTTATGCTCAGGTATGTAGATTATTAATGTGTATTAGGAGAAGGGCATGATGACCCCAAGTGCATAAAATAAAATTGAACCTCTACCAGGTTGGAAAAAGGTGGGAAGCTAATGAAACTTTGTGATGTTGTTGAGGGACTTCGTGCGAAAAGACATTTTCGACCAAGGACCAGTTGTTAATTGTTAGCGATCCGAAAAACTTCTTTGCCTATAACATTTAATGGCAGTTCTTAATCTCGTTTTTTATTTGAAAAGCGTTTCTCCGACTCGAAAATGTTCCTTTGCGTATATTTTACCACTAGTAAATAAAAGGCCTTGCAACAAATCAGGCTTGTAAAAAGTTATTTTTGTTCCAGAATTTAATGTAATTCATTTATTCGTACATATAAAATTGCAGGTAACTCGTAATTTGGCACAAGCCCGAATTTGTTTAATGTTCCTCCACGGCGCACTCGCAATTTAGAGGACCTCGCTACTTAATACGCTTATACCCAAAGATAAACTGCTAATTCTTTACTACTGTTCGAATAGATTTCACTCACTAATTGCACATTCTGGTTCCCGAATTCCAACTGGAAATTCTCACACATACGCCAGAATATTTCTTGCAACGTAGCTAAAAGTGTCAGTTACGAACCAATTTTTTCACACACTGTGGTCTTGAAGTTACACGAAAACCTTCCATTTTGTACTTGAAATAAACCAAGAATAATAATTTTTTGTTCACGTTCGCTATGAAGCGGTATTTGTGTCAATTTTCCTATGTTGAACAAAATACAAATCCAAAATTTTTGAAATTGCAAAGCTGTCACCCGTTATAGGATTTGGTAATGGAAGAGTGATCCATTATACTTATAACAATTGTTCAACAAAAAATGTAGTATTTAATTGTGTTAAAATGGAAATTTGGTAATTACAGCCCTATATCGAAAATAAATTCATGTGTCTTCCCCGAGGGGTCTCTCACTGCCCCCAATATGTGTACACATTTTGTTTTTGCACTGTACAGTGTCTAGCAGTGTTCTGCAGTGTGTCACAGTGCGCCACAGTGCATTGCAGTATCCCATATTTCCGTCCACAGTGCAGTTCCGAATGCTGCAGTGTGACGCCATAAATTTATTTTATGATTGTGGGCAATGTGCTGATTTTTGCTTAATCGACCGTTATCGACGTGTTTATCCTTGCGGTTGCCTTTGAAAGGCCAGGTGTATATAATTCAGTTTCGTTTTTTTTAGTGCACATCTTGAGGAAGGTCGGTGAATCTTAATTTATAATTAATGTTTCTAAATCAATAATAATTTAAAAAAATAAAGCTGGGGATCAAAGGGGCAAAGTGTCGCATTATTAGTGATCCTAGAGATCGTTTATAATTTTGTATTGCTGTATGTCTGTCTTCGTGTCTGTCCGTGCGTATGACAGCTTTGTTTAGAAACGCCCGATCGCTTTGAAAATTGGTACACATATTCTTAAGGATATAAGAGAGGTCGCTATTGTTACAAAGAACATATGAATGTCTCGTTTTTTGTCTTGGTACACATTCTTTAAACCTCGAGCAACTATGCAAATGAAAACAAAAATTACGCATGCGCAACCCAATTTTTGTATTTGCGCATGCAATGTTTTAAAAGCGATGCTGATCTGGTGGGACAGAATCAACCCCTTAAGGTGTATTGTAAAATTTATGGATGCGTGAAGATCTCGAAGATCGTTCGGTATACAGTTGTATCAGATTTTTATCCTCGTTTTTATCAATACATTTCTTTGTGCGACATGGTAACCCTTTACATATGGAATATCTTAACAGAGATTAACTATTTATTTTAAACTGATTTTACATCAACAATAAATTGATCAATTTCTTGTTCAAGTCGCTTTGACAAGAAAACTTGTCGAGTGTAAACACACAATTGGATGGAATAACTTGATCAATTTCTTGACCTCAAGTTCTATTTTTCTGACAATTTCAATTAAAATGAATAACAAATGATACACTGACTGATGCTGATATAGAACAAGAAGAAATAAGTAAAAAGGTTTTCGTCCTAAGGCACGTGACTTTAGCGCATTTTCCATGCACGGACCAGTACCCCCCAAAAGCCCATACCTATCTCTTTATGTTTCTATTTACGAGAAGTATATATGGTTAAAATTTCAAAGAAGTGTCTCCATAGATAAGGAAGTTGGCATTGCGCACTGATTTTTGCAATAATATGCGATAGATACCATTACTAGCAGCATCTATGGTTAAAATTTCAAAGACATCTTTATAAACATGGTTGTTGGCACTGCGCATGCGCACATCCAATGTTTACAATATGACATAATATGTTGCCTTTAAGAGAAGCAGCTGTGATCAAAATTTCAAGAAGATACATACCTCGATAAATAAGAGAAGAAGTTGATATTGCGCATCTTGCGCATGCGCTAATTATTTCGATGTTTACAATATGCGATACGTTTACTTTTACTAAAATCATTTTTGATGTGCTACTTCAATTTCACAAGAATCCTGCCCTAAGATTTTAGAAGGATTGGTTCACAAATAACGAATGTGGGGCTGGGCATGCGCAATAATTGTTTTACGTGTTTTTAGTCGCATCGGGTTATGCATGCGCAAAACACATTTAATGTATTTGGCCTTAGTTTTATCTTTATTCGAGGTGCCTACATACAAAATTTCATTTCAAGTATTTTAATAAATTGAACTGCGCAAATACAAAAGTTATTGAGCACAACTGCACATAGAAAGACAGACTGACGGAGGCAGACAGACAGACAGTTCAAAATTATAGACGGTCTCGAGCATCTTTAATAAACGGCAAAACTGTAAAATTATGGTAGGTTCATGAAAAAAATTGAGGTTTTACAATAACTTTTCGTAAGAGACGCAGAAAAAATTCCTTCCTTGGCCCTTGGTGCTTATCTGGACACCATAACGAACAATTGTAAATAGCAAAAAAAGTAGAAGAATAGCTCTTAATATAAAGAACTAGTAGCGATCGAACACCGGTAGGAACAGACGGACAGTAGCCACAATAGCACTTTTTTTTAAAATAAAAGGTAAAATACAATAATGAAATATAGTGTTTGAGTAGTCTTATTTATTTATTATTATCTTCATTTCTTTTAACAAAAATACCAAAATATGCACTGCATCGCAGTGTCTTGCAGTGTTCCCATTTTTAAGAACACTGCAGAGCATGTGTACAAATTTTTTCGAGTGAGAGACCCCTCGGTCTTCCCTTAATCTTAATGTAATAGTAGTTCTCACAGGGAAGATCCGCCTAAACATTCACTCCCAACGAAAATTCACGTTCAGGAAAGTTGAATTCTAATGGATTAATCTCACCTTTGCATAGTCTGTGTCAAATTGTTGGGTACATTCCCATAATGACACCCAAAACCAAAAGCAAGCAGTGAAATTGTATCTAAGGGCATGTAATATAGTTATGGTATATAGTGGGTTCGCTGTACAAAAGATGCAAATTGCAGTAGTCCGTGGTAATTTCAGGCGCCACCAGGGTATAATAAAAAAAAAACTTGCTCTTGGTCCAGCGGTGTCAGAAAGGTCTCCGAAGCCACGGGCAAGTCAACTGGCCGAAAGTTTAGCGCAACACATGCGTGCTTATCTCGCACATGGCATTGTTATCACAGAACAGACTGCTATTTCCAATACTTAAACCGAAATTACGTTCACAGCACGTATTTTTTTCACTACAGGGTGGCTCGCTCTCATCTTCAGAATTGTTTCGACCAAAACTACACCACCCTGTAGTTCACACATCAATATAGATGAGTTATGGCCCATCATCTTTTATTTTACTGTATTTTTTACGGTGTTTTTATGTTTATATTATGAAATACGGCGCCTATGTACCCAGTACGCAATTGGACAAGTCAAATTAAATTTAATTATGGAAGAATATTTGGGAGAAAAGGCGTTGAAAATTGATCAGGGTGGTGTATTTGCTGCAAATTGTTGGGGGCGGGAGGGGGAGCATATTGAAAAATAAAATTATTAGTCTATGCTACGCCGTTTTTCCTCATTTAGCTCCAAGACGACGATCCGTTTGCTTAAGGTTAGTGCATTATTTATTGGCCTTTGACACAGTTAGTAATTTGTTTATGTTTTTCATAATAAAAAAGTGTGTGTTTTTATAATTTGCATTTTTTAAACCAACTCCTGCTAAGTTGTGAGCTAGGGTGATGTATTTCAAGTAAGTGTCTCAGACTGTGCTTTTAAACAATTGGAAAACAACAATATACTTCATTTGGGCTTGTTACCAGTGAATAATATAGGCCACTATTTTAGGGTGTAGCATTAGAAAACAACCTCATAACGTTATTAGAAAAGACAGATTACACGCAACTTAGCGGAATGGGATCAATATATCAACAAATACCCCCTCAATCGCCATCACCGACGGTAAGTCAACGTACTACCGTCAAACCTCGCTATATCTTGCGTTCTAGTTACAACAGCCGGGTTATAGAAGTCCTAGACCGAGTCCGCAGTCGTCTCCCGGCGTCGGCCACCATTCCGCACCGTGTAGCCCGGGTGCACCTAGTCCGCTATCGAACGACTATTTGTTAAATCAACACCAAGCAAATCAGCTGCAGCAACATTTTGAACAATTCTCGATGGTAAGTATCGACTTCGTCGCGGATTATTCTTCATTTCACATAAACATAACATTTGTATTGTTTTGCGCTAACAGGGCGTGGTAAGTAACGGTTTCACCCGTGTTGCGATTTAACTATACCATTACCTATCGTGTCATTAACATTTCATTAGCATAAGCCGTTGGAAACGCACTCATCAATTAGGTAACAGTTTAGACAGGTCACTATGTACTAGCATATTAACTCGCCGAGAGTTGTTGTTGTGCTGTTTAATAGAAACAAACTTGTGACAGACAATCATGTTCGTTAACACATTTAAATAAGGAGGCCACGCCCATATTGAGTGTGTTAACGTGGACTAATCAAGAGAAAGTAGGACGTTACATTTACCTTGTGTCTGTGTATTTTAGTTAGTTACATGTTATAATTGTTGCTAGGATTGGGCACAACTGGTTGCCAGCCTTGTCGAGTCAGGCTGCACATGGACTGCTCAAGTGCAGGTGACTAATTTAATGAAAGTCAGTTCATGTTCGTAGTCCTGTCAGTTTTTATCGCTTAGCTTTCATTATTTTTGCACATCGTTATCGTTTCACCCATTAATTGTCTTTGGAACGGTCTACGATACGTTATTTTTATTACTCCCCAGTATCTTCCAGATTAATTTTATTTATCTTTGTAGTGAATATTTTACTATAACAATTTCTATCAAAAGTTATAATAAAATATTCGAACAGTTTCATTAAACAGCTCAACTTTTCTTAGCATGTACTTAGTTTCTATTTATTTAACAGTAGTTTTGACTATTTGTCGTGCAATCGATTTAATTAATATAAGGCTTACACCATCTGAAATTAGTTTCTTATCCATATTGTAGTAGTTCTGCATGAGTTTCTTACACCATCTTGCAGTACAAGATGATTTTTGGACTATCGCATCGATCGTGGTGGATGTTTTGTTTAGTACCATTTCGATTTCTAGGTGGACCAACCTCTTAGTCCAGTTAGCAATATGTCGTACGTCGATCAACCGGGGACAATTCACCTTACGCAGACGCAATCGCAAACGCTGTCTGATATTACCGGCGTCGGGACCGCGGAACTGTCCGGCGATGCAGGTTACTACAGCACATCTCCGTCGCAAATGGTCTACCCCACAGCTCCAGCTAGTCTACATACAACACCAAATACTCCAACTAGCATACCTGATATTATACTAACAGGTACAGACAAAGAAATTCTCAGTTTCACATTTGTTGAGGGTGGAATAAACATTGTGTGTCAGGTTGTACAGGGTTGCCAAATAAGAATGCGAGGTACTGTATCTTGGAACCTGTCCATCGTAGAGGCTTGCGGTAAAAAGAGTTATTACTAAAATGGCAACGAGAAAAACCTGGAAAATATTTTTAAGTTTCTGGAATGGCCGCTAGGGGGCGTAACTGCAATCTGGAATCTAAAGTCACTAAATATAGAAAGTACCGCCATCCATTGGGCCCGTGTGTTAGAGAGGGAACGCATGATTTTTGCCCAAAAACCAGATTCTAGTAACTTTAATGTTAGGGATTGTTTGTTCCACCTGTTTGGAGATATCTGTATATATTTTTATAAAACATGACAGTACTATGAAGTTAGGTTATAAAAAATTACAGCTATTCAGATTTTATTTGTCAATTTTTTTAAGTTGGCAGCAAATTTGCGGTACTTTCTATATCTAGGGACTTTACTGGAATCTAAAAAAGTAATGTTTCTGTGAATTCCGCTATATTAACCTAACAAAAAAAATGCCCGGTCTTTGAAGTCGACAATAATCTGAACCTTTTTTGTTTGACAATTATTGCTGTATCTCTAAAAATGAAGTAGTGGGGGGTATTCAAAGGTTTCTGTAAAGAACACCCTGTATCTTCGAAATGGCTGAGTCGATTTTAACAAACTCGGGTTAATAAAAGAGTTATTCTTCGGCTACAAATATTATAATATTTGAAGTTTTGTTAGTTTCACATTTTGCCGCTTGAGGGCTTTTTTCGACATTCCGACAGAAATTGTTAATTTTCTCAAACAAATTAAATGCGTTGGTTTGATTTTTTTCAAGAAAAAGTAGCTAAATTATACCTAAACAAGCTCGCGAAAACCGCATCTCGATATAAACCAACCAATTTAATTTTTTTGAGAAAATTAACCATTTCTGTCATAAAGCCCTCAAGCGGTGATATGTGAAACTAACAAAACTTACAAATATTATAATATTTGTAGCTGAAGAATAGCTCTTTTGAACTAACCCGAGTTTGTTTAAATCGGATCAGCCGTTTTGAAGATACAGGGTGTTCTTTACGGAAACCTTTGAATACACCCCCACCACTTCATTTTTAGAGGTACAGCAAAAATTGTCAAACAAAATAGGTTCAGATTATCGTCGACTACAAAGGCCGGACATTTTTTTTGTTAGGTTAATATAGCGAAATTCAGAGAAACATCACTTTTTTAAATTTCAGATTGCAGTTACGCCCCCTAGCGGCCATTTCAAAAATTTAAAAATATTTTCCAGGTTTTTCTCGTGGCCGTTTTAGTAATAACTTTTTTTTCCGCAAGCCTCTACGATGGATAGGTTCTCAGATACAGTACCCCTCATTCTTAGTTGGCCCCCCTGTACATAAAAGACCAGGTCAGTTAGTTATCAAAATCCATATATGTAGTCCAATCAATGATCGTTACCGATTTTCATACAAATCTGGATTTAAGTTTTACTTACCCTCTTCTTCCGAGTTGACCGGTACCGAGGGTTGCTTTTACCCTGGAAGTGGATGCCACTCTATCTCGGAGAGGAAAAATTGAAAGTTGACTAATTTTAACCAACTTGTGTTTTATAAAGTTTTATAAAGCATGTAGAAGCAACATGGAAAATTGCATGACCTTATGTATACCATAGAGGTGTTTATGTTAGCACAGTGTCACCCCTCAGATGGGTAAAGATGGACTCTCCCAGCCTATAGTTGAGATTCGAGAACAGCCCCGGCATTAGGTGTCGTAACTAATGCGTAAACATAAATTTAGCAAACATTTACACCAAAAATGAACGTGACTACAAAACAATAAAAGTTAACGGTATCAAACACATGATTCAGTTCTGTTCTGAAATTTCAAAAACAATTTGGAAATTTATAAAAATATAAATAAACAACAAAGAAATGCAAAGTTTACTACTTGCATTAAATAACACAAAAATAACAACAAACTTTATGCTTTCATGACGCAAATTGACGCCAAGACGGCGTTTCTTAGCAAACATTGGTGGTCTCGAGGGGTTACAGACAGCTTTCCCCTTCTAATCAGTTGCCAGCTCTCAAGCAAAATGTGTGCATTATCGTAGGTAGTATATACAGCGTGGTCACCTTATTTTTTGTGGAACTTTTGTTTTATTTGGTAGCATTTAGTAATACTAAGCAAGTGTGATACCATACTCATATCCCCTAGACCCCCCTGTGTTGTAATTTCCCCCAAAACCGTCTGCCTGACTACTCTCATTCCAGTTTTCAGTAAGACGCTATTGAACGTAGCACTGGGAGTCTGGGGCATATGGAATACCCTCCACTATACGATAACTTTATTTATATGAGGTTTATTTATTTACTGGATGGTATCCCCCTTCCCCCCGACCTCCGGTGTTGCAACTTTCACCAAAATCATCTGTCTGACACCTCTGATAATTTTCCATCGTTCTATTTGGAAACATTTTCTTCTCTATCAAGTGTAAAAATCCAATATGGCGTCCATAAGAAAAGAGCAAGTTGTAGTGATTTACTCAAAACCCACAAATCATAATAATTTGATTTTTAAATCATCGGAAGGCCGAGGAAAGATCACTAAGGATTATTTTTGTTGTCTTTGGAAATAAATGAACGCCATTCTTGCAAAATTAAATTTTTCTAATTTTTTGCGATAACTTCCCTCTTTGTAGAGTTACAAGAAACGTTGAAAGGGAAAATTAATCAGGAAAAATTCCATGTATCATTGCCCAATGTCCATGTAAGCCACTTAGCACCTCATAGTGAAAATAAAAAAAAAACTCATCCTGTATATTAGCACAGAGAAGATGAAAGTAGTAAGTTGAATAAACTGAAATGAATTACATTTTTTTATTTTGTAGCGGATGTTAAATTGACATCTTAGTCTTAGTCTAATACCATTTGTCATTCCTATTAGAAATGGGACACGGAACACGAAGTAAAATGAAGTTCAGAACTCGCTTGATGCTGAAAACATCCCATTATCAACCTGTATAATACATAACTAGGAGTCACTCTATCATGTTAGTGTATCTACCTGCTTTAATGGTACAATAGAAAATACCTTAGTACATCGGCCATTTTATAGGGAATCAAACTGACTTGGTCTGTGTATTTTTTGGCGTATGTACCTGACAAAATCTCCAACCTTGACCTTTAAGAAACACTAAATTATTTAGCGATATTCACTGTCACTGATAGTATAATAACAACATGTTTATGAAAGATTATCTTCTAGACTTTTCAACGGCAGATGATATTACAAGACAGGAACTGACATTATCAAAACAGCTAGAAGCCGAACTGCTTTCCGAGGAAAGTTTGCGCGAGGGCCTAGGTCCAATCGATCTAGACGGATTGCAGATGCTATCCGACCCTACGATAAATCTCATTTCGGATGGTGTAGAAGACAACTTCCGACTCGATCGATCATAACAATGGTAAGCGGTCTCGTACGGATTCGATCGTTAACGTGTACGTTACAGAAATTTCCTCTTCTTGATATATTAAGAGGTAGTCTTAATTTATCATTTGAATAGCATCTCAAGCCCCCTCAACTTAGTTTCAGATATAAACTTATATTAAGTGTGATCGTAGACTTTTAGTGACTTCCTAACAGTGTGGCCAACATAGTGATTATAAGTTGTTTCGACTTGGTGATACTGGTTTGATTTTAATTATAAGAAACATCACATATTTAAACAAAATAGCAGTTAGAATTTGTTGTACCTGAAACGGGGAATTATGAAAATTCCTTATTGCTATAATTTTATTGAATTTTGTACACTGGTGGCTTTAAATGATTTTTCTCACACATTCATTTTATCACCAAGCATTCTTTGAGTGACGAAAAAGTAAATTAGAAAGACTGATTCTGATACAGCGTTGTGTCTGTAATTTATACAAACGAATATTCGAATTTTTCTAAGTTTAAATCCTTAAAAGACCTTGGGTTTTTCATATTGTACTATTTACGTAGGTATAAATTCAATTATACAATAAATTTTTATATATAAGACATTGTAGAGAATATGTTTTTGTAATATACATTGTGGCAATGTAGTTCAATTAGTTTCAGAGGTGTTTGTACAAAAGATTTTATTTGTATAGTTTAAGTGTTTCAGATTTTATTTTTGAGAAATGTGTGTATGCCGTAGGTAGATGTTTTTTTTTCATAGTCTCAAGTTTTTCTAATTTTGCTTAGGCTTACAAACTAAAAATTTTATCAAATGACAACAATTTATTTATATTTTAGCAATCTCCTATCTTGCCATTCGTTATATACTTCTGGATTTTATTGTGCAATATTAAATTGTTAGTTTTTATTTCAAATTTTACATGACTTTATTTATTTCTTTTTTTTTTGTAAAACACTCATATCAGCCATAATCACGAAGGCGCTCAGTATGATCTTGATGCATTTATACAAGATGAGAGTTTTTACAAACAAGCTACTTGATTTTATTCTTAGCGTAGTAATAGATAACTGGGGTGAGTGTCTTGCACAAATCATACAATGTGCACAGTCTTATTATTTTGTCAGTCTAGAATAGAACGCACAATTCCAATGAAATTGGAAAAAAAAATGTGGTACTTTGTACCAATAGGCGGCTCTCTTATACATTATTAGGTAATTGTAGGTTACCGAGACCATAGAAAGTCAAGTATGAATCTCAATAAATGCAGTCTATGTAATTTTTTTAACTTTCATATTAAATATCATGATCTTAAGAAAATATAGTCAGTCTTGTATAATATTCACTTAAACTAAGGGTATGCTAGCTTCTTGGTGCTAATTAATTATAAAATCGATTGTATTTCGTTGTGCGTTAAATTTTGTTATTACAGACAGTGAGCAAATATTTCATATTGTTTGTCTATGCGTCATTCTGGAACAAATAAGGGTCGCTCCCCACGTGCTGCTCTCTATATTAACGAATTTCTGTTCAAATTTTTGTGTCAAAAAAAGTGAGGCATAGATAAAAATTAGCTTAAGATGATATCGTTTATAAAGGTTGTTTATTTTGTGCCATTTACTTTGTTAATAGCCGCATGTGCACAAAGAAGTTGAAATTTAAATTGTTTATGGTGGCTTAAGTGCAATATATAAGTTAATTGTAACATGTTTTGTTGCTTCTTCGGATTGGTCGTTTAATTGCAATTGGACCTAAGTCGAAATTTAATTTGTGGATAAGACTGCAGGTTAATGTATTACGATTGAAAAATTCAAAAACTATAGTTCATTATGACAGCAATATGGATATATAGCTTTTTATAATTGAATTATTGGATAAGCTGTAATTAAGCGATATATAGGATACCCTTTATCAACAATATATATTACATATTGTCAAACGTGTATATAGAATTATGTATTATATTTATTACTCTTCGAAATTTTTACATTTACATGTATGTAAATTTATATATCAATTGTTTAGGTTGGAATTTGATTCATACACAAATGTCAATTGTTGCATGCTTCATTGTTATTTTTTTTTAATTTAAACGAACTCTTAACTATTGGATGAATTTTTATTTGCCTATAACCATAGATTTCACCATTCCAATATATATGTTATTTGTTTCATAATCGGTGATTTTTTGTATTAATTGCTTCTTTTGCAGTGAATTCTTCTACTTAGAGGAAAGGTAAGTGAACGACACTTGTTTCTTCTATTTTCTAATAAGTATTTTTTATTAAACACTTCCAGATTGGCGATAACTCACTAATGAATCAGAAGTGGGATAACATATACATAAGTATACACATTTTTAAGGTTTACAAAAGCATTGCACTGTAGACTACATTCACTAGAAAAGTCTTCATGATTACCTAGTGAATGTGTGATCAGCAGTCATTGATTTAGACTCCAGCCTGGTGTAATGTAGCGTGTGTCCCATTTTAGTTGAGACAGCAGTGTATCTCAGCTGCATTTAATGTTGGTTGCGGTTTTCGTAACTTTGTAACACTTAATACCGTAAACAGAATCCATCTAGCTACGTTGGTTTCTGAGATACAGGGTGAAAACGAAAAGTTTGGCTTTTTGAGATGTTATCATATCTTGCTACTCATGTAAGATAGAAAAAAGGTAAAAGCGGTTTATTTTAGATATTTTGACGTAGAATCTAGTGGCGAAAATAATAAAAAATTTGCCCACCGTTTCTGAGATTTGACCCAAATTTGGTATTTGTAAATTTGTAAATCCTGTATATTTGAAAGTAAATTTTTTGCATTATTTTTTCTGATTACGATGTATCTCATTTTAAATTTTAGCCATGAACCAAAAATAAAAATCTTATTGTTTCAAGATTTTAAATAGTACGCCATGGATTTATGGAGGTTTTGTTCTGTTTATTGTATCCATGGCAGCCGATAACAATCGATAAAAATGGTTGACTGTAGACACATGCCATTTCAAAATTTGAAAAATATGTAATATAATTATACAGTGTGTAAAGCGATAGGGTATACAACAGGGAATTTTTTTTAAAATATTTTTATGAGAAAAATTTATTCTTCATGATATTTTTTGCTTGCTTTGAAAGTACCAATAACGTTTCGATAATCTAAAATTTATTTATAGAAATCTGGAAAAATAATAAAATTAATTTTTTTTATTGAAAGTTACCATTCTACATTATAATTAAGATAGAGTATTGCTATCAATCCACAAACAATCGAAACGTTATTGGTACTTTCAAAGCAAGCAAAACAAAAAATTCCCTCTTGTATACCCCATCGCTTTACACACTATATAACCTTCCTTTTTTACCAAAAATCGACTGCACCAAAATTTCTCGGGAAAACATCTTCTCTTATTAATTTCGGTGCGTAGAATTCAAATCAATTCATACTTTTTCGATCAGACTTCTTAATCAAAAGTTATAGACTAGAAACCAATTTCGAAAGAAAATTCAAAGGGCTGTAACTTTTGAATTAGTAGCCCAATCTTGGAACTGTTTGAAATTATGGATTCTACAGGCCTCATTCTATAAGAAAATTTTTTTTCCGGGTCGATCTGAGAATTTTTTTTTCGTGGCTCAAAAAAAGGCATGTAGTATAAAAAACAAGTTGTAAATCAGCATATGCATGATTAAAGCGCATTTTTGGTAATGCAGGTCAGTATTTTATTAGCGAAGTTTAAAATTATCGATCTCACAAGTAATTTCGGCTGCATTAAATAATTAATTTTATTTAATTTCTATTGACGGTATGTACGTCGTCATTTTGTAAAACAAATCACAAAGTAAATAATAAGTTTTTATACTGGTAGCGCTATCTAACGGTAAAATTATAGCACCTCCGAAACCCATATCGAAATTATTTTCTTCAATTATGGATCTCACAAGTAATCTAACTCAAAATAGACTAGTGCCTGCACATCTACACTATAGCAGAAAGCTTTTAGTGAAAATTTGAAGTCTCTAGCTATTGTAGTTGTGGAGATCTAACGCGGACAGCCGGCCTGCCAGCAATGACGAATATAATAGCGTATTTTTTTCAAAAATGCGCTAAAAATATAGGTTGTGATACATCAATGTAATCAGAAAAACGAATGCAATTAGCGATAAGATACATAGGGTGTTATGCCTATTTAAAAAATACTAACGTCGGCCATAGTTAAGAAGTGGTGGTTTAACATTTCTATTAACTACGCCACTGGATTCTAGATAAAAATATCTAAAATAAACCGTTTTTACCTTTTTTTTACATGAATAGTAAGATATGGATAACACCCCAAAAAGTCAAACTTTTCGTTTTCACCCTGCTAAATTAATTCTGTTAGTGGTATTAAAACTTTCTCAAAAAAGTGGCACAGGGTCGCGAAAACCGCAAGTCTCTATCATCTATCACTTTATCTTTTTTTTTGCTAAAACTTTTCAATTAGATTGATAGGTATATTATTTATAGTATTTCTTAGTTTTACAGTTTTTATAATTTGTCTATCTTTTAATGTAAAAATCAGGGGCAGTTATTATCTGTTTTTTTTTTTGAAAATTCACATCTTTTTTTCTCAATTTTCTTTTGTTATTTAATGCACAATATGTTCTATATATATAAGTTGACCTGTAAATGGATGCGTTCTGTTGGTCAATAAATTATTATTATTAAAAACAGCCAAGATACACTGCAGTCTCAACCAAAATAGAACACACTGTACATTAATAAACTTGGCGTAGTGAAGTGGATGCTGGGCTACAACCAGGAGGATCAATGGTTTAAAATACAGATTTGGGCAAAGAATTTTTGTAAGTATGTAGTGGATGGGTTGGTAAAACGGCCGAAACTCTACCCTTTAATAATAATTTAAAAAATCAATAAGAGCCAGGTTTTCCATCTCAAACTTAGGTGATGGTTAAAACACTTCCTCTCTAGCTCTGTGAACAGACAGCCGGAGCAATATTCCACTAGACAGTTGGGCTCATTAAATCCGCGTCTAATACTGACAGGAGTTGACGCCGATTACAATGGTAATATGCTTGTAGAAACCCTCCTGACTCAAAATGACTGAGTATTTGAGGATGGGGCCAAAATAGCCGGTAAAAGGCCGTGTCGCAATCCCCAACTCGAAGTCTGGGTAATAGAGGTGAATCCCAGGGACTCTAAAAATATTTAAAAAAGCGGGTACGTTAATCTGGACTTTGTGAGAATAAGAGTAGAGGACCACGCCCACGTTAGGAGGTGTTTCAGATGTTACACTTTTGGGCACTTGACAACTAGTTGCCCCAAGAATGGGGACACGTGACCACGGTGTGTAAAAAAACATTGCCTAGCGAACTGTAAATCGGAAACCCTTACATGCATCAACTGTGTAAATGGCTGGGACTTTTTTATTATCCCTCTCTTGTTCTGGGCCCTCAACAGGCTTGCGCCCAATTACAGGGTGACCCGCATAATGCTTTTTAGAGGTACCTCTGCAGAATATATATAAATTATATTTAATTAATAAATATATAATAAATAAAAGGTAATGAACGATTTTAGCCCATAATTTACCACTTCGATTAAAAAATAATATTTAGGTAATAGATTTTTTAGCCATGAACCTCGTATAAATTACCGAAAATGATTCGACAGTGTATAAATGTATGAAAGATTAATTTTGCTCAAATGCATTGATATGTGAGTACAATATGATTCATTCATTAAGTGCGCGGGATTATATATTGATATTCATTCGCAGACAGACTTCGAATGCAAATTTGTGTTTTAAATAGCGAATAATCCTTAATCGCGAGGGCTGCATTAAAAGGGCACGTGTACGTAAGAAGAAGTGTATTGAAAAAGAACGAATTCCATAAGGTACTTCGACGAAATGCATGTTCCCATTTTGGGAATCTATAAAAGAAGCTTGGCAATTTATTTTCATCCGCCAGCGCCTTTTCTTTAAACAGCATGCGTTTATTTTGCACCGGTCAGCGTGAAGTGATATCCAGCCGAGATCGAGTAGAAACAGTGCAGATATCTCAGGATTTAAAATCACCACGCAAAAATCTTCACGAAAGCCGATCTTCGGAAATTATACGCGAGACGTTGAAAATTTCCATCCGCTTGGAGGTCAGCGCGACTTTTGCTTCAATTGGCGTAATTAAAAGGTACATTTTTTCCATTACTTTGCTTGCGTCATTTTAGACGTTTAGCAGATATAGATTTGTTCATTTTAGAATTTAAGATAGAAGCGGAAGAAAAGTGAATTAGAGACCCCCCTTCTCGTATTGATTACGGACCGTCCGTCGGCAGGCACGAGATAAGAGCGCAACATATACAGAATCGGAACGGTATGTGGTACTCTCTTCACGGAAATAAATTGCTAATAAAATCACATTGATTTTCTTGAATGCATAAATAAATACTTGATAAAATAATATAAAGGTAATACCTATATTTTTATTTTTGTATAGTCATCGCGCTTTATCAGAATAAATTCCTGCTCACGTATCCATAATCTTCTAATTGTGATAATGGACGTTTTAATGTAAATATTTGAAAAGTAATTGCTTAAAGTCTATTGTATAACATTCTGTTCGATCAGTAAAGCACCGAAAATGTTTATTCAAAGACCTCATCGCTACGTTTCATTAATATTATGTACTGCTTTTGCGGATTTGGAAGATACTCCAACCATTTTCAAAAATTATGCATTTTACATTCTACGAGCGGTAATATACAGCGTTGTTTTTGTAGTAGGAAATTTTTATGTAACTGAGGTATTGTACATGAAAACTTTGGATAAAATAGCATTCCTCGTGGGAAACGTGGTGTTAATCGCCTTGACGGTATACATTATGCTTTGGAGTGTTGTGTACAAACGTAAATACGTGAGTATACTCGTTCGGTTTAAAGGAGAAAATCTCCAACTGCAAGAGTGGATTGAGGTGCTATTACTTTTGGCATACCTCATGTTGACATGTGGAACGGTAGCATATGAAAGTAATAATGTATATCTTGTGCTGGAGTTTGGAATTTTATTTGTCTTACCCGACATGCTTACTTTCTCAGCAGTGTATCACTTCGCCAATTTAGTGACTGTCCTAAGAAGAAGGTTTATTCAGCTTAATCGTGACACTCTAAACGGAAGCGATTTAGCCAATAACATTATTGGGAGATATCAAGCTTTGTATAAAATTACTGTTGAGGTCAACAATTTGTATGGATTACTAATTCTGTGGACGATTGTGGCATTCTTTATATGGATGATGATCGATTTGTACAGATTTCTGAACGACATTATGAAAGATCAAGTTGAAGAAGATGGAATGATTTTCGGAAATTTAATTGCGACAGTTTACCATTACTTTACACTTTTCTACATTGTAATACTGTGCAGCTCTACCAAATTGCACTGTTATAATTTTAGAATTTTTTATTTAAGAACTCTTCTTCGCCAACAGCCAAAAATTGAAAATGTAAGATACGGTTTCTGATGATACATTGCTAAAGGGTGTTTTTTTTTTAGAAAAGAATCTGTCTGTCGCTGTTTCATCAAAATGCTCAATTTAGTGCTCTGGATTGGTTTGAGATTGATTATCCTTTATTATATGGGGTAAACGTACCTATGTTTTTAATTTATAGATAATTATGAGTTGCGTCTTTTAGGTCAGTGGAGCTATAGTAACGTATCTTGTACTACTTCAGCAATTACACTTATAAAATAGTGTGTTATTGGTGGTCCATAATTTGTTTTTTTTTGTTAATAAATTGTTTAGCGAATTTATAATAGCCAACAGTGACGTAACTAGGTATTTTTCGAAGCGGTCCCTGATCTGGTTTTGGCGCCCTACCATATTTGCGCGCCTTTCTCACTTACCATTGAGCTCTAATTAATAAAACACTGTACATTTTTGAGAGAAACTTACACGAAATTTTAAAAGCACTGCACTACTTAAATTTTAGAAAAATGCCTTGAATAACGAAGTCTTTCACTCAATGAAGAATAAAAATACATTTATAATGTTCTCAATTCTCGCGTCAAATTTAGCTATGACATAGGGTACAAGTCGTAGAAATGATTGCGTCTTAGAATAAGGGTGCAAATTCTGGCCACACTAATACAGACTATTGTATATATCACAAATAAAGTATTATTATATTAGCTTAAATCTGCAGCCTTTTCCTACCGCTGTAACTTTGTTCTACAAGGGCCATCCAGAAAGTAACAGACGTTTTGAAATAAAAAATTAAGACTTTATTATATAAGTACATTTTGAAGCTACACTCTTGGGCTATTTTTCAACATATTGAGGCGCTTATCATAGCGTGGTACAAGTGTTTTGATTCAAACTTTGTATACCTCCGCGTCTGTGGGGGCGTCAGAAGTGGGTACCGACAAAGGGAATGTGGTAGCCCCCTGACAAGGTCTTATTGATTGTGGAGTCACAACTGGCTAATAAAAGTACTGATCTGCCACACAAAATTGCGCTGAAATCCCTTGGATGTTCCGTTCATCCTAAAGGACCGTAAATTTAGTTTTAATTATATTTCACTGCACCCTGTATTCGTCTTTAGCAAACTATTAGAATTTAACCGCCGTTCTTGTCTTTTATGACTGGCCTATACGACACACCGCGATGCCCATCCCGACTTATTGCCCTCGGTGCTTCAGCGCCTCCGGCGCGCCCTCCCCTATTCAGAGCGCGATGCCGCGGCACCTTTGGCACCTACCTAGTTACGCCACTGATAGCCAAACTGTACATTTGATCAATCAAGAACAGTCCGAATAGCAAAATCAACCGCTGCAAGGACAGACAAGACAGACAGACAGACAAACTACAATATACTTATAGATGAATTGTGAAGGAGGACAAAATCAATTTTATTCAATAAAAGTAGTCTACTGATACCAAAATTCACACGATTCGTAAAATTTACTGGTAGTATGCAGCGAACCACGATAAGGGAAAGGGAAATGGGTTGTCTAGTGAAACGTTCACCGAGGCTTGACAAAGCTCATATAATTTTGGGCGCCGGGCGTGCATAAGTCACGTCAAAAAGTAAATAAGAATATAAACTAAAAATAAAACAAGAATACATTCTTTGTGAATACTCGGGCACCAGCACAACGTACAAAGAAAAATATATCCAAAAACTACAATGTCAGAATCAGATCTAATTCCAACTTACGTGCCCCATTCGTAAATGGGTTTCGGATTGCGATTAAGGTAAAACAAAGATCGGTAATTAATTTTTTAAAACATGGCATGATCAAATGGGGCGTATTAACAAAGAGGTATTATATGAATGAGGATTACACTCCTTTCATTCGCGCGATAAATAATTTAAACAATTTTAGCGTGATGACTGCAAATTTTCCACTTCAAAAATCACCCTCTTTCGCAAAAATCAGACCTGTCATTTCAACGATAAAGGCAAAAGTGATATTTTTAGATCATATATATTCCATAGATATAGCGTCCGGTCATTAAATCTGTGCTAACATACAGGGTGATTCCTATAGTACCTGCCACCGTTTGGGAGCGTGTAGGTGGTGCGTAGGGGAGTATTTTGATATAGGACACTTGGGGTCGGAAATCTAAAATAAGGGTGCCAGAGCCAAATTTACCTTCTGGAATTTCGCGCCTGTAGGTAGGCAACCCAACCGGCCGGCGGTGCACACGGAGCGATCTCAGGCGGCGATGTGTGGCTGACACTTGATCAGAATTTTGTTTAAACCCACGAAATCCCGTCTGCAACGACGCGTATCAAGTGAATAAACACTATGGCACGTTTTACTAACACGGAATACGCGGACATGCACTTCATGTACGGATTGGCAAATGGTAACGCACGAGCTGCGACGAGCGAGCGGTATCCAAACCGTCAGTTACCCTGCAGACAGGTCTTTCAAGAAGTTCACTTCCGACTGTGCGAGACAGGGCAATTGCAGGTAAGCTGACGGAGGCTTAACTTTACACACAGATTCGTGATGCACATCGATACTTGGGTCATTTAAGCACCCATATATCTATGCATATATGATCTACATTTGTACGGTATTATCTTTGTTGTACGTAATGATAACAGGAACCGCGTAGGCGCACACACTTTACGATGCACAGTTTTTTAATTGTATTTATTTATTTATTTTATTTTGCCCTTATTTTTGAGTGGGCGGGGTTTCAGCCAAGGCTGCTCTACCAACCCAACCCACTATACATTTACAAATATTCATGCCCTAACTCGAATTCGAACCATTC
The DNA here is from genome assembly GCF_008802855.1 of Photinus pyralis. Lineage (NCBI taxonomy): Eukaryota > Metazoa > Arthropoda > Insecta > Coleoptera > Lampyridae > Photinus > Photinus pyralis. The sequence goes on from NW_022170510.1 coordinate 26,575,484, forward strand.
AGCTTTAACTGAACTGCGCCACACGCACATATAACAGTTTTTTATCCTTGTCGGCAAATTCTGTAGTGTTATAAGAACGATATTAACAATGTTATTGTCATCATATACTGTCAATCTCATGACATGACATTACAATCTCTGTTTCGACCGAGATATCTTGGTTTTAAGATATTTGACGCATCCTATATACATGACTACGCCACTGCCTGGTTGCGCGATTGGGCCACTTCACCTGCAGTATTTTTAAATTCAAAGTAAATTTTGGCGCCGTGATGAAAATTAGGTATTTTTAATTGATTTTTAAAAAGATAGTAATAAACGCCTTTTTTTTAGGGCAATTTTGGCTTTAGGCGTTGAAGTAATATGAGAATGCGTCTAGAAGTAATTAAATACAATGAATACACCATTTCAAGTACAAATTCCAAACGTGAATCATACGCATATCGAAATTGTTACACTTGCTTCCATCGCGTAGTTTAAATCACCTAATGTCAACAACAAGTGTAATTGACGAGAAAAAAACCAGGTAATTTGGAATGGGTAATTAGAAAAATAGAAATTGTTTAACATAACCTTTGCAACATTAATTCTTAAAAAGTAAACGATTTAAATGTTCAACTTCTTTGTATCTCTTTATACACAGTTCTTTGTATTGTTTGTTAGAATTTTCATCTACATTTTAAGGTATAAAGGAAAATTGCGCTTCATTTTAATTTGCATTATGTAACAAACATAACCTTAAAATTTGAATAATAAACATTTCTGTTTAGCTGGATTATTCCAAGCTGGTGTTCATGGAATAAATTTTCGGAGAGTATGCTGCGTGCCGTGGAGAAGAAAATACTGTCATGTGAGTAGTACTTGCTCTCATACACAATTTATCATTTAAATTGAAGATCTTAAAACCGCCTATCGAGGATGGTACGTTGACATTGGACCGACAATCGGTGCAGCTGACAAAATATGGACCATTTCGCTAAACGCAGACAATCAAAATACTCCCATAGTTTTGCTACACGGTCTAGGAGCGGGTGTCGCTTTGTGGTGTCTTAATTTGGACGCGTTTGCGGCGACGCGGCCTGTGTACGCGATAGACATGATAGGTTCGGTGAAGGCGTAATTCAAGGGGGTAGTCATTCTGGTAAAGCTGTACTCATAATGCACCAACAAGATAAACTTATTCCCAGAGTGGATACACCCTCGCCGTAATTTAACTGTCAAGTGTACATTTTCTAGGATTTGGGCGTAGTTCTCGACCGGCGTTTAGTACAAACGCAATGGAAGCGGAACAACAATTTGTACGGTCGATAGAAGAATGGAGGCACGAAATGAACCTCGACAAATTCATACTGCTCGGTCACAGCATGGGCGGCTTTTTGGCAGCATCTTACTCGCTCTCACATCCGCAACGCGTCCAGCATTTAATACTCGCCGATCCGTGGGGTTTTCCGGAGAAGCCTCCGGATTCGGAACGCAGACCTTTGCCTGTTTGGGTACGTGCCGTCGCTTACATGATGTCGCCTTTTAATCCACTTGCAGCTATTAGAGCGGCCGGACCATGGGGTAAATTTGTTCGTGCGATCTTAGTTTGTTTCTAAAATATACGTTGTGCAGGAGAGTGGATTATTGACAAGGCAAGACCAGATATTGCAAAAAAATTTACCCCCGTTGTCGAAGAATGTGGTTTAATAACGCAGTACCTTTATCAGTGTAACTCCCAGACGCCCAGGTAAGTTGAATTGTGTTACTTATTCTCATATCGGGAGTTTCGGTCTTATTTGTTACAGTGGGGAAAGTGCTTTTCACAGTATGACTTCTGGTTTCGGTTGGGCGAAAAATCCTATGGTGCAACGGATTGACAAGCTGGATAAAAATATTCCCATAACCCTCTTGTACGGCGCAAGATCATGGGTGGATAATTCAGCCGGTGAGATTATTAAAAGTAAACGAGTTGGCTCATACGTTCAACTACAGGTAATGTATTGACGATTATTAAACATAAATTATACATTTTATGTCTAGATCATATCCTCTGCGGGTCATCACGTTTACGCAGATAAACCGGACGTTTTTAATAAATATGTAATTGAAGCATGTAAATACGCCGATAGGGTAGGTAATAAATACGAGTATTTAAAACCTTCAAATGTTGATAAAACAGAATCGGATATTGAAGAAGACGTAGAACAAACATTTCCCGTAATTGAAAATTAACCAGGGTTTAGTTAGTGCACATTTTAGCTAATTGTAGCAGGTGGATGATATTTGTATTAACCAGTGATCATTTTTATTATTGACTTCCATCTTGTCTGTTATTTATAGAGGAAAGTTACTGTGAATATATCGGAATAGGTTCACTTCTTATTTATTTTATTATTGAGTAATTATGTTTTATTATAGTAAGGAGGTTACACAATTCTTGTGTAACGGATTTTTTCATAAGATACCTAGTTACAGCAGCTGCGGTTTTTTTAAGTAACTGAATACCACTTTATTTCAGTGGGCATTGAAATTATGAATGTATTTATTTGTGTTGTATTAAACATTCTTTTAGTTTGATTTTTTTGATTAAGAAAATATCTTCTAATCTCTAGTCTGTCACTCTCTCCAAGAGACCTGTGGAAAAAAATTGTAGCAAATATCTCGTCAAACAAAATTAATGCAGTGGAACTTTGTGTAATGGTTCTTTTTGAATCTAATTACTAAATATCATTTGACAGTGGCGACATCTATGAGAAATAAATAAAACCAAAACTGATAATAAAATATCTTCCAATGAGATGTCGCCACGTACGAAATTACATTCAAAATAACATTTTAATTTATGCACATAATAGCCACGTCCGACTCAATTTTCCTTAAAGGGCAATTAAAAATGTGCAATTTCATGTAGGATATGTGGAGCAATTGTACTTCAATGATCCAGTATCTGGAATTGTCTTTTGTGTATGCAATTGGTACATTTGCGCCATCTCTTTGGTAATCCCTACACTTTTCCTTATTATTTTCTTGTAATAGTTGAACCAGTTCCAATGAGATGTCGCCACGTACGAAACTACATTCAAAATAACATTTTAATTTATGCACTTAATAGCCACGTCCGACTCAATTTTCCTTAAAGGGCAGTTGAAAATGTGCAATTTCATGTAGGATTTGTAGCGCAATTGTACTGCAATGATCCAGTATTTGGAATTGTCTTTTGTGTATGCAATTGGTACATTTGCGCCATCTTTTTGGTAATCCCTATACTTTTCCTTATTATTTTCTTAATAGTTGAACCAGTTCCAATGAGATGTCGCCACGTACGAAACTACATTCAAAATAACATTTTAATATATGCACTTAATAGCCACGTCCGACTCAATTTTCCTTAAAGGGCAGTTGAAAATGTGCAATTTCATGTAGGATTTGTAGAGCAATTGTACTTCAATGATCCAGTATCTGGAATTGTCTTTTGTGTATGCAATTGGTACATTTGCGCCATCTCTTTGGTAATCCCTATACTTTTCCAAATTAATTTCTTGTAATAGTTGAACGAGTTCCCATGAGATGTAGCCACGTACGTAACTACATTTAAAAGAACATTTTAATTTATGCACTTAATAGCCACGTACGACTCAATTTTCCTTAAAGGGCAGTTGAAAATGTACAATTTCATGTAGGATTTGTAGAGCAATTGTACTTCAATGATCCAGTATCTGGAATTGTCTTTTGTGTATGCAATTGGTACATTTGCGCCATCTCTTTGGTAATCCCTATACTTTTCCTTATTATTTTCTTGTAATAGTTGAACCAGTTCCAATGAGATGTCGCCACGTACGTAAATACCTTCACAAGAACATTTTAATTTATGCACTTAATAGCCACGTCCGACTCAATTTTCCTTAAAGGGCAGTTGAAAATGTGCAATTTCATGTAGGATTTGTAGAGCAATTGTACTTCAATGATCCAGTATCTGGAATTGTCTTTTGTGTATGCAATTGGTACATTTGCGCCATCTCTTTGGTAATCCCTATACTTTTCCTTATTATTTTCTTGTAATAGTTGAACCAGTTCCAATGAGATGTCGCCACGTACGAAACTACATTCAAAATAACATTTTAATTTATGCACTTAATAGCCACGTCCGACTCAATTTTCCTTAAAGGGCAGTTGAAAATGTGCAATTTCATGTAGGATTTGTAGCGCAATTGTACTGCAATGATCCAGTATTTGGAATTGTCTTTTGTGTATGCAATTGGTACATTTGCGCCATCTTTTTGGTAATCCCTATACTTTTCCTTATTATTTTCTTAATAGTTGAACCAGTTCCAATGAGATGTCGCCACGTACGAAACTACATTCAAAATAACATTTTAATATATGCACTTAATAGCCACGTCCGACTCAATTTTCCTTAAAGGGCAGTTGAAAATGTGCAATTTCATGTAGGATTTGTAGAGCAATTGTACTTCAATGATCCAGTATCTGGAATTGTCTTTTGTGTATGCAATTGGTACATTTGCGCCATCTCTTTGGTAATCCCTATACTTTTCCAAATTAATTTCTTGTAATAGTTGAACGAGTTCCCATGAGATGTAGCCACGTACGTAACTACATTTAAAAGAACATTTTAATTTATGCACTTAATAGCCACGTACGACTCAATTGTCCTTAAAGGGCAGTTGAAAATGTACAATTTCATGTAGGATTTGTAGAGCAATTGTACTTCAATGATCCAGTATCTGGAATTGTCTTTTGTGTATGCAATTGGTACATTTGCGCCATCTCTTTGGTAATCCCTATACTTTTCCTAATTATTTTCTTGTAATAGTTGAACCAGTTCCAATGAGATGTTGCCACGTACGTAAATACCTTCACAAGAACATTTTAATTTAAGCACTTAATAGCCACGTCCGACTCAATTTTCCTTAAAGGGCAGTTGAAAATGTGCAATTTCATGTGGGATTTGTAGAGCAATTGTACGTCAATAATTCAGTATCTGGAATTGGGTTTGTGTATGCAATTCATGCAATTGGTACATTTGCGCCATCTCTTTGGTAATCGCTATACTTTTCCTTATTATTTTCTTGTAATAGTAGAACAAGTTCCACTGAGATGTCGCCACGTACGAAATTACCTTCACAAGAACATTTTAATTTATGCACTTAATAGCCACGTCCGACTCAATTTTCCTTAAAGGGCAGTTGAAAATGTGCAATTTCATGTAGGATTTGTAGAGCAATTGTACGTCAATAATTCAGTATCTGGAATTGGGTTTTGTGTATGCAATTGGTACATTTGCGCCATCTCTTTGGTAATCGCTATACTTTTCCTTATTATTTTCTTGTATTAGTAGAACCAGTTCCAATGAGATGTCGCCACGTACGAAATTACCTTCACAAGAACATTTTAATGTATGCACTTAATAGCCACGTCCGACTCAATTTTCCTTAAAGGGCAGTTGAAAATGTGCAATTTCATGTAGGATTTGTAGAGCAATTGTACTTCAATGATCCAGTATCTGGAATTGCCTTTTGTGTATGCAATTGGTACATTTGCGCCATCTCTTTGGTAATCCCTATACTTTTCCAAACTAAATTCTTGTAACAGTTGAACCAGTTCCAATGAGATGTCGCCACGTACGACACTTACTTCACAAGAACATTTTAATTTATGCACTTAATAGCCACGTCCGACTCAATTTTCCTTAAAGGGCAGTTGAAAATGTGCAATTTCATGTAGGATTTGTAGACCAATTGTACTTCAATGATCCAGTATCTGGAAATTGTCTTTTGTGTATGCAATTTGTACATTTGCGCCATCTCTTTTGTAATCCCTATACTTTTCCTTATTATTTTCTTGTAATAGTTGAACCAGTTCCAATGAGATGTCGCCACGTACGAAATTACTATCAAAAGAACATTTTAATTTATGCACTTAATAGCCACGTCAGACTCAATTTTCCTTAAAGGGCAGTTGAAAATGTGCAATTTCATGTTGGATTTGTAGAGCAATTGTACTTCAATGATCCAGTATCTGGAATTGTCTTTTGTGTATGCAATTGGTACATTTGCGCCATCTCTTTGATAATCCAAATACTTTTCCTTATTATTTTCTTGTAATAGTTGAACTAGTTCCAATGAGATGTCGCCACGTACGAAATTACCTTCAAAAGAACATTTTAATTTATGCACTTAATAGCCACGTCCGACTCAATTTTCCTTAAAGGGCAGTTGAAAATGTGCAATTACATGTAGGATCTGTGGAGCAATTGTACTTCAATGATCCAGTATCTGGAATTGTCTTTTGTGTATGCAATTGGTACGTTTGCGCCATCTCTTTGGTAATCGCTATACTTCTCCAAAATAATTTCTTGTAAGAGTTGAAACAGTTCCAATGAGATGTCGCCACGTACGTAACTACCTTCATAAGTACATTTTAATTTATGCCCTTAATAGCCACGTCCGACTCAATTTTCCTTAAAGAGCAGTTGAAAATGTGCAATTTCATGCAGGATTTGTAGAGCAATTGTACTTCAATGATCCAGTATCTGGAATTGTCTTTTGTGTATGCAATTGGTACATTTGCGCCATCTCTTTGGTAATCCCTATACTTTTCCTAATTATTTTCTTGTAATGAACCAGTTCCAATGAGATGTCGCCACGTACGTAAATACCATTCACAAGAACATTTTAATTTAAGCACTTAATAGCCACGTCCGACTCAATTTTCCTTAAAGGGCAGTTGAAAATGTGCAATTTGATGTAGGATTTGTAGAGCAATTGTACTTCAATGATCCAGTATCTGGAATTGCCTTTTGTGTATGCAATTGGTACATTTGCGCCATCTCTTTGGTAATCCCTACACTTTTCCTTATTATTTTCATGTAATAGTTGATCCAGTTCCAATGAGATGTCGCCACGTACGAAACTACATTCAAAATAACATTTTAATTTATGCACTTAATAGCCACGTCCGCCTCAATTTTCCTTAAAGGGCAGTTGAAAATGTGCAATTTGATGTAGGATTTGTAGAGCAATTGTACTTCAATGATCCAGTATCTGGAATTGTCTTTTGTGTATGCAATTGGTACATTTGCGCCATCTCTTTGGTAATCCCTATACTTTTCCTAATTATTTTCTTGTAATAGTTGAACCAGTTGCAATGAGATGTCGCCACGTACGTATATACCTTCACAAGAACATTTTAATTTAAGCACTTAATGGCCACGTCCGACTCAATTTTCCTTAAAGGGCAGTTGAAAATGTGCAATTTCATGTAGGATTTGTAGAGCAATTGTACTTCAATGATCCAGTATCTGGAATTGTCTTTTGTGTACGCAATTTGTACATTTGCGCCATCTCTTTGGTAATCCCTATACTTTTCTTTATTATTTTCTTGTAATAGTTGAACCAGTTCCAATGAGATGTCGCCATGTTCGAAACTACATTCAAAATAACATTTTAATTTATGCACTTAATAGCAACGACCGACTCAATTTTCCTTAAAGGGCAGTTGAAAATGTGCAATTTGATGTAGGATTTGTAGAGTAATTGTACTTCAGTGATCCAGTATCTGGAATTGTCTTTTGTGTACGCAATTTGTACATTTGCGCCATCTCTTTGGTAATCCCTACACTTTTCCTTATTATTTTCATTTAATAGTTGAACCAGTTCCAATGAGATGTCGCCATGTTCGAATCTACATTCAAAATAACATTTTAATTTATGCACTTAATAGCCACGTCCGACTCAATTTTCCTTAAAGGGCAATTAAAAATGTGAAATCAAAAGTTATAGACTAGAAACCAATTTCGAAAGAAAATTCAAAGGGCTGTAACTTTTGAACTAGTAGCCCAATCTTGGAACTGTTTGAAATTATGGATTCTACAGGCCACATTCTATAAGAAAATTTTTTCCGGGTCGATCTGAGACAATTTTTTTTTCGGGGCTCAAAAAAAGGCAGTGTATAACCTTCCTTTTTACCAAAAATCGACTACACCAAAATTTCTCGGGAAAACACTTTTTCTTATTAATTTTGGGGCGTAGAATCCAAAACAATTCGTACTTTTTCTATTAGACTTCTCAATCAAAAGTTATAGACTAGAAACCAATTTCGATAGAAAATTCAAAAGGCTGTAACTTTTGATCTAGCAGCCCAATCTTGGAACTGTTTGAAATTGTGGATTCCACAGGCCACATTCTATAAGAAAATGTTTTTTCCCGGTCGATCTGAGACAATTTTTTTTTGAGGCTCAAAAAAGGCATAGTATAACCTCCTTTTTTACCAAAAATCGACTACACCAAAATTTCTCGGGAAAACACTTTTTCTTATTAATTTTGGGGCGTAGAATCCAAAACAATTCGTACTTTTTCGATTAGGCTTCTCAATCAAAAGTTATAGACTAGAAACCAATTTCGAAAGAAAATTCAAAAGGCTGTAACTTTTGAACTAGTAGCCCAATCTTGGAACTGTTTGAAATTATGGATTCTACAGGCCACATTCTATAAGAAAATTTTTTTCCCGGGTCGATCTGAGACAATTTTTTTTTCGGGGCTCAAAAAAAGGCAGTGTATAACCTTCCTTTTTTACCAAAAATCGACTGCACCAAAATTTCTCGGGAAAAGACTTTTTCTTATTAATTTGGGTGCGTAGAATCCAAATCAATTCGTACTTTTTCGATCAGACTTCTCAATCAAAAGTAAAATAGACTGAAAACCAATTTCCAAAGAAAATTCAAAGGGCCGTAACTTTTGAACCAGTAGTCCAATCTTGGAACTGTTTGAAATTATAGATTCCACAGGCCACATTCTATAAGAAAATTTTTTTTCCGGGTCGATCTGAGCCAATTTTTTCTTCGGCCCAAAAAAAGGCATAGTATAACCTTCCTTTTTTATCAAAAATCCACTACACCAAAATCTATCGGGAAAACACTTTTTCTTATTAATTTTGGTGCGTAGAATCCAAAACAATTCGTACTTTTTCGATCAGACTTCTCAATCAAAAGTTATAGACTGAAAACCAATTTCCAAAGAAAATTCAAAGGGCCGTAACTTTTGAACCAGTAGTCCAATCTTGGAACTGTTTGAAATTATAGATTCCACAGGCCACATTCTATAAGAAAATTTTTTTTCCGGGGCGATCTGAGACAATTTTTTCTTCGGCCCAAAAAAAGGCATAGTATAACCTTCCTTTTTTATCAAAAATCCACTACACCAAAATCGTACTTTTTCGATCAGACTTCTCAATCAAAAGTTATAGACCAGATTCTCTAAGGATTAAAATCTATATCATGCCAAAGGGCCCCGAGGGTGGTTGCCACCTCATCTCTACTCTAAGCTCTTGTTCTTCAAAAGCTAAATTGGAAAGTAACTGCAAAACTTCGAGAAAAACATGTAGAATTGTAGTACTCTGAATTTAAATTCCAAAAATTTCGCGTTTCCCTGAATTGTCTCACGTTTAATTGCATAAAAATTAAATTTGGACAGCAATCCTGTATGACTTCTTCTTCGGTATTTGAATTTACACGCAACGGACTGTTACGCAGGCTAAGTCAAATAAGCCGAGATCGGCCCGCTAGATCGGTACGCCATCTTTTTTTTTAAGTCCCGACCATCCCCATCACAATTTTTCATCTTCGGTAAGGGTCGACGAAGTGCGATAACTTATTTATATCGCAACAACATACCTACAACTGTGCACCTGTGCCATCGCTTACTTAAATCAATTAAATTCTACTTTGATAAAGTCCCCTTATCAAACATCTGCTAAATAATTCTCAAATAGACCCAAAAATTCCTCTACCCACACTGCTGTGGAAATTTGGGGTTAGCAACAAATTTTTGTTGGACCAATTAAAGAACATACCAAAATTTGGGCCTAAAATTCGCACCTAATATCCTCCTTAACTCCTCGCTTGGACAAGAAGTTTTTCATACTGTTCCAAGACGTATCTTGAGTACCCATCAACCTCAAAACGCCTTCTAAAATATCACGGATTATGTCAGGTGGCGCTCGAAGCGAACGAATTTCTGAAAGCGATTCGGTCTTGATGTTTCCCACGGCTGTACGGGCGGCATCGATCAAAGGTTTCACTTCGGACAGTTCCTCCTCGATCTCCTCTTTTCTACAATTCGTTATTCAGACGCACGCTATTCAGAGTAGCTTACCTTTTAGCTAGAAAAACACTTTCCTTCTCGGTGTGCTGTTTCAGCTTCTCCATTTCGTGCTTTTGCGTGTTGGCGTTCTTCATCGTACTACTGATCATCTCAAGTGCCGCGTTTGCCTTCTCCTGTTTCTGCGACAACTTATCCTGCTGCTCTTTCGCCTTCAGCTTTAATTCGTCCACCACGTTCTTCGCGTCTGTCAGTTTGGTCACCCCGGCCTGAAAGCATCGCTCATCGTCAGCTGTCGGCAGAAATTGAAACTCACCTGCAACTTTCCCTGCCTTTCGGAGATCACGTTTACTTTATCCGAAAACACCTCGATGTAGGTTTTGACGAACGAAATGAACCGCGACGGAATCGCAATGCTTTGCTTGACCATGCCGTGAATCTCGAAGAAGCCGTCCACCAGGTCGACGGTGGCTTTCTTAATTTTACTCTTGTTTTCGCTGAAAAAATTGAAGTTGATTTTGAACGCTAATAATGTGGGCGCAACCTTTCAATTAGCATGCTTGGGATGCTCTCCAGTGTGTCTTTGCCCCATTCTGACGTCCAAATGACATTGCAATGGGTGTAGAGCGCCGGGCAGTTTGAAAGTAGCTCAGAAAACTTGGTGTTATTGCTTTCGATGCAGATCACCAGATGCAGCTTCTTCTTGATACCTAGAGTTTGGAAATTGGCGAAAGTTGCGCGACGAGATTCACTTACGCTCGGTAAAGAAATCGATTAGGCTTCCATCGTAACTAGCCCGTCCAGCTTCGTCTTTTAGACCTGCTGCTAGCGATTCCAATTCTGCGAAGGTGTACAGTCCGGGAACCTCTCCAGAGCACAGCATCGCGCTTACTGTGTCAACGACCCGCTTGTCGTTTAAATTGCTGTCTTCCAGCAGCAAGAAGGTCTCTTCGCCTTCGACGGCTGCGTGTTGAATTGCCTAGAAAACTGGTATTATTCTGGAAGCAATGCAAGGTACCAACCATTTTCAACTCGTTATTAAACTGGGGATAATTGGAAAAGATTGGCGCCACGAGCTTTACCGAAAGCAGCGCCGATATGATCTTCACTGAAGGCTTTCTACCTACACCAGCGACACCAATCAGTAAAACATTCCCACCTGGCTCCACTAAAGCTTTGGCGATCTTCGCGGTCAGTTGGACCAATTCCGGGATGACTAGCACCTCCAGGACGTCACCTTCGCGTTCTTTAAGCGAAGGAATCAGACGAATGCGTCTAAAAGCGGGACTCACTCACCGTACTGGACGATTCCTTTTTTGACAACGTCCGTCCACTCCTCAACACCTTGCTTGTGAAGCAGTGAGACGTGAGGAGAGGCGACCACCTTCGGAACTGGAACAAATACGTGCCGCTTACAGTCTTGCAACAAGCCCGCCTTATTCCATTGCATCTTTAATTGCTCCCTCAGGATGTCCTCGAATTGGGCGCGATGGTTTTCGTTCACTAATCTGTCTTGAAACAGTCGCAGGGCCTCGTAGACTACAATTTCGAGCAGATACTCCTCCGCGTCTTTGTCCCCCTCTTTATACATCAGAATCCCCCGACACCACCTTGTCAGCTCGTTTAAACTGAAATCGTAGTGACCTTCAACGAGATTAAACTGCTTGACGACCTGCAAAATTCCAAGGTTATGAGCCGTTAAGTGGGCCACCAAAGCGAACCTCGTTGTACACTGTGGTCATCATCATTACAATCTTCATCAGCTTATTGGTAGACCACTTTTGTTGCTTTACAATTAAGGGCAAGTACAGCGAGTATATGGCGTTGATACTTTCTTGCTCGGGTGGGCTGAAATAGCGTACTCAGAAGGCGCCAAAAGCAAAGCTCTTACCTAATATTAAAGACGTGTACCGATGAAGTGAATCTGATAGATAGATTATTGATGGCGGTTGCCGAGCAAGCAATGGTAATATTTCTCACACCGATCCACTCGAGACTGCCATCAAACAACCCGTTGTACTGAATAAACTAAAAAAAAGATCCAGTTAGCACGCGCCATATTTTTCAGTTTAGATTTCGAAAAGCAAAATGTCAATAATACGCGTAAGTATATTGCTTGATCTTCTGCAGGGCGACTAAGAGAGGGTTCCCGTAGATAATTCAAGAGTCAGATTTGATGAATAATAGGTCGATGTTTTCGCTAAAGACGGTTAATACCGAGTTGGGGAAAATGGACGAGATCATCAAAGAAAAGGATGTCATAATACAGAATAACTGCGAGAGAATTCAAGAGATGGAGGCCCATATCGTCGAGCTTGAGGGATCCCTCCAAAAATCGCTGCGGGAAAAACGGGACGATGAGATACTCGTGAAGTACAACAAATTTATACACGACATCATGACCAAGCACGAAACCGTTATGGCGCAGAGGAACGTTATATGCGACCACTTGGCCTGTCTCGAGACCGGATTTGCCGATTTGGTGACGAAGTACGAGCGACTCAAAACGATTCTGGCCGGGTACCAAGCGAACCAGGCCGTTTTGGTGGATAGGGTCACCGAGCAAGTCGGCAACATCGAAGTGCTGCAACAGAGGTATGACAAACTGAAGAGCCACACCAACGACAAGCTTCGTGAGGCAAACGCGCACGTTGCGAACATGCATAGAAAACACGCGGAGGAAATTGCGAGCGTTAAAATTCAACTGCAAGGACAGAAGGACAAGATTACCGAATTGGAACAGAGTCTTGCCGATTGTCGCGGTGAAGCTCCGGTAAAGAAGAAATTATTGCCGTCCATCATTAATACGTTTAAGTTTTATTGAACGTACGTTTTGTTGTTATTAATTAATAAAAGAAACGTTATTCGTACGATTCTGTTTTCTCTCTAAAGCACTATACCCAAATTGTGAGCACAAACTGACCAGAAATGTGAATTAATTAGGTTCATAAGAACAAGACATCTTCGTTCACCGCGCTTATGTACTAAAAACAGCATGTTATTATGTTATTATCTCCCGACATACTTTCGTTCAAGTTTACTATGAAGCGGTACATGTGCAAATTTTCCTATGAACAAAATCCGAATTTGAAACTGCATACCGGTTATCCGTTACAATAGTTTACATCAATCAAAGGATTCTTTGTAATTTGTTTACCTTTATTTTCATGCCTACTTTCTGTCAGGAAATTTTAGTTTCCATGACAGAGGTAGAGCAGACGTTTCCTGCCGCTTGTCACTTTACTGGCCGCACCTGTCACTTTACCGGCCTCATTTATGTCATTTCTAAATGTCTACAATGACTCCTGTCATCACTGACAGATTGACATTAATCAAGTTATATATAAAAATTGAAATTTTATATTAAAGTACGATTTCGTGTAAAATGTAATATAAAATTCGTCAGTAAAATGACCTTACCTGACGGTCCCAAAGAGGCCTCGTACAATATTTCCTCGCCAGTAATGTGTCATTTTCCTGACTTTTATGTAAATAACAATTAACCTAAACACGCGGTAGAATAACGCATTGAAACAGCTATTTTCAGGTATTATTTGAAAGCAAATTTTTCAAAAATCCAACGATAAATAGTACAGATCCACAGCAACATTTTGTTTGATATATAACTCCCTCGTTAAAATCTTCTTTTTTAACGTTAAAAGCACACACGATAATAATTTCGACGAAATGACGGCACAGTTTTCTTTTGTAATGCGGCAATTAATTTCAACTTTTGCAATAAAACCCTCACGTACGATTACGCGACTGTTTAACACTAGAAGCCCCAGAACGGGTCAATTGACCACATTTAAGATTTAAATTTATATATCGCCCTTATTTTTGGCAATAAACGTTTGTGGTTCTCTGATGACTGATGACACTAAATTAATTAAATGAAAAAGTTTCATTGTAACTCTAAAAAATTGGAAAATTTGTACCTATGGTACTCAACTAGACCCCCATATGTTTTTCGTTGGTGTTTGTACTGTATTGGATAACTGTGACTTACTTTTGACGCATCGGTTTTCGTTTTGTTTAACTCTCCATAAATATTGTACGTTTTAAGTATAATTATACTTAAGATTCTTCATATACAGTGTGTTCGAGATAATATCAATATCTCATGTGGTTGATATACAACAAAATGGAGAAATTCGTGATATATATATAATATTTACAAAACTTATGAAATCTGGCATGCCGTGTGCTGTCAGGATGCGCGGTGTCGATTGTCTCACCGCACAATGCACATCCTGACAGCAGAGGGCATGCTAGATTTCCAAAGTTTTATAAATATGTATATGTTGTCATACTGCAAATTAGTTGATGTTTTTAAAGATCTTAAAAAGAGCATAGACATTGCATTTGAAAAATTCCGGTTGAACCGGAAGTGATGCCGGACGTACAGACCGTAATGTCAAATACCAAATTATATTTATCAAATTTTTCGTATCTAGCCAATTAAAAAGAGATATTGAGGTGCGCGTCGTATCTCGAACACACTGTATATAGTTAATAACAAATAAATTTTAAGAAATAACAAACAATTAAATAGTAACAAAATTAACGAACTTCAATATAATATAGTAAAACATCTCAAAACAACTATCGGAAATACAAAATTCAGTTGAAATAGATATAGGGTCAATCGATCCCCCGTGGGGCCCGTAGGGGGGTAACAAAGTTGGGTTTCCTAGTGTTAAATCTACCTCGATTATACGAATTCGTCTTGAAACTTTCAGTTGAAAATAAATGTTACGCGATCTAAAGTGCCGCGCGCTCTACTTACAACACCTTAAAACTTTGATCATTGTTTATACAAGTGCCGCCCTCTACGGCGCTGAATTTTTTTGAATCGCTCTTTACTTGTTAAAGGTATAGCAGAAAATCTGCGCCCCCATGCTCAGTAGGAACCGGTAACACTGTGGCGTTTTGAGGCTTATCTGCTCGCTTCTTATCTGAAAGCGCTTTATTCTATTGCATTTTAGTTCTGTTCTTTTTCGCTATGAAGCGGTACACGTATAAAATTTCCTATACTGGCAAATTTGTAAATTCAAAACGAAATCTTTCTAAGCCTAAAGCGACCACATGTTCCGGATGTTTTCTTTTTAGCGCATTTTTTAAGAGTTAAAAAAATGTGCTATTGTTTGCGTTTTGTCCGTCCGTCCGTCCGTTTTGAACTACTTCTAGGGGAATGGTCCTAGAGTCCTGGAATTTTTTGCAGTAGGTAGCCTATACCTTGAAGGTGTGCCAGACGACCATTATTCCCACGAATTATTCCCTGAGATCAGTGAGCGACGGAGCCTGGGGGGGGGGGGGAGGAGTGGAACTAATTTTATCCTACATGGTACTCTAATGAAAGGTCTCAACGAAAGGAATTAATTTCTACCAACCATAGCCCTCCTCCTCGTCTCTTATCGTGATCGGGTTATTCCCTTATACCTCAAGAACGGATTCTCGGAAGAGGGTACTCACAAAGGGCATTTGCACAAGAGTTGTGCACAATTTATACTTGTTTTCTTTGGGAACACGCAAGTACGTACCTGTTGAAGAAAAGCGATTAACATATTCGTGCCCCAAACATCATTCTTGAGCAGTTGTAGTTGCCTAAAGTACAGTACCAAATGTCCCTTCTTTGGTTTGAAGATTCGTCCTTTGCTGGTATTAATTACGAGACACGACTGTAATTGAGAACGTTTTAGATACGAAAATAATCGCGCAGATTTTCACCTGGATCAACTTCTGCAGCACAAATTGCGGCGCCAAATTCGCGCTGCAATGGATCGTAACCATTTCGACGTCGTTCCTTTCCTTCGCCAGGTGGTTCAGAATTAAACTGCGCAGATAAGTCTAATGAATTTGTTATAGATCACTGTAAAAGCTACCTTTTGGCCGAGCCGCGAGGTCCCACCAGCAGGAAGTGTTGCTCGTTGCCTGGAGTGAACCATTTTCTTAGACAGTTGAGGGTGTAACACGTTTGGGGTGTGAGAATAAGAGGAAGATCGGTCGTGGTGTCTTCCACGCTCAGAGATGGCGTTGAACTGTAATAGTCAACGCTGTCTTTTTCCATGTTGTAATAGAAACAGAACGAGGAGGGCTGCGGTTCACCTAACCATTCAAAGACCTGTGCAGTTTCCGTTGAGATTACCCTAGCGGACAGTTCAACAGACCTGCTCGGTGAAGACCTGACGTAAACTTGCCGCCAAGTAACCACCTAGTGCGTAGAGAATTCCCACTGCAAACTCCAATTTACTGGACACGTTAGAGATCTGGAAAAGTGCACTTAGGGCGACTGAAACTTGAGCAGTTGTCGTAACCAGTTCGCTCTCAGTCATCACCCAATCTATGGCTACAATAATTTTGCGGTGAGAAACTTACAAAGGTACAGAGACGATTACCTTTATAGAAATAGTCGGAGATATACTGCCCGAGAACTCCTTGAAGATCTTCGGGTTGCTGGGCTAGGAATTTACTTACAATATTGGAAACGCTCAAGTCCTCTTCGCTTAGAAAAATTATTCCCAGTCGCGAGATAGTCGCCGGTGAAACGTAACTTAAGTCGTGCGTTTCAAAGAGGAAGTTAGCATTTGGACCGAACTGTATCCTCCACCCAGACGGGAGAGATAGTAGTTTGTTATCATCCAATACCGAATTGAGAGATTCCACCCAATCAGGATCCATGTCTCCATCGCAGACGATCCATGAGGAGACATCTTCAAGATCAACGGTCATAGTCATAAAAATTGGACATGCATAGATACCTAAAGGCTCCCCGGCAGCTTGCAGACTATACATCGTGAGCACTCCGTCGCTCCACTGTCGCGATTCAACATCAATTTGCCCCAGTAGCAGGTGCCTAGGCATACTTTTGGGGTTGAACACGTGCTGCTTCAGACTTTTGCCCATGTGCGTCAACGCCTAGAAGCAACGTTCTGAAAGCATTGACACGAGCAACCCCGAATCTTACGTGGAAAAGTAACCGCCTCAGTGTAGTCTTACCAGATTTGGGCGGTCCTACAATCGCAACTCCCATACGCTGCTTCAGCTGTTGGTAAAGCTCAACGCATTTGGCGATCTGTAACAAAAGGTGTCTAGCTGAGGGAGTCAACCGTTCCATACCTGTCTAGAATTAATTTCCAAGTTTAATTCGGCGTAGCTCTTCTCCAAGGCTGTCGTTAGGGCGTCGTCGGCGAAGTGTTCCACTGGTGAGCTGGGGAAGACATCGCTTATCAGGTTCTCGAACTTGACGCGATCGGCGTAGGTAAGCTTGGAGAGGATGTCGACGCGGAGCGATTTTATTACCAGCGCCAGTTCCGTTTCCAAGCTGATGCTCGAGGAGGTCTTGAAGTAGTTGCGAATGTTTTTACCGCAATTGTTCAGCACAGTTTTAATGGAGCGCAATCCCCAGTCGTAGTGTTGTTGTTTGCTCAATAGTTTGCTGAAAATTGTTTTATGTTTGTGGTTTTAGGAGAAGGACTATACCGACCTGGCACCGGTAAATACTTCCAAGAGTTTGCGACTGATCAAGCTGGCGTATTTGTATCCATCGCAATGGAGCAAAGTGGTAGCGATCTGCTCGTGATCGGGATGCGTCATAACGACCGGTCGAAATAGCTGCTTAAGTCCGTCGGGTAACTTGTTTCGCCCTCCGTAATTTGCGCCGGCCGGGTTTAACGTGATGAAAATTCCGCAATGTTTGTTCAGCTCTATCTGCAATAAAGGGATTGGCGGTTTGTGCCGGATGTAAGATCGCCGACAAAAGTAATGATAATCGGAAGCTTACTGCCACTTAGGCAACCAACCATACGTGATCTAAAATTGCAACGTTGAGGTGTAAGTTTTCCGGCGGGGATTCGTGTGGGATGGGACGCATGGCGTCGCGCATTGTCGTGCTTGCTTCGGCGTTTCTTCGTCACTGCCTTGATGCATTGAATAAAAAATTAATTCAATGCTTGATGTAAACGCTACAGTAATATTAAATGTGTGGTATAAGTACAAAAATTAGATAGTGTATGGTTGGTTGCCTAAGTGACAATAAGCTTCCGATTATCATTACTTTAGTCGGTGATCGTAGTTACCGGGCCCGTGAAGTTGGAGTGTCGACTTGAAGAAATTAAGTTCCAAGTATCTCACAATTTTGTGCTCCTTATGCTGCTAATGTGAAAGTTTGTTCTCATTAAGTTAATGTGTAATTAAATCATTAATTAAATCGTTTTGCTATTGTGATGGTTTTGTCCGTCTGTTTGTCCGTCTGTTATCACCGTCTAACTCGAGAACGAAAAGAGACAGCGATGTCAAACCTTCGCCAATGGATGTCTACAAGTTCAAGGATCAGTATACTATTGAATATAAGCCGGATTAAAAGTTGTGTTTCCGAATGCGAGCTTGGTGTTAAAAATTCCCCCATTGAAAATCCTATGCGACTCTTCGTATCTTGTATTTGTTACGTTGACTTTGAGCAAATGTAACAAAATTACCAAAAAATAACCACACGGTAAGCTCAGGTAAAGTAGAGGTGGGCCGGGGTGAATAATGGGGTTCTTGTACACTAGCAAAAATGAAGGGAAGGGAAGGGAAGGGAACCGAATAGTCTCCACTTAGTCTTTAGTAAATTTCAAAAGAGAAAAGAGAATGCTCACCTAAAGGGGAGACAAGGCACACTAAGATATCCTTGTTCTGGTCTTTATTTATTTATATATTGTCCCTCTTGTTCTGGGCCCTCAACAGCTGCTTTTTCCCAATTACAGAGTGACCTACATAATGCTTTTTAGAGGTCTTAAGTTGTTCTATACTACTCCGGTATTTACTTTACGAATTAGGAAAACTGCAGGAAAACCTAATTCGGGGTATCCAGCAGAATGCTCAAAACTGATCGAAAGAAACGCCCATCTCTGCCACAGATGAAAAATTCTTACCTCATCCCAGGTTCGAACACCCGACCTCCGGCTATGTAGCCTAATGCTCTACCACTGAGCACAGTCTTGATCAGCTAAAGATATAAAATAATTCACCCGCTTCTCCCACAAATTTTTTGTTGAAAACGCTTAATTAAGGTGAAAAAGGAGAGTAATGAAAAAGCGAGAGCGAAGACGCAAAAGAAACGTTACTGTGCACATAAAATAAAGAGGTTTGCGCCTAAGACGAGTAACTTTAGCGCATTTTCCAGGTATTGATCAATACTTCCATAGTCCATAATTAAAATGTCAAATAATGTCTCCAAAAGTAAGGCAGTTGGTATTGCGCAGTCTGCGCATGCGCATATTTGATTTTTTATAATATGCGACGTTTGCCTTTGCTAGAAACATCTGTGGTTAAAATTTCCAAAAAATATCTTTAAAAAAGGATGCTGGCATTTACTATAAGTATCTGGAGTGAAAATTTCAGCAAAATATATTAATAAGTAAGATTTTTCTTGGCTCAGGTACGCCAAATTCATAGACACAAATTCGGCCCTAAGCATTTGTTTTGTTGAATATGCAGTTCGTCAGCGTTTGTGTGTCAGTTAAGTGCGCCTTATGTGGCTAATCATGTACGGCCGAATTATTTGGATTGTTAAAAAAACACTGTAAATAATTTTCAGCTTTCTTATTTTATTGGTCACCCGCCTGCGTGCGGGGTAATATGTCCAAACAAACTTTATAAACTTTTCTTTTTGTTTCGTTGTGTTTTGGAATAAATGTTTGTCAAGTAATTAATTGTGTTTATTCGAATCCATTGTGCCACCCGGATAGAGTTTTTCTTTTCGTGCCCAAGAATTATTGTCAGGTGTTAATGAAAATTTGTGTGGTGGAAATTGATCGAGGATACCAAGTCTCTCAAATTGAGAGCACGAGGGGAGATTATAAAATTCTAAATTTCAATTTTGATTTGTTTTGACCTAGCTGGACGGGTGTTTTGTGAGTGGTGTAGTGACCGCATACCATTGCACACGCTAATTCACCAAATGTGAACAAAAAACGGGCGATCGCAATATCCACCTAGCCTTTGAATATATTCAAAGACCTAGCTCAAGCTAGTCATGCGAAAAATTTGAATTGCCCATTGACGGGATGAACACCAAATTTTAAATTAGCAGCACAAATTAGCACATGAGACACTTGGAGCTTAATTTCTTCACGGACCCACAGTTACCTCTCTGTCCAGAAGATGAAGAGTGCTTTGGTGTAATCGCAACGCGTTCTGTATGGGTTGTATCTGCATTGACACCGCCGACAATGTGGTCTCATCCAATCGGTTAAACTCATCAAAGCACCCCCAAGCGCCGCTCCGAACCAAACCTGATAAAATTTTGCCCATTGACGCTCCATCGATACCCTACAAACATAATTGTGTTTAAACGCAAAGAACCTGGTAACCAAGCAACCTCATCGCAATTAAAGACCAAAACCTGTCGACCCAGAAGACCGCCGAGCGCTTTCACAGATTCGGTCTTTCCGGTCCCTGCAGGTCCATAGGGATTTCCACCCATCCCTAAATACATACCCTACGAATTGTTTCCGTTAAATATAATACCCACTTCATACTAATCGCATACCTGAACCAACGTTAAGAAGCATTTGTCGGTTAAAGGGGTGCGCACCAATTTTGCTTGATTACCTAGGTATTCGTATGAGTACTCCATTTCCGCATTGGCCATTTTTAGAGTGATATTTCCGGACTTATCAGAGTAGTACCTGGGAACGTTGTTATTTTCAAAGCGGAATGGCAATGATAAAATCGTACCGTAACTGCTTTTGCCAGTTCCAATCGTTTGTCTTGATGACGTTGTTTTCAATCAAACCTTCCATTACGCTAATGTGATGGATTGTGTCCAGAAGTAGAGCCTTGAGCTTAATCTCGATCAGTTCAGAGTCACCATCGGCATTAATACTGTCGAGAGAAGATCCCTCTTTACTCTCACTGAAGTTGAGCGAGCTATAATGCCCTAGTTGTGCCTGAACCATAACAAAAACTGATTTAGAGGGGGGAAACCGGTTATGGTCTACAGTTCAGAGGAAGGTCTCCGAGAGATTTCTTAGTACCTTGTAACTAGCCAAAAGTTGCTTAAGAGCCATGTTTCCAATCGCCTGCTCGCATTTAGTCGTGAACCTCACGCTATCAGCCAAGCACAAAATTTGCGAAGGATACTTGAGGGGATCGGCCGACTCACCATCGCTCAAACACTGAACCAAAAGTTGTTTTAGAGAGTCCTGCATTTCGGTAACGAGAACGTTTAACCAGTTCTGAAAATGTCGTTTATTTTAGTCTCAATTGCAGGACTTTTACCTCGACGGGCTGATCGATGTCCACCAGTCGATTTAGAGGCACCACTTCCTCTTGCAACGAGCACATCGCGACGATGTTCTTACCACCATCGTCGAGTTTAATAGTGTGAATGCCGGCGAAGATTTTCTTGAGGTGGGATTGAATTACTTGCTCCCTGGAGCACTGACCTACGATTTCTAACAAATCGTCGTCTCCCAAAAAGAGAAACCTGGGGAACTTGTTCCGTTTCTCCTGAAGATTCAAGAGTACAATAGGAGCTAGTGGCCTAAAAAAGGTACCTCAAGAAAATCGTCCAGGCTGTTCTGGCATCTTGACAGCTGGTCTTGAAGATTAGTAAGCGTTGACCTCAGATTAGGGTAGCGAGTTAATGATGTCACCTTGAGGTCGTTTTGGATATACTTCAGTAGGTGCCGGAAATCTTTATCTAATCGACTAAAGCGGCTTTTCTCGTGACCCAAGGCACCTCCTCCAAAAATCGGCTCAAGGTACACCCACCTACAACTATGCAGAAAGCTTCTACTGCATCATCTTTTTACTTACTTTCTCTGCACTTGCGCCAGCGTCGTTAAGTACTCCTCCAAGTCCGTTAGCCTGGTCTCCCAAAGCTCGGAACGCTCGGAAAATGTGGTGTAGTCCGATGAGTTCTTCACTGACTGGAGAAGACTTTGATTGTCGCCAATCTGAAAATACCAGTGAGAAATACGTCACGGACACAGGTCGAAGGACCTTATTCAAAATGTCCTTAAATTCTTTAATTAGCATAACCGTCGCGCCGCTACTGTCCTGGTGCTCTGTCAGAGTGAACCTGCACTGAATGTCCCAATGGTCCAGTTCGGCCAAGGCCTGTCGGACCACAACCTCACTCGCCGCCTTTCTACTGATACCCTATGACGTTCGATTAGCCGCGAATTAATTCAGCGTGACCTACCTGCAACTGCTGCGCGTTCTCTATTAACCTATCAGAGGCGTCCAGAAAATCGCGCAGGAAGAGAATGTCAATCGGTTTGGGAGTGATGCCAAGCAGCGCGAATACCTCAATCCAATGATTCTCCGTGAAATCTTCGCCGCGGAGGTACTTGAGCACTGGCAAAATGCCCTAACCCCCCCTGTTTCAACCACGTCATTCCACTAACAGCGTGATCTTACCTGATACTTATTGATCTCTTGAAGAATGACACTGACAACAGGCGAATTACTCGATAATTCCAGCTTGTTCTGCCAGTTTCCCAAAGATTCATCTAGGCGATAGCTCTTCTTCCTAAACACAATCCACTCCTCGTTACCGAACTTTCCCATCTCTAAAATTTGGGGTCATCACCTAAATCGTTTATCAACAACTTACCCGAATAGAACTCCTCGAAGAGAAGCCACTGTTCTTCTTCCCCTCGGATGTCAGACTCCACCTCATCAAACATGGTAAACGTAACAGGTTCTAGATTAAATCGGGCGATATCTGCACTATTAAGGACATTAGCTAGGAAATTACGGCAGAGTAATTGCTTACGTTAGCTTTTCCTTGCGGCTGGCGAGGTAGTTCATCTGGTCGCGTTTTTCCTTAATGTCGTCCAGGTGACTTTGCAACTGTGCAAGTGATTGACCGGACATTTGTCCCGATTGAGATTTCTTTTTGATTTGCTCCCATTTCGCCGCGAACCTCTCCATGTCGTTGAGCAGGTTTTCACTCGCAATTTGTACAGTTGCTTTCATGGTCTCCATCTGTTTGGCGATGATGTGCTCGTAATTCTCCAGTAAGTTTTGTAACCGCTCCCAGGCGGCCTTTAATCTATTGACCGAGTCCACCCGCTCTCTGGTCCAACTACTCAGCATCTTAGACTTTCGCATCATTTCTTGGTACAGACCCTCCATCTGGAAAACTGGCAATGGAAGGGCGCTAGGATGGTTGCAAACTGACCTGCGCCTTCTGGTTGAGTATGTCCGAGTATGACGCGTCGCTTTCCCCAATTTGATCGACTGTTAAGGGTTGCTTGTTTAGCGTTGCGGTCGAGACGTCTACATATTCCTGAAGCTTAAAAACGTCTTGGGCGATCGAGTCTTTTAGCGACAAGGAAAGCTGCGACCAATAAGTGCGATTGTGTGATTCCAAATCCGATCGCAACCACGATAGGCCGACGATGAAACACCCCACCCGCTCTTCAGTACTACAAGACAAGTCTAATTGTGAAACTAAAAGGGTGGGATACGATATGGGGTAGGTAATCACTTCAATATCAGAGGTACCACATTGCACACACTGCAATAATATTGTGCACATTGCACAGCTATTGCACTACTATTGCACACATTGCGCCATTCTTTCACTGATATTGCTAATTTGTTTTTCCATATAGCGCAATAAGAACCAACAAATAGTGCTCCAATTTTAATTAAAAAAATTAAATGAAACTAACTCCATATTATAGAAATATCGTGTAGCAAGTTTCCACACGGTATATAACGACGGATTTACAGGGTGTTTTTTGGGAGCTTTAGTTAAACGTCTTTGGGAAAGTGAAATAGGTAAGTTTTTTGAAAATTTCCACTTAGGAGTTACTCTGAAGACCGAAATATTTTCAAAATGGTCGCACTTCCGGAAATACCGGAAGTAGCTAGTAACTTCGTTATTTTAAATAGCAACCCCTACTTTTTATTGCATTTTTGGATTCTACGTGAAATTTCAGTTCTTCTGATACCCACATGTCGATATCTACCATTTATGGCTTTTAAGTTATTTTGACTTTAAGAAAAAAAATGGCGGATGCAGTCGGCACCAGGGGCGGTTTTTGGGGGGGAAGCGACAGGGGCGATCGCCCCCCACCTAAACATACTGCTCAATTGTTTTTTTATTTCATTAGGTTTACATAATAATCGAATTAAATAGACCTAACCACAAACCACCTGACGGAAAAGTAAAATTGAATAAAATAGGTACACAAAATAATGCCGGCGGGGGCGGAATCGTGTATTGTCCAGACTGCGACTGACGACTGTACTTTAGCACTATCATTATCGCCTCTCGTATTTTTTCTGCCTTTGTCAGTATTCGGAAATTAATGCGGAAATAGATAGTTTAACAAAAAAACAGCTGAAATTGGGTCAAAGCTACTCAAAAAAAATTCACGCACACCTCTGCATCTGCAATTCTGTAGCTTTTTTATTCCCCCCCCCCCCCCCCCCCCCTTGATAATTGATTACTAAAAAACGGTTCTAGATATAGTAATCCATTTTTACCAGTGCATAGAGAAAGAATAGGGCTTTCTTTTACTGTACTTGAAAAAAAGTTAAGTTGCTACGACCCAGAGTACGACCGCACCTATGAAGATCCAAATTTGAAAAATAAAGACTAAAAACTCAGTTTTTTTTAATGAAATGACCATTTTCTTACTATTGCATTAGATAGAGAATCGAAATTGACAGATTTTGGTATTATATGTTCCTATAGCTATCTTTAACCGTTTTGGAGTTACATTTCATTGAACTGATACCATTTTTTTTCGGGTTTTCTTTTTAGTAGTCGGCCATGATTTTATAAAATTGAATTTTAAACATTTAATTTTTTTTAAAAATGTAGATAATTCACCAATTAAAAGTTCGGCTTATTTTCGAAAAGTTACATGGACGGCACCTATTATCATATTTTGCCCGATTTTTATGAACAGTCACATCACATTGCCTTTAATGACTAAACTAAAAATACTAACACTAAAACTAAAACATTCGTCGGGTCTGCTATTATGTAAAATAAATGTTTGTCTGTCTGTCTGTCTCTTATGATTGTCTAAACCGTTCATCCGATTGCGATGAAACTTTGGTCAATAGTTGGACGTATGCCCGCAGAATTAAAACACTCTCCTAAATTCCCACGCAAACGGGAACAGAAAAAAACAGGATTTTATGTTTTACAGTTAGAAAGAGACTTGACATTTAGAATTGTAGGTTTCTTCGAAGGCGTGAACGTGTACTATGCAAGAACTTCCCACGGAAGCGGTGAACACTACGGGAAAAAAACGGGATTTCCTAAAGGCCGTATGGCTACTAGCAATAAATAAATCTAAATGTGTTACCTAAAATGCAGTTAAAAGTTCATTTATATTGCCCACACCTTCGGTCATTATTGCACAAATATTGCAATACTACCCGCCCACCTATTGCACCCAGCGATTACCCCCTCGGTGAGATATTACCTTGGGAGCTTTGCGATCTCTTGCCCAAACGTCTTCGACGCCCTAAAATGCAGCTCCCAATGTTCCCACGTCGTCAACTGCGACGCGTCTAAGCCGCCCAACGTTAACCAAGACTGCCAGTGTTTCACAACCCCGTTCAACTGCTCGATCACCTCATCTCGATGCACGTTCACCTTTTCCAACTCGTGCTGGTGGCTGAAAACACAGACTCACCACAGTAACCGACCGTGTAGTTCTCACCTTTCTATAATTGGCGCGAAAATGTTCTGATCCGACGAACTGTTCACGCCCCTAAACCCTTTAGGAATGTCCAAAAATTGCTTGACCTGGTGCTGGTATTTTTCCTTCAACGATTCTACGCTCGGCGAAAGTTGCAGTTGGGAGTCGCGGTAAATTAAGTTTGCGTGTATTTCAGGCAAGTATAAGTGCAGGGTATCCAAGCTCTTCAGATACTGCTTTTCCAGAACCTTGTACAGTTGCTGATCAATGTCTGCCTTCCAGGACTGTGTCGACTGAAAACCTTTCCCTTCAACTTGGGAAATGATTTCTCTGATCGTCTTCGTCGTGTCTTTCCACAGGTGATAGTACTTAATTAGGTCGGTGTCGTTCAAGGTGGCGATCTGAAAAGTACATTGGAACGCAGCTACGACTGGCAAAGTGTTACCTTTTCCATAATCTGGTAATGGTAGGTTGCGAGCAAGTCGTTTTCGCCTGAAAGCTTCTCCACGACAGAGTTTAAACTATCAATGTACCTTTCTACTGATTCAATATCATTCCAGGAAACAACCTCCTGCTCCTGCACCAGTTTGGCCAACTTCAGCGCGCTTGCCAACATCATAGGCCGTTGCGATGTGATCATACGATCACCGATTGTGTTATGGAAATTGGCTATCTGTAATCAAAGTTGGAGATCTCCAACGCAGCTTTGATTGGTTTAACCTGTTGCAATACATTCGCGTGCTTCATAAACTTCTTGGCGTACGTCGCCGTCTCTTCAATATGGGGCGGAATTCGATACCCAAGCACGGAAAGCTGCCGGACTTCTTGTATCAGAGTAACCAAATCTGAGGAATAATTGACCCTCATCAATTTATTTGCTGAGAACTGCACGACTTGATCCGTTTCCTGTAAGCTGTTGCATCTTCAGTTGCGGGTCATTGAAATTGCGCTTACCTCAACGATTTATTTTTGATCCTTTGTGAAACTTCGCTGGTCCACGAATCGAACAATTCGCTGTGGTGCTGTTTGATGTCCTTTAGTAGTTGGGTAAGAGTTTGGTTTAGCTCATCATACCCTGGGAGGTCCTCCAAGATTTTGTCGGAGATTGCTTTTGCTTCCGTTGCCTATCATGAAATTACAGTAGGTACAATTTCTTCAGTAAGTTACCTTGGTTTCTAGCTGTTTCACTTTCATAATTTCGCTAACCACTTCAGGAACGTCATATTTGCAGGTTGAATCTGCACTTTCGGCGGTGAGCTGGGCGCTCAGTTGAGCCAAGTATTCCTTGAGCAAACTGAGCAGGTACTGTCGCTCATTTAACAATGTTTTCCTCACCACTGGCCTGTTAATCAACTCTGTGTACCTTTTGAACTCGTATAGAAGCTGGGGAAATAGTGTCGGTGAGCCTTTCAAAACGATCATTTTTTCTACCTGTCTAGTACTAATGCTTGTATTCGCCAACTGCTTCTTTAATTTGGATGCAACTCGTTCTTCAGCGGG
Organism: Photinus pyralis; assembly: GCF_008802855.1. NCBI lineage: Eukaryota > Metazoa > Arthropoda > Insecta > Coleoptera > Lampyridae > Photinus > Photinus pyralis. The sequence goes on from NW_022170510.1 coordinate 26,602,746, forward strand.
TTGTAGCAAATACTCGTACTTTTTGTTGGCAAGGTTCCAGGCGGAATCAGTGTAGGGACCACACTCCAGAATATCCAAATCTGAAAAACCACCCGTTTTATACCACACCCGTCAATGTACCCATACCTTCGTAGGGCACAAAAATAGACTCAGTCTTCAGCTCCCTTTCCTCGGAAGCGCTAAGCAAGCGCACTAACTGGCGATGAATCATTCGAATATTCAGCACCTAAAACTCACCAAATGAACAGGTTGCGTAAGAAATCAACCGACCTCCTGTAGACGATTAGTGAGATCCAAAAGGCTTTGGGGGACGTACGGCTCACCAGTCCACGTATGCAGTGAGTAATTAGGCCAAAATATTTGCGTGAGCTGTTTACAAGACGAAGCCCAATGGCTTATAATCGTAATGCACTGCTCTAGAAGTTCGGTGGCGGCGTTAAATTCCATCGTCCAAACGTTGACGTTTGCCAAATTTTTGGAAATGCACTTGGTCACGTCGCTCGCTGGAATATTATTTTAGTTCGAGCCGATTGAATATCTCTTACCGATTAGATCCATAAGATACTGGGCGCGTGCCTTTGGATAAGGTGGATCGTGCCGCCACAGGTCGTCTAAAACGTTATGGGCGTTTTCCAAGAGATCTTCCACGTCGGACAGTGGTAGGGCGTCTAAAACACTATTTCAGAGGTAAGCGAGCCCATGATTAAGTGATGCATAGATGAGGCCATTGATAAATAGAAAAAAGTGGCGAATTAAAGAGCAAACTCCCAGCTAAATCGAACAATGCGAATAATATCAGGGACTATATCAATCCCACCCCCACAATGCGCTTGCCCACCCTTAGCAATGTAGCCCCACCCGAACTAGCCCGACAGAGAGAATTTAAGATCACGGATAATCCCCAACTCCAAATTCATAATGATGTTCCCTAATTCCAGAACCACTCCAAGTATAGCGCAACAAAATGTTTTGCACCTTGGACCCCAACACTTTCGTGGTAATAATTTATTACCACACCTCGACAGCTTGTTCTTCCATTATCTATTCACCGATCTGAAAATTTTTAACGAAGAGGAGTTCAGGAGCTCGGCAATAGAATTCATTTTTTGAAAATACTGAAAATATCAATTTTCATTCGGTAAATTGCAGAGTCACAACTAGGGTGAATTACAGAGCCATTCAAGAACAATTAAATCCAGCCTACTAGAGAACTATAGCGCGTTCGCACCCCCAGATTCAGTATGGGGTCTTATGGACTAATTGCCTCTCTTACTAGTTTGCGTCATTCTTCGATAATACTATCCTTGTTTCTAACGGCATTGATGTCAAATTGACATAATTATGATTAAATTGAAGTATTAAAACAAAACATAATCTCCTTGTGCTGTCATTCTCACGTTTGGCAAGCATGTACTGTATAGCACCATACTGAATTTGGAGGTGCGAACGCGCTATAGAGAGGAAGAGATTCAATAAAAAAAACAGCTTCTGTGATTTCAAAACATCTCCTTTACCTGAAATCCCGAGCCAAGGGTTCTATAATGTCCCTGAACGATATACTGGCGCGCTGGTCCTTTCCCTTCGAGTTTTTGGCGACATTCGCCCAATAATCAACCTCGTGGTCCAATGACAAAATAACTAAAAGATAAGCTGAGCCAATAGCAATGCCAATTATACTTACTAGACAAAGCGTTGATGTCAACATCTTGGATTGGGTGAACGTTGCTGGTTGGGGTCAAGACAATGCTCCGTAAACCCGCTTGCAAGTTCGCCAGTTGTCTTTGAACGCTATTGTGGCTGGCACTCTTTCGGTCTTGCTGTAACATTTGGCAATAATGTATAAGCTGGCTTAGACTTAAACTGACCTTTATCAGCAATGGGGAAAATACGTTCTGTAAACTATGATACAGGGTGGCCGTCGGGGAACCACTCACAGTAGTAATTTGAATTGTCGCCGACAAATTATCGTCAGTCAATACGGTCGGTGTAACCTTATAAAAAACCAGTAACTTATTGCATTGGTCAGGAACCTTTAAGAAGAAAGTTAGCGATCTAAATGCAGCATTCGCAGCCTCACCTGGGAAAAGAAGCAAATCGTTTCATTTGCATCATTCGCCGAGGCGTACAGCTTTAAACAATTTGCTGTAGAAATGAAATCTTCGAGCTCTTTTTCGCCGGTAACCGCTTCATTGCCCGGCAATCCGAAATGGATGCCTAAAAATGGGGGGTTGTAGTGATACGTGGCCAAGCGTGGCCTTACCGGTTAATGACACGAAAAACTTTTTCACCCCGCTATGCATTGTGGCACTTTCGCTTTGTAAATGACAATTGCTAAACCACGACCACCAGCTCTCTGTTTGTATCAAGACCGTCTCCATAGTAACTTGTAAAAATCAATACGTTCGCGGTATAATTGTTAACGTCAAAGGTATGATTTTTCCATTACTATCGATTAGCAGAAGAACGAAGAGGCGCGACACGGCATTGCAACCGTTCCTAGGCATGAAACTGCCAATTTTTTGGATCATTGGACCAAGCGCCTCCTCCAAATCGACCATAGCCGAAATGCTCGCCAAATCGAGCCAATTTCACTTGATAAGTCTGCAAAGTTTAAAAAAGGACGAAATGCAGAAGCGCAAGTGGAATGTGAACAACTCGACCCGCTCCAACGAAAACCAGGACCTCTTCATACACCTACTCAAAGAAGAGTTCATTCGGACCTATCAGAATTCAACGGGTTACATTATTGACGGATTTCCGATGAATATTCGCGAGGCAAACCTCTTTGAAAAACACATTTGCAAGGTGAACGTTATTATTTATCTTACGTTGACGTTGGACGCTTTGCTGTGTCGGAGAGTGACGCAGCTGCATTATTTTGATGTGGAGGAGGAGAGGATTAAGTACGTCGATAGTTTGAGGAATATCAACAAAATTGTTCAGAAGTTCCAACGTAAAACTATTAAAATTGCATCAAAGTATCCCCCAGAAGATACGTGCACTAAGCTTGTGGTGACGTTGGAAGATGATTGGGGGTACAAGTTTATGCGTTTATATAATAAAAGTTCTTAGTGCATCGTTTTTACTTTTGATTGTATCCGCCGGATTTGCCATGGGGAGGCAAATTTTTTGAAGCGGCACAAAACTAAATTTTGGAAATGATTCTACAGTACTATCGTGAATCATAGTGAAAACGAAAAAAAAACTCACCCTGTATAGTGACAATACTTTGTAAATTAGCCAAACAAGGCGGGCAACTACTACAACTGACTTTTTTCTGTGATCAGGGTCGGATTTACATATTTTGCGCCCATGGGGACCAAAATTATTGTTTACTCTTTACAGAAAAATGTGAATACGATTTTCTTTCCGCCCAGTGAAACTGATAAAAATGATTTGAGGGTACCTTAATTAAACGTTTTCAACAAAAAATTTTGCGGAAGAAGCCCTAAATTTTCCACTATCTTAATACATCTTAACTTTTAAGTTGATAAGAGTATGCGTAACATTCCAAATTCAATTTCTTAAGAGATTATGTTATGTACTTCTTATAAAAGCAAATTGAAATGGATTCTTTATTAAATCTGAGGCAGTTTGTCCTATTTGTTTAATTGCAGACGCAGTGGGTCGGTTTTGCAATAAAAGTAAATTAAGATTTTTTTATTTTTAATTATCAGCCGCCTGCGTGCGGGGTATTATGTCCAAATAAGCTTTGTAAGCCTTTGTTTCTGGCAGGATTTTGTTTTAAATGTTTCATGTGTTTCGAAATAAATTTTTGTCAATGTCAATCAATTGATTGTGTGTTTATTCAAATCCTATAGTCAAATTTTTCATTTCGTGCCCAAGATCAGAACAGAACAGAACCTATCATTATAAAAAAAATAACTCTTAAAGATAGAATGCTTTAGAATAGTGCTAGAACACAGTACGGGTGATGAAGGAAACCCTAGGAGACGCAGGTTCATACAGGTCTAGGAGAGCGCTAAGGGACTTTAGAAAGGCGTTATAGAACTATAATTCCGACCGGATAGAAGAAACCAGGGGGTCGTTGAAAACATAAAAAGCTCTGTAATGTGAACCTATAGCTTTTCCAGTCTCAGTTTAGTAGTGTCCTAAAAATCTCTGGAAAGGGCCGGGGAAAAGCTCTAACAAAGCGATAATGATAGGCCTTCTATAGTGTGTTCCAGAGCAAGTGTCGATGAGGGCTCTGGAAAATACCAAAAAACCTACAGCTTTTCCATTGGATGCGACTCCCAAATCTTTCTAAGCTTATCAATATCCTCTAAGGCCGGCAATAAACGTGGTGTTGTACCGCAGAGGTTCACCCATATATCACAGTTTATCAGTGCCCATATTAGTCCCCCTCAAGTGGTAAACCGCGGCTTGTGTGCCACTTCGTGCGATGAAACTCCATAGGTGAATTGATCTATGGAGTCAAGCTATAGGCGGAATTAAGAAATTATATTTATACTTGCGTACGTACCACTAAAATTTAGAGCCTAATAATTGAGAATTGCCGCTTATACCATTTGATGGTTTTATAGGTACCTATATCTTGTGAATTATTATAATTAATTGCATTAGGTACTTGTAATAAATGCCTCACGTGCAAAAGTGCACAATAATAGTTTTTGATCGGTATACGAAGTAGTGTACTATTAGCGACAAGGTTTTCATTTCAGTAAAGAAAATAGAAATTCAGTAGTAAACGGGTAGGTTGATCATTAAACCGCCATTGAATAAGTAATTATTTTATGCAAATGCAAATAGAGGTAAGTTTCAAACAAGAATAAAGGTCAATTATCAACCTACTTGCACCAAGTAAAGATCATTAAATTATAGTTTATATTTTAATCATTTAGTTTGCCAGGCCTTGTAGTTTGTCTCTGAGATCAAAAACTGTGATACTTCCCCTCCAACGATCAATTTTCTCAATTAAGTAATTATCGTTCTCGCAGATTTTCAAATTTGTGCTCAAATTCCTATTGGCTAATAATTTTATTTTAAAATTATACTTCCGCCAGGGCCCCTATAGATGGCAGCAGGCTCGTATGAAATATGGCCGGGTAGACATTTCCTGTTTACGTACTGCATTGTTGTCACTTTTCGCTGATTGAAACATTTACAAGGGTTAAATTACGTTAAAATGTAATTAATTGTAATTTCTTGCGGAGTGTATAGCGAGTGCTTAATTGTGTGTAACGGAAAAAAGGTGAGCGAAAGTTCGATTGGCGCATTTCAGGTACATCTTGGCGTTTGGAGGTGTAATGGCGATGACCTTGAAACGTCGTGTACATTTTCTTCCGGTCGAAAAGCGGGAGTCTTTGATTTAAATTTCACTTTTCAGGGTATTATGGAGAGCGCCGAATCGAATCAGGAACTGCTGGAAAACGTTACCATTTCTGATGTTGGTGGCTCTCAGTTCATGATACAAAGGATGACTGTCGATAACACTCAGCTTTTGAACGCTGAGTTGCTATCGCATCATGGCGGTTTGGTCGTCGATTTGGGAGCCGGCGACTTTATACCGGTCAACTACTCCTCCGAAGATTTACTGAACCAGGACCTAACAGAGGAGGATCGGAATTTGGCAGCCGCTTTGGTCGCCGTTCAGCTGAGCCAGCAACAAAAGCAGCAGCAGTTACAGCAGGACTCTTCGAGTGCATTACCCACCATTGTCGCCAACTCTACTTTAGGTAATGGCCTGTGATTAGGATTTAGTGTAACGTAAGTCTGCAGGGGTGCCAAAAATCGAGCTCAGCGACCAACAAATTATATTGACCAATAAATCCGGCAACACACTTAACGGTCGGTACTTACAAATCGTAGGGGAGGACGGTGTTTATGTAAGTTCCTTTTGCGTTTTCCTCACAATTATAACTTTCTCTACAGGAAACTTACGATCAGGAAATTAAGTCTGAAGGCGAAAACGAATCTCCAGTTGTTGTCAAGGATTCCGACGGTGAAAATCGGTAAGTTTTTGGCGTAAGCTTCGAATCCGTGCAAATCGCATTTTAGATCGGATACCCGCTCGTCGAGAAAGAGTCTGCCCCACAAAAAGCGTATTTCGCGCAAATTGAAACGAAACCCGGTCGCTTTACGTAAATATCACAAATGTAGTCTGTGCGAGCAGACGTTCTCGAGTGAAGATTTTGCGGAGCATCAGACCGAGTGTCATACGACAATTACGCCCGTTAACCCGACGCTTTTCAGTTGCCAACTCTGTCAGTCGAACTTTCAGGATCAATTGGGTTTCTTTGAGCATTTGAAGAGTCACTACGAGCCCTCCGTGCAAGTGGAACCGGCCGTACTGGCATCAGTAAGTGAACTAGTAATTATTGAGTACTAGTTATATGCTGCTCCACCCCCATTAAAAGTTTGTTACTCCCCTAGTTTAAAATTGCACTCTGTTTTGTAATTGAGCAGAGCAAAGCAAGAGCAGTCTCACCTTTCCGAAGTACACAATGTTTTTCAGCTGGATATTTCAAAATGGATAGTATAGAATAGGATTTATGTACCAAAATCCCCCCCCCCCCCTTAATATATTATTATCAAGGTTGTAAAATTAAGAGCAAACTCCCTCCTCCCCCAATTACAAATTTATTATCCCTTCCCATAACAATAATGTGTTTAAAACAAACAAGCATTTATATAAGGTGTGGGCAACAAAATTTTGATTCAAAGAGGAGGCTGTGGAAATTTTAGTTCACATCTAATATTAATTTTAATAAATAAATATTGTAACGTAATTCAAGATGGCGGCTGAATTTTGTATTTTCGATTTCGATAACTTTGTTATTTCATTGAAATTTGGCAAACAAACAAAGATAGAAGTATAAAAAAATAACCACTGACTACTTCAATTTTTTTCAAAATGGCGGCCATTTAAACATTTAGCTATTTTTTAAATTGGCCACCATTTTGGAAAAAATGTGCACTCAAAATAGATCTTACTAAAGGATGTTTGTTACATTGTACTTTTTGCATTACCTTCATACGAATCTTTAAATTTTTGGTATTGCTTGATTTTAGTGTAATGGCACTAATGAAGCCGGATTATAGAGCGGTCGAGCCTATTTGCAATCTTAGACAAAATGGCGGACTTTTAGTACCCGCTTTAGTACTCTTTTACTATAGGAATCTATATGCCAACTATGTACAGTGTGTCCTATTGCTGTTTTCTGTGCTACTTTTATGTGAAACTTTTAATACTACAAACAGAATCAATAAGCTACATTTCTTTCTAAGATACAAGGTGAATACAAAGAGTTTGACTTTTTGTGATGTTATCATATCTTATTATCCATGTAAGATAGAAAAAGGTAAAAATGCCTGTATTAAATATTTTTACGTAGAGTCCAATGGCATAGTTGAAAAAAGTTTTTGGGCCATGGTTTCTGAGATTTGACCCAAAGTTGAATTTTTTAATGCAACACACTGTATATTTTAACGTCAATTTTGTTCATTCTTTTTCCTGATTATATTGATCTATCGCAACCTATATTTTTTATATAATATACTGGGTCTTTTTGGGGAGCTTTAGTTTAACGTTCCTGGGCTAGTGAAGTAGCTCGATTTTTTTAAATTTCTATGTACGTAGGAGTCACTCTGAAGAGCGAATCGATGTAAATATTTTCAAAATGGTGTAACTTCTGAAAATACAGAAAGTAGTTAGTAACTTCGTTATTTTCAAAAATCTACCTATTTCACTTCCCAGAAACGTTTAGCTAAAACTCCCAAAAAAAACACCCTGTGTATTAATATCATATTTTTCAAATATTTTTACATGACGTTTCCATTCGTGGCCTACTGTTTAAAAAAGTAAAAGAATAAGGATAAAAAATACCGTGTATCACTAATTGTCTTTTTTATTTTTGTCGCTATTGACAATTAGTGATAGTTAGTATTTTTGATCCACTAATTAAAATGGAGACATTCTTCAACAAAAAAAATAAGGTTTTCATAGCTAAAATTAAAAAAATACAGGTTGTGTTGCATAAATGTAAACAGGAAAAAGAATGAAAAACAATTGACGTTAAAATATACAGTGTTGCATTTAAAAAAAAATTCCAAAATTCAATAAAATTGTACAAAAACCTGATTTAGTTCTACATAATCGCACTTGCAGGAAGAAGAACCTACTAAAGAAGAAATTAAAATAGACATCAACACCCCCAAAGAATCGTTATTGTCATCGCTATTAAATTTGCAATGTACAGAGTGCAATAAAACATTTAAGCGGCAGAAAGTCTACGAAGCACACGTTCGTGATGTGCACAGTAAACAAGAGCTGGCCGAATTCAGTGAGCCGGAAGATCTTATGGCCGGTTAGTAACAGTGGCGCCCCCTTTTCAGATTCGTTTTGAAAGTTTTACAATTGCAGGCATCGACGTGGTGGTCGGAGCAAACGAGCACAGCTCTGACGAGGACTCCAAGAGCTGGTAAGACTCCTGTTTAAGTTTTGGACAGTAAGCTCATGCGTGTTGGTAGGTCCAAGTATCGTGACGAAGAGTTGCACGCGACCGAAGAAGATTTGCGCGAGTTGGAAGCACAAGATCACGTATGCCATATATGCCAAGAACCGTTTCCGATGCGTGCCATACTCCTACAACACTTGACTACTTGCCGTTTGATTCACGAGCAAACTGGTAATGTTCGAATATTTTCAAATTGATTTTGTTAACGTTCGTCTCTTTAGAAAATAGTATTCAAAGCGTTCCGAAGAAGAAGACGAAAAAGAAGCCGGGCGAGCTCAGCTGCACGGATTGCGACCGGGTGTTCGCGCATCGCAATTCGCTCATTTATCACCTGAGGAGTCACACCGGCGAACGGCCGCACCAATGCGAGCATTGCGGAAAGAGCTTTTTCGCGGCTAGCGCTCTCAAGGTTCACATGCGACTGCATTCTGGTAATGACGCAGGAGGCGCTTACAGGGTGTTCGTAAATATGATGGGGCTAATTCTTTGTCTTATTTTATGACTACAAGTTCATATAGACATAGGTCCGCAAACGCTTAGTTAGCGATCTACAGGGTGTTTAAATTTCATGATTTTTTAAGTTTTTTTCTTTATATCTTCTGCGGTTTTTGAGATATTTAGCTCGAATTTGAAGGGCTTACATTATTGGTCATGTCATTGGTAATGAGAATGTAGAGGGTGTTCTTTTTTCAGGGTTCATGTTCCATTTTTTACACCTGACCTTTTTTTCTGTGCGTCACTGTAGATTGTGAAACAAGAATTTCATTTTCTGATTTCTTTGGAAACTTTTTAGTCTTGTAATTTTTTCGTATATGACCATTATTCAAAAAAAACAAAAAAACAATTTCCAGTAGTTAGCTAAATGAAAATGGTCCAGTAGGCCCTGGATTTATTTGGATAATATTTTGTTTTTATTAGTGCTGACAGTTTGCATTTGTGTTTGCATTTGTTTATAAATTAAAGGTTGAAATTGTAAAGTGTACGGTAAAATTATAACACATGTTTATATGAACTGTTAAGTCATAAAATAAGCCAAAGAATTAGTCCCTTCCATATTGAGGGGCACCCTGTAAATATTTAAAAACTCTTAAAAGTCAAGTAAAATTCTTTAAAATTGTAAGCAGTTCTTAAGACCTCTTAAAAACTCTGAGAGGCATGAAAACATAAGAATATTTAAGGTCTATTTACTGCAACACAGCTACTGTTAATTGCACTTACTTAATTTGCTGGATTGAAATTTCTCGTAAGGCTCATTGTTAATTGGAATTCCTCAGGTCGACTTCTTATCAACCTGGTACTGGCGTAAACTTGCATGGCCTTGCAGTTTAAATGCTCGTTTTAAAATAACATATGAAACCAAAATCATCTAATAATTACTTAACGGAGCTGAAATTCTCAAGTATTAATTTGCCCTTGCCCTCTAAATAACAAAAGCTTTCGGTCACAACAAAGATAATTGTAATATCTTGATGGGAACGGTTGCAAACGGCGAATTAATTACAGCTTTTGTTTACGGTAGCATCAGCTGAAACACATCTCTAGCAATTATATCACAGACCTTTACCTTGTGTCTTCAATTCCTAGAACCAAATATTTTCGCCTCTAGATACTGGGTGTTCATATACAGGGTGGTCACCAAAACTGGAAGATGGGTGCTTCGTTACACGCCCCCCTTTCTTCGGAAACAAGAGTGCATCTGTCGATCCACGCTATGGCTCAGTTCCTAGAGGTCCTAGAGAGAACTTTTGGTAACTCTGAAAGATCTTCAAAGATAAATAGTTATGACTTAATGATTCTTGAAGATTCTTTAATGGTAAGAGTTTCGCTCTCAAAACGAGAAGAGAATCTCAAGCAGTCTCGTAAAAGCTTTTCAATTACTTTTAAGAGCTCTAAAGGCTGAGTAGACCACTGAAAACTCTTGGAAAAAAAATTTGTCCCAAATGCTACTCTAGCAGACTGTACACCTCTTTAGAAAACTCGAGGAGGGCCTTGGAATATTCTTAAAGGGTAATAAATGCGCATGTCTTTAAAGGCTCTAGTGCTAGAGGCTCTTGGAGATTCTTCCTAACTTTTAAAAACTTGTACAAGACTTTAATGTCTCCTAAATATTTTTGAGAAAATGGCTGACCTGTGTGGCGCAGTTGAGTTGAAGCTTGACTGCGGTACTAAGGGTACTTGGGTTGGTAGTGCAGCCCTTGGCTGAAACCCCGCCCACTCAAAAATAAAGACCAATTAAATAAAAGGCTCTTAAAGGCTCGCACTCTTAAACTTTCTTTAGAACAGAGCTCTTAAGGTCTGTTAAAGGCACAATTTGGCTAGAATTTTCTTGGCGTAAATATTTCGAAATTTTCCAAACAGGTGACAAACCGTACAAGTGCGAGCATTGCGGACGAAACTTTCGTCAGTGGGGCGACCTAAAATATCACACGATCTCGCTGCACTCCGACCAGAAACAGTACCAATGCGAGTACTGCGGCAAGGACTTCGCCCGAAAATACTCCCTCATCGTCCACCGTAGAATACACACGGGCGAGAGGAACTACAAATGCGAGTTCTGCGGTAAAAGCTTCCGGGCGTCCTCCTACTTGCAAAATCACAGACGGATACACACAGGTAACGATTACGCGAGCGCTCACATTGATTTAAAGACGCCCTGGTGCGATTTTGGTACGGGCATGTATTAAGTGTATAGTGGGTTGGGTTGGTTGAAACCCCGCCCACTAAAAAAAAAAGACAAACGTTCACTGAAGCGCGGCGCGGCGTTCGAAACCAATGTGAGCGCGTTAAGTGCGCGTCGGCGATAAAAACTAATGTTTTGCAATACGAACGTTTAGGCGAGAAACCCCATCCGTGCGAGGTGTGCGGGAAGCCGTTTCGTGTAAGATCCGATATGAAACGACACATGAAGACGCACGGCAGGAGAAGGTTGGTGCGGTCGACGCCCATGTCTCCGGAGCTGGTTGTGACGAAGATTGAAAAATCAGAGGATAGTATTATGATCGATTCGGACGATACTAGTCAACTGCAAACTCAGGAGAGCGAAAACGCGGTCGAAGCTCTGCAGTTTGAGCAAACTCAATTAGAAGCCGTGCGCGAGGGAAACACACTGTATGTTGTGCCTATTTTAATTGCGTAACTCAAATGTAACGAGTTTTTTGTTATCAATAAAACTATGTATTCGTAGATTTGTACGTGTCCCGCGCTATTTTATTTTTAGTTTATTTTCTTTGTAGGTACACTAATGGTCATCAATTATTTGTTCTATACACTGGGGACGCGCAACCACATTTAATTGAAGATTCCTCCACATGGTCTCAAACTAGTTAATAAATTAAAACTTAAGAATTGGTAATGTGTACATAAATGGCATAATTGAACTGTAAATAGAATTGTTTATTGCGTATGTGCTACTCAGACCTCTTGTGGTAACTATTTTATTAAGGTAATAAATCATTTCCTATTCTTGTTGTTACTTAATTTCGTGAGAATCTGAGGTCTTTTAGTGTTATCATAGACAGAATGATGCTGCTATAGAATGTAAAGTGAGTAAAGTACCAAAATCTGACATATACAGTGATATTCATGTAGAAGTAGACATAGGGATTTCCTATGTCTACTTTCAATTGATAAAAAGTCTTCTGAAAGACGCCTAATTGTATGCAACCAAAATAACTTCTTGAAACAAATAAAGATCTGGCTGTCAAATTAATTTGAATATTATTTATTTGGCTTCACAGAAAATAAATCTCTTAAGCTCCTTTAACTGTTATCGGCACTATACCAATTGGAAATATCAACTTTTTCTTTAGTGGAATACATCCCATACGAACCGAAATTAGAATACGGAAGTCCTAACTATCATTCTTTTAAATTCCTATAAGAAATCCCATATGTCTACTTCTACATGAATGTCACTGTATTATAACTAAAGTGTGTGCTAGAAAGAATTGCTCATGAACATTTCAACGTATTTCTGGCCGGAGATTTTAATATAGACATTTTATCACAGACAAACCAAGTACATAAATTTCTGTGAAAAGGCTAATGCCCTAATGGTCAATTTAACAAACTCCTTGGCGGATTTTGTAGAGTACCTATGACTAGACTAGGTTGTAACCCTCCTCGATTACTACGAGTAAAGAAGTACACGTTTTTTGATTGCTGGAAGATTGATCAGGCAGAATTTAACTGAGTGCCAACAACCGGTTTTAATAATAAAAATTCCGCTTAGTTTCAGTCAAGAACTCCAAGTATAGAAAAAGGAGTGCCTCAAGGGAGTGTGATAGGTCCACTACTATACATAATAAACTATGCCAATGACTTATGTTGCCCGAAACAGAGGATTTCGGCAGGATGCAGCAAAAGGGACACCAGTGATAAACAAATGTTTGACTTAATTGTAAATAATGGAAAGACCAAATGTACGGAGTTTAACTCACGCACATGGAGTAGTTCCAAATTACAAGCTGCAAATTTTAACAATAAAGACTATTCCAACTTCTGTAAAAACAAAATCGCTCGGTCAATTTTCAAAATTTCAACAAAGATAAGAATAAGTTAAGTTCAACAGTTTCACATTTTATTTTTATAAATTACTCTACAGGTTTAATCGTAATATACCTTGATAAAATAAAAACAACAACTAAAGTGCTTACAACAAACCCGACAACAGACATATAAAAAGTTTCTTCGGTAAAAACGTCCGTAAACGCGGGAATATTGTTGTAAACGTTCTCGATCAACTTCGAGTGAAAGTCTGCCTTTTTGACGGCCATTACTTTCGTTTGCCTTTCTTTTTCTCTGTTTTTGTTAACGTGGCACTAACATCCGATATTTCCTCCTTCTTAACTAATGAACTGACGTGTTTGTTGATCTGTTGCAAAATTTCTAAAACGGTAAGATTGTTCGCCAAAAATGTAATCGAGCCACTGAAAGGAAACGCATTGTTTTGTGTGAGTGAACCCCAAATAGTTTACCCAGACTCCACCAAGTCGAGTTTGATCCAGGGATCGCTCCGATCGCACACTACATTCGTTTTCACTGAGCAATTATAGTTTGTTGTCAACACCTTTGGGGTGGTGATGTGAAATAGGAATTCTCTAAAAAAGAAGTGTAGTTGCGCTTGCGTTCAGTTTATAAATAGGATCAATCAATAAAAACCATTTCCCTACCTAGGTATGTGTGATTGTGGATGGAAAGGGTCGAACTGCACTTGAATTTTTTTTACGGGTTTTAAGTTAATTTGATTTAATTGTTTCGCAATTGCACTTAATAATCCACCGGTCTTTCTAAATGTACCGCTGAAATATATGGACATGTTTATTTATTTTTCACTTTTTGAGGTTATGGGACCATTTGACTTCTGACATTTTAACAAGTACCAACCTCACAAAACCAAACATCTCTAAGTATAATAGATTATCAACATACAGGACGATTGAAAAATAACTGTGTTAATTGTCCTGTACGTACACATTTCAAGGGTTGGAACCGGAATCGAAAACGACTGCATTTATAGGCCGCATTCTTAAAATCGAAACCGTTATTCAACGAGTCATGACAACCGGTATCGCTATTTTGTAGATAGGGTAGACATGGCGCTGCGCTTAGTGACAGAGAAACCAGTTTTATAGCGTCTCAAAATTTGGTTCTTATGTGTATAAAACTTTTCTCAGATTTAACATTAGTATAGTTACCGGTTATTATTATTAACGATAAAATATTACGCATGTGAGATTAATATTAATGTAATGTAATTGAATTCGTTCCATATGGACTAGGTCTTAGTCACAGTAGAGTAAAGAATCAAACAAAACTTAATATTGAAAAATTTGAAGATGTAAATATTTGACGTTTCTAAAAGTCGATCCTAAGGTTTCAAATCTTTCAATATTTCAAGATTGGGAAACTTAAAAATTCTTGCAGCTTAAAATTCCAAAACATTCTCATTTTAAGACTCTAAATTCCAAGATTTCAACATTTAAAAATTTCTGAATTACCACAGTTTAAAGTCATAAGACGTCTATAGTCCTTAGGGTCGGAAATCCTAAGATTCGTAAGATTTTAATAGTGCAAGACTGAAAATCTCAAAGATTTTCCAAGTTTCCAGGATTCCAAGACTCCTAAATTCCAACGTTCCAAAATCCTAAGAAAATCTCCAATCTAATAGTTCAAGGTTTGACGATTATCAGCCTTGAAGTCTTTGGATGCAAGTCTGCAAACCTTGAAGAAACCACTCCAAGTTGGATGTGCAAGCTTTAAAATAAACAAAGCTAATAATTAGGAGAGATTTTAATGGAGTTCGCTGACGAACAAATAATAGTAATAATACTCATTTTGAGAAGAGAATTTCATTGTGAATAAAAGTCCAATGAAATTTTGTTTGAGTAAATGCGGTAGACATTTGAGGCCATCCTATGTATGTCTAAAAAGTTTCACGAAATGTCAAAATTTTAAGTTGGTATGACGTATTCTAATCACAAGTGAAAAACCTCAAATAAAAATACAGTAAAATGGCCGAGTCCGAATTAAACGTTGACAATCTGATTCAACGACTATTAGAAGGTATTTACTTTGCTCTTAATTAAATAGTAATGGTAAATATAATAAACGAAAAAAATGTTTAGGACACATCGCAAGGTAATACAACGAAGCCTTTATAAATACTTCACTTTCATATTGCGGTCAATCATTTTGGGAGCGCAAATTTTCCAAAAATCAAATTAGAATGGGGCGTTTGACAGTTTTTATACTCCGAAAAGGGCCCATTTGAGAAAAAATCCCAATTTATAAAGGTCTAGTTTGATTTAAGAAGATTATTTCCTAACCCAATTAGGTAGTTAATCTAAAATTAAAGTTAAATCCAAATTGTGTTTTTAATTATCGTTCGGATGCAGGAGAAGGAAATAATTGTATATTCGTTGCATGCAACGCTTAAAAGTATCGGTCATATTAGTACTAGCGTTAATAATAACTTTGAAAGCTGTAAATTGCTTTTTAAGCATTGCAAAATGAATTGCTTTCTAAATTGCAGTGTATGAATATTTATGTTAACATAAAATCAATAATATAACATTTATTGTTTGTGCTGCTTTCGATGATATTTGGGTAAAGTATATAAAATTCAAAAGGAATACAACCAAAACCAAGATAATAAGAAGAAAACAAAATTTAAAGACATATTTTCGTCTGATTGTAAGCATGCACGCTTAAACCTTTTTTAGTTTTAGTCTCAGCTTATACAAATCTGTAGCTTTCGTATTACTTACGTAATTGCAACCAAATTAATTCAGTACGCGATTCACACTTATTTTGCATGTGAATGACTTGAAATAAGGGTGAATTTTAAATTAGCGCTCGCTCGCTCTCTCTCAATATTAAGAAACGTGAACGTCAATACGACATTTTTTTTTCAGTACGAGGATGTCGACCCGGAAAATCCGTACAGATGACGGAAGGCGAGGTGAGGGGCTTGTGCCTAAAGTCCCGCGAAATCTTTCTACAGCAACCCATCTTATTAGAACTAGAAGCCCCGCTAAAAATTTGTGGTTTGTATCGCGGCGAGCAGCGCGTCGTCGTGTCTATACGACGTTTTCCAGGTGATATTCACGGACAGTACACGGATTTATTGCGCCTATTCGAATACGGCGGCTTTCCCCCGGAGGCGAACTACTTATTCCTAGGAGACTACGTCGATCGCGGCAAGCAATCGCTGGAGACGATCTGCCTGCTGCTGGCCTACAAAATTAAGTATCCCGAAAACTTCTTCCTGCTACGGGGGAATCACGAGTGCGCCTCGATTAATCGAATATACGGATTCTACGATGAGTGTACTAATTACATTTCGAGTTGCGCGAGCCCACTTTTACAGAGCGTCGTTTTTTAGGTAAACGACGGTACAATATTAAGCTGTGGAAGACGTTTACGGACTGTTTCAATTGTTTACCGATAGCGGCGATTATAGACGAGAAAATTTTCTGCTGCCACGGCGGATTAAGTCCAGATTTACAGAGTATGGAACAAATTCGTAGGATTATGCGACCTACTGATGTACCTGATACAGGTCCGTTGTTCCCCCTCAATTTTAGACCTAATCCTATTGGTCCATTTGAAGTTTGTTGAGTAGGCTGTGTGTGATTGGTTCACTTTCGACTGTTTCTGTCAAAGGACCAATAATGATAATCTTGATTGTGCCAAGTATAGCATAAAAGATCTAATATCTTTGGATTCATTATTTTAATGTCTGTAATTATCCAGATAAAAAAAATTGAAAATATGCAAATTAAAAATCCTAGGTTTATGTAGGAAAAATGCTTGTTTCGGTCCGTGCTCAAGGCGGTCCCAAGTATATCACCTCCATGTACAAGTTAGTGTGATGGAGAAATGATTAATCCCCTTAAATAGCTGTGAGGTATATTAACATTTGGTTTGGTCCTTTAGACACTTACTGTAAAACAATCGAAATCACTGTAATGTTGAGATGAAATGGTTGAGAAATCACGATCTTATTGAGTGGCACAATTTCAAAAGCAATAATAATATATAATCAGAACCTATTAAATGTATTACACAACTCTGAAAATAGTTGTAAAGTTCCTTGTCTCCCAAGCTCAGTGATCTTCATCATTTGATCTTACTGTACTTTCATGGCTATCTTCGTGACTGTCATCATCTTCATTTGATCTTACTGTACTTTCATGGCCATCTTCGTGACTGTCATCATCTTCATTTGATCTTACTGTACTTTCATGGCTATCTTTGTGACTGTCATCATCTTCATTTGATCTTACTGTACTTTCATGGCTATCTTCGTGACTGTCATCATCTTCATTTGATCTTACTGTACTTTCATGGCTATCTTCGTGACTGTCATCATCTTCATTTGATCTTACTGTACTTTCATGGCCATCTTCGTGACTGTCATCATCTTCATTTGATCTTACTGTACTTTCATGGCTATCTTTGTGACTGTCATCATCTTCATTTGATCTTACTGTACTTTCATGGCTATCTTCGTGACTGTCATCATCTTCATTTGATCTTACTGTACTTTCATGGCTATCTTCGTGACTGTCATCATCTTCATTTGATCTTACTGTACTTTCATGGCTATCTTCGTGACTGTCATCATCTTCATTTGATCTTACTGTACTTTCATGGCCATCTTCGTGACTGTCATCATCTTCATTTGATCTTACTGTACTTTCATGGCTATCTTTGTGACTGTCATCATCTTCATTTGATCTTACTGTACTTTCATGGCTATCTTCGTGACTGTCATCATCTTCATTTGATCTTACTGTACTTTCATGGCTATCTTCATCACTATCATCATCATCATCATCATCATCATCTGAGCGCCCTGCAATGGCAGACACTGCGATAAGTAACACGATGAACTTTGCGCTGACCATTTCTGTACTTTCTGATGTTCGTAACAGCTGGTATGAACATTTATATACCTAGTCAACCGTCTGACGTAACTTTGTACACGTTTTATTCAAATTTACTGTTTTCGCTACCATACGTTGTAATTATTTGTTTAAATATGTATTCTACCACGTAAGCTGTTTCATTTTCGGACAACTTTGTGAAACAATTGCACATACAGTGTGTCCCTTGCTTGTTCGGTGCTGTAAAAAGTTTGAATAGAATCTTGAGCTTTGGATCAGCACTGCTTGGTTGGTAACTTAATTTGAATTTCGCAAAATCAATGGTGCCTTTGACATTTTCAAAAAACGGTTGTTGCATACTTCTTTAGGGACGAGGTACGCACATAAGTTATTAAGAAAAGTTGTTCACAATTAAAAACTGAGTAAACGTCCAAAAAGTCGTACGCCTACTTTGATTTTTTTTAGAAAATGCGAAAAAGTGTTACTTAAAAAACTTCAAAATAGAATGTAATGGTCGTGTAGCAAATTTAAAGCCCATTTTGATATTTAATGTAGGTAAATTGAGGAGCTCAATATCAATTGGCTCAAATTTACTACACATTCTATTTTAAACAGTTTTTTGAAGTAACATTTTTCGGATTCTCCAAAAAAATCCAGTTAAAAAATAAAAACAAAACAAAATCCAAAGTAGGAGCACCCTTGATTTTTCGAAACAAAAATTGTGACCCAAATTAGCGCCCAATCAAACCAAGTAGCCCAGCAGCACAAAATTCAATCTGAAATTTTACAAGAGACGACCAAACAATTGGGGGACACGCTGTATGTAACAGCTATTATTTACATTATTTTGTTATGTTACTTGAAGATTGTAATCGCAACTCACAAGGCACAACAAATATTTACCCTATGTTATTTATAACACTGTGACATTTCTTCTATGTTTTTCACAGAAATGTAGTTCAGTAGGTTCTGGATCGGACCTATAAAACAGAACTTCTTTCTTTGAGGGCTGATATCCAAACTGGGAGACCACAATTTCCTCTTTAAAAAAACTGAAACCGATACATATTGGTTTGTTCTTTGATTCTGAGACATTGCCAAGGTTAGACGCCATATTAATTTCTTTCTGACGTCACAGGGTTAGTAAACAATCTCATCTGGTGCGGTGTTTTGTTGCGTTTCGTCGGTTTTCTACAGACGTAAAATAGTTTCATATACAGGGTGATTCATATCAAAGTTACATTGTTTAAAAATAGAACCCCCTGTATATTATTACATATTTGGATTGGATTGGAAAAGAAAACTACCAAAGATAGGTACTGATAACCCTATATCGTAAAAAAGTTGATGAAATTTCGTATTTAAAAAAAAAAGGGACACTGCATTTGAAAAAAGTCATCTATGAATGAATTTTTTAAATTGGCAAATCAGTTTCTTAAAACGTGAAAAGAACTCCACTCTGCTCGCCCGGCCTACATGGGTACATTTTAGGGTAAGTAATTCCACAAAGTCCAGCTTACCAAGTTTGACAATTACTGTTGTACAATTGTTTTCAGACATAAGATTTTTAAAAAACATTGATTTGTGTCCAAACCGTTCGTTTTAGATAGCAAGTGTGACACATAAATCACATTAAAATGTCTCCAAATATGCAATAAAATACAGGGGGTTCTATTTAAAAAAATGTAGCTCATATGAGTTGCCCTGTATATAGGTTCCAATCGAAGTGAAAATATTTTAGGTTTGTAAGTTCCCCACTATATCCAAGCGCCGAACTTTAAAAATGCACGTTAATAAACCCGCATCAAGAATCCGTCCACACAATATTATTGGCCCACCATGTATACATAAAAATGTCTGTCTAAATCGTTCATTCGATTGCGATGAAACTTTGGGGAATGTCTAGACGTATGCCCGCGAAAGTTCCAAGTGAAACGGGAAAAAACGAGATCTTACGTTTTTTAGTGGAAAAGAGACTTCCCAAAGTTCCCACGGGAACGGGCTACGGGAAAAGACGCGATTTCTTGAAAGTTCTTATTTTAGAACAATTGACGATTGAAGGCTCAACTTGTTCCAAATGTTTGTTAAAACAAGGAAACTCTGAAGCAGCTTTCGCGGTAACTCTTCTCATCATTTCAGGCCTACTGTGCGATTTACTATGGTCCGACCCAGATAAGGACGTCCAGGGCTGGGGCGAAAACGACCGCGGCGTATCGTTCACGTTCGGCGCGGACGTCGTGACGAAATTCCTAAACCGTCACGACCTGGACCTTATCTGTCGGGCGCATCAGGTCGTCGAGGACGGTTACGAATTCTTCGCGAAGCGCCAGCTAGTCACGCTCTTCTCGGCGCCAAACTACTGCGGCGAATTCGACAACGCCGGTGGAATGATGAGCGTCGATGAGACGCTGATGTGCTCGTTTCAGGTGAGGCGAATTCTGGGTGTTAAGGGGTGCGCTAATGTTTTGTTTAGATTTTGAAGCCCTCGGAGAAGAAGGCGAAGTATCAGTATCAAGGAGTGAATTCTGGACGTCCGGCGACGCCGCAGCGCAGTCCCACAAATAAAAAGAAATAAGGTCTTCTCGATGTTGTTATTTTCTTTTGCATTTATTGTTTGTGTTGTCCTTTTAATGCGGATCGAGTCAGTTGCATTGTTATGGAGGGCTGTCTTACATTTAGTTTGTACATAAAAATTTTATGGTGCCGTTTTATACATTGAGGTTATTATGCAGATGTCAATCGTAGTGTGCAATATAGAAATATTATTTATGGTCAATATTTGTGACAGAAGTATTAAATAAAATATGATGACAGCTTGCAAATGTTAAAAGTATTATTTATTAGAATTAAATTTACGGTTTTATTTATATTCGACTGATTCTTTTATGATGTAGCGTAATTTTCATCGAACGATGCGTGTTTTGAAGTCACTTCTGAAATGTACTATACACCAAGTTATCTAATGAAATTGCAAAGTATTTGTTATATTCTAAATCACAAACCCTAGCATTATTGGCGATTTTCTACCACTTTATTTGATGCTTCAGATCTACGCCTCTATGTCAAGTAATCGTCGTGCTTTGGTGTCGCATGTAAACGGTTTGTGGTTTGGATACACGTTAGTAGTTGTAAGCACTTTCATTTCCTTTAGTTAGCGATGTAGATCTTATCAGAATGTTGTACATTTGTCTCCTCGCACGTGAAAATAAAAAAGCGCATTAATGTACAAATCTGGGACGAGAGTGCCTAATCTATGATTGTCCCGGGAAACACCATAGATGTACCTTTTCTTCGCCAACGAAATTATCCCACCGATCAGTAAATTTCGCCGCCTTTGTCTTCTCCCCAATTTACAAATCGTGCCTATATTGATCGCAGTATTACCAGTGCTCCCCCCTATCCAGGAAGATTTTTAGCAATAAATTAAATAACTTGGTTAATATTTTTTTAGAAAGAAGCCATTCCGTAAAGGTCTATATTTTTCTCTGCACTGAATGAATTTATTAGCTATTTTGTAAGTACGTCGGAGAAATCTATATTTTAATAAACGCCTAAAAATTACACATGACACAATTATATACCTATATATTATATGAACCTATATTTTAATTCGCTTACATTGTTTTATATAAAAAAAATGTGTACTTCAAGATAATAAAATGTAATATAATTATTTGGAGTTTTACTTAATTGCTGTTGAAATATTATGCAGATTTCTCTTTTTAATTTTAAAGATCTCATCTGTTTACAAAGTGAAAAACATTTTTTAGCATTCTTAATAATTAAGGCTCCTCTGTAGTCAATTTGTATTTCAGCAACTTCTGTATTAAAATAAATCGCTAATGATCACAATATTCAACAAAACAGTACCTTCAGCCTAACTTACAACTAAAAAAAATCACTTGTAAAGCACAAAAAGGTGAACTTCTAAAGTGCCTAAAAAACCATAGTACATTTTTAACGAAAAAAGTTTAACAATTATTTTAAAAATAATTTTTCCGTTATGCGTTTCATTAACAAAGCAAACAGAGTCGTCCCCTTGGTCGACAAATTCCTCAGTCCAGCAAATCCCGCTCCATTTAGGTGCGGGATTAATCCCGCAAAAATGCTGCGGGATCCCGATACTGCATTCCCTAGAGACGTCTAATCGAAAAAGTACGAATCTTTTTGAATTCTACGTACCAAAATTAATAAGAAAAAGTTTTTTCCCGAGAAATTTTGGTGTAGTCGATTTTTGGTAAAAAAGGAAGGTTATACACTGCCTTTTTTTGAGCCCCGAAAAAAAATTGTCTCAGATCGACCCGGAAAAAAACTTTCTTATAGAATGTGGCCTGTAGAATCCATAATTTCGATCAGTTCCAAGATTGGGCTACTAGATCAAAGTTACAGCCCTTTGAATTTTTTGTCGAAATTGGTTTTTTGCCCATAACTTTTGATTGAGACGTCTAATCGAAAAAGTACGAAACGTTTTGGATTCTACGCACCAAAATTAATAAGAAAAAGTTTTTTTCCGAGAAATTTTGGCGCATTCGATTTTTGGTAAAAAAAGAAGGTTATACACTACCTTTTTTTGAGGCTCGAACAAAAAATTGTCTCAGATCGACCGGGAAAAAACATTTTCTTATAGAATGTGCCCTGTAGAATCCATAATTTCAAACAGTTCCAAGATCGGGCCTCTAGATCAAAAGTTACAGCCCTTTGAATTTTTTGTCGAGATTGGTTTTTTGCCCATAACTTTTGATTGAGACGTCTAATCGAAAAAGTACGAAACGTTTTGGATTCTACGCACCAAAATTAATAAGAAAAAGTTTTTTTCCGAGAAATTTTGGCGCATTCGATTTTTGGTAAAAAAGGAAGGTTATACACTACCTTTTTTTGAGGCTCGAACAAAAAATTGTCTCAGATCGACCGGGAAAAAACATTTTCTTATAGAATGTGCCCTGTAGAATCCATAATTTCAAACAGTTCCAAGATCGGGCCTCTAGATCAAAAGTTACAGCCCTTTGAATTTTTTGTCGAGATTGGTTTTTTGCCCATAACTTTTGATTGAGACGTCTAATCGAAAAAGTACGAAACGTTTTGGATTCTACGCACCAAAATTAATAAGAAAAAGTTTTTTTCCGAGAAATTTTGGCGCATTCGATTTTTGGTAAAAAAGGAAGGTTATACACTACCTTTTTTTGAGGCTCGAACAAAAAATTGTCTCAGATCGACCGGGAAAAAACATTTTCTTATAGAATCCATAATTTCAAACAGTTCCAAGATCGGGCCACTAAATCAAAAGTTACAGCCCTTTGAATTTTTTGTCGAAATTGGTTTTTTGCCCATAACTTTTGATTGAGACGTCTAATCGAAAAAGTACGAAACGTTTTGGATTCTACGCACCAAAATTAATAAGAAAAAGTTTTTTTCCGAGAAATTTTGGCGCATACACTACCTTTTTTTGAGGCTCGAACAAGAAATTGTCTCAGATCAACCGGGAAAAAAACATTTTCTTATATATGGCGTCGATCGTCCTTATTGTCTCCTTCAACTTGGTGTGGGTGTTCGTCGAGGCTCGTATAAACTGAATGGCTTCGTCTATAGCCAGCCTAGTTTCACCTTCCATCAGGGTCTCCTCCGTCTGTAGCTTCCTGATGTCCCCCAGGTCACTAACCGCCGACTTGGGAGATACCAGCACCGTCTCCTCCCCCTCATCAGTCCTCCGTCTGAGCTTCTTAGGCCTAGACATCTCCTCCCACGCTTCTTCCTCCGTCGAGGAGCTGTCGTTCCTCTTCCTACTCTCCGTTCTCCTCCCCCTTTGTATCGTCGCACCATACGGGGTCTCCGGAACCACCTCATCCATCCGAGAGTTCGCTCCCGGGCGTACAGATAACTCCTCTGCACCGGATCCTTCCTTCCTGCTTACAGATAGTACTGGTGACCTCATAAGCCTGGGTCTGCTGGCCATGGGCGTCCCATACCTCTCGTCTGCGTCCGACATTATCACTCAATCCGCGCACCCGCAAACTACCCTACTATGTCCACTAAACCCTTGTCTGTAATCCTAAGCTAAACTTAAACTAAGCTACTATATTACACCACACTATGTCCTATCACTTGCCCCCTATTACGCGCAGGGGTAGTTCACACCCCCCCGAGTGGGGTGTCAAAAGACGCCGCTAAGCACCACTAACCCGACGCCGTTATTCCCGCCTCGATCATATCAACCGTTCCGCCTATATTGGCCTATCAGTCCTCCTCTTAACGGGAGCTGATAGGACTGTCACTTCCGCACGCACGACCCGATAAGGTTCGTTCTAGCCTCCACCACTCTGGCACACTATGGGCTTTCCACCGACCCCTTTCCCGAGCGTGCTACCCTTCTACTTCCGCACCCTGCTACCACGTGCAGGCACTTGCACCCCGCGCGCAGGGGTTGAACCCACCCCCTCGAGTCTGGTGTCTATACACTCGCCTTTTCCACCCGATTCAAACGCCACCGGTCTCGACCGGCTATCTCACCCCATTCCGCCCCTGTCGACCTATCAGTCGCTATCGCCTGGAAGGTCGGCAGCGCCCGAGGGCGTGGGCCGATAAGGGCGACCCGGTGCGGGTTACGTTCCTAAACCTAAGGCCTACCTTTTGGTACCACTCGCAACCTTATCGGATAGCTCCCTTGGAATTTGGCAACCACGCGGTCTCCTTATCTCCAACCTAACCTAACCTAACCTAACCTAACCTAACCTAAACCTAACCTAACCTAACCTAAACCCAACCTAAACCTACCCTAACCTAACCTAAACCTAACCTAAACATAACCTAACCTAACCTAAACCTAACCTAACCTAAACCTAACCAAACCTAACCTAACCTAACCTAAACCTAACCTCACCTAACCTAAACCTAACCTAACCTAACCTAAACCTAACCTAAAACCTAACCTAAACTAACCTTTTTTTTTTGTATAGAGGTGGAAATCTTAAAGACACCAAGCGCCTTAGGTTCTATCGGCGCAAGGTAGTGCAGGAATCTCCTCCCCGGAGGGCGGCCTACCCGCTAAAACCACTCCTCGGCCACGCTTTCTAGCTGGGCAGGAACGCACAAGTGTGCTCCCTTCTGTCCAGCGGGCCTTGTTCTTCTCCTTATTCTTCCGCCTGACGTGCGCGCTCATCCTCCTCCTTCTTTCTAAGGAGGTCTCCTATTGGGCCTGCGTCACATACTACGTAGTGTACGTGTGTGCGCAGTCCACCCAGCGGCCTACCTCGGGTATCAGCCGCCTCGTCCAGGAGGCCCTCCCCTCGCCAGCCCAGCTTTCCTGCCACTCGTTCATTGTCCGTTCTCTCTCTCTCATTCTCGCCTTGCCCCCACTTCGGAACACACGCTCCCTCTCCCGAGCCAGAAGATCCAGAGGCACCATCTTCGCGATGACGCACGCCGCCGGGCCCGATATCGTGCGATACGCCGAGGCCACCGCGATACAGGACGTTCTCTGTAGAGAGAGCACCATACCGCGGTATTTCGCGATCCTAATCGCCTCGCACCACACCGGCGCCGCGTACATTAGGGTCGACGTCACCACTCCCGCTAGCACCCTCCTCTTTATGTGTTTAGGCCCCTTCACCCTCCCCATCAGCCGCCCCACCACCGCCATCGTCTGCCCCGCCTTACTGACCGCCAACTTGACGTGCTCTCCCATCAGGAGGCCTCTATCCAGGACAACTCCTAGATATTTGGCCTCCCTCACGGGCTCGCACGTCAGGTCTCCTACCCTCACTTGCAGCTTCGTGGATGGCCGGTGCCTCCCCAGCATGACGACCGTGGTTTTCGCCACGGCCATCTCGAGCCGGTTCCGTACCATCCAGTCCCCCACAAGCCGCGCGCTTTCGGCGGCCCTAAGGTTCACCTCCCCCTCCGTCGCCCCCTCAACCCAGAGTGCCAGGTCGTCCGCGAAACATATGGGCAGCACACCGATCGGAAAGGGAAGATGCAGGACGTCGTCGTACATGACGTTCCACAGCGGCGAGCCCAATACGGACCC
Source organism: Photinus pyralis (assembly GCF_008802855.1). Classification (NCBI taxonomy): domain Eukaryota; kingdom Metazoa; phylum Arthropoda; class Insecta; order Coleoptera; family Lampyridae; genus Photinus; species Photinus pyralis. The sequence goes on from NW_022170510.1 coordinate 26,628,635, forward strand.
CTGTGGAACGCCACCGAAGACGCTCCGCACCTCTCCCTTCGTCACCTCGACCCTTCTGTCTCGCAGATAGTCCCTGACGACTCTGAGCACCCCCTGCGACACTCTCCTCTCCCTCAGACGGCTGATTATGATCTCCCAGCGCGCGGTGTTGAAGGCGTTTTTGACGTCGAAGCAGAGGAGAATCCCCCACTTCGACGCTCCCACCCTCCCCACCTGCCGCGCCCTATCCACCACTTCAGATATGGCGTGTACCGTGGACGCACCCTTCTTGAAACCGTACTGGCCCCCCGCTTGCCTCGATATCGGCCGACAGTCTGGCGCCTATGAGACGCTCGAAGAGCTTCCCATAGACATCCAGTAAGCATATCGGCCGATACTTTGGCGTGCCCCCCGGATTCGCTCGCGGCTTTTCGGCCAGCACCAATTTCGCATTCTTCCATTCCGTGGGAAACTCGCCCCGTCTCCACAGCTCGGAATACATCCCTAGTATTGCTGCCGGTGCCTCCTCCACTGCAGCTTTGACGAGTCGCGGCGCTATCCCATCCGGCCCAGCGCCCTCTCCTCCTTGATACCCCGCACGGCCTCCCTCAATTCCCCCAGCCCAAAGGGTGCTGCTGTATCCACATCACCCGTCTCGACAACGGTAACCTAACCTAACCTAACCAAACAAGCGGGGGGCGATCGGCTTCAATTTTCGGAAGGAACGGCGGAGTCCTCCGCCGCCGCCACCTTTACTGCCGGACCGGTCGGTTCTCCGCCACTTTAGGCCTGAAAGAGCGAAAGGGTAATTCTAGAATGGACGTTCACTACCTTTTATTTATTTATTTCTAACAACAAATTCACGCAAGTTCCTGAGGTTAGGCTACCGATCGAACATCGAACGATTGCAAAAGACCATCTACGGGAATCGCGAGTAGATCCATCTAACGGGCGCTCGCGTGACCTGAACTTTTCGTAGATTGCCGATAATGCAGCTGCCTGTAATTCGGGCGCGAAATTGAGCGCGAGGTTCACCAGACCGACCGTCAGATGACGGAAGGCGCACGAACGCGAAGGGCCCCCTTTTGAACTGGATTCCTTTAATATTTCGGAGCATTTAACTAGCAATCACGTAAGCACTTCCGATCATCCGGAACACCCGCTCGTAAAAGAGAGGGGCTCGACGGGCCGCCGCATTTCGAAAGCGGCGCGACACTTCCACAACTAAAGGACCTTTACGCGGCCGGCGAGCAAGACGTCCGTCTTCGTTCGTACGAGTAGGTCACCGAACCAATTCCCAACCTTCCGGATTGACTGCGATAATCGCCTGAAAAAGATAAGACGTAATTTTTGTTTAAGCGATGCTGCTGGTGGGGAAGGATAGGTACCGCATCCGAGACCCACGGGCTTGCCACGTTCCACGCCATGAGAGGTAACGAGTTGGCGGTCGCATAAGCGTTTTGGCGAGAGGAACGTCTTCCCGCACTTGATCCGAGTCGGACGACGGGAAGCGAGTGTCCTCGTCAGGAGAAGGGTTCCGAGGACCCCCTCCAAAGTATCGTACGAGAGATCAATCTTCTTCCGGGGGCCGCCGGGAGTCTGAACTAGAGAACCCTTACACGCCGGCGGGATGGAGCGCCGCACGACGGAGAGCGCCTCGGTCGTACGTGCCCAGATCGTTTCGTTACTTCAATTTCAATCCCAATTCCATAATTTAAATCTTTAAAGGGGAATAGGTAATAATAAATAACATTATAGAAAAAATAAACGATAATTTGAGGTTGAAGTTTGTACACTTCCTTTTTTTTTGGCCCGAAGAGAAAATTGTCTCGGATCGACCGGAAAAAAACATTTTCTTATAGAATGTGGCCTGTAGAATCCGTAATTTCAAACAGTTCCAAGATCGGGCTACTAGATCAAAAGCTACAGCCCTTTGAATTTTTCGTCGAAATTCTGACAGCGCCAATCGATGGCTCAAACCATTTCTATTTGAAATTTTAATTATACCTTAGCTAGAGCTACATATATTCTCATTAATGTATAAAGTATATTTATACTTAGTGTTTGTTTACAATGAACGTGCACGTAAATATTTCATAAACCGTAACTCGTACATATTCGTATCGTTTCCATAAATTTACTTCGCTGTTTACAATAAACCAAAGATCGTACTTCATAGTAGTACGATCTTTGACCGTACGTAACTTTGAAACATTTTCATCTCTTGCGACTACGCGCAAGGCTTACACATCGTTTACGTAAAAATTACGTTCATTATAAACACCCTCGTACGTTTCTATACAGTTCAACTTTGCGAAATTTTTAAGTTTTACGTATTTTTTACGTATACTCTCATTGTAAACAAGCACTTATTACATAACAATAAAACTTAAATTAAACAATAATAAATTTACAAAAGGTAAAACACTTTTTCCGGTCGATCTGAGACAATTTTTTTTTCGGGCCAAAAAAATTCCTTTTTTACCAAAAATCGACTGCAATTTTGACAGCGCCAATCGATAGCGCTGGTCGAGACCTTTCCAACGAGGGGTCGGAAGGCACATCTACGACGCACCGTTCTCGAGATATTACGGTTTGTCAGAATTTATGGTCGAAATTTCAAACCGTAATATCTGCCTTTTTTTGAAGCCGGAAAAAAAATTTCTGAGATCGAACGGGTAAAAACATTTTCTTACCTAACCTAACCTACCGTTAATCTAACCTAACCTTACCTAAACCTAACCTAACCTAACCTAACCTTAACCTAACCTAACCTTACCTAACCTACCCTTAATCTAACCTAAAAATAACCTACACCTACCCTACACCTACGCTAAATCTAACCGAAACCAAACCGAAACCAAGACCCAACCCAATCCAAACCTAACCCAAACCTAACCTAACCTAACCTTACCCAAACCTAATCAAACCTAACCTACACCTAACCTAAACCTACCCTAAACCTAACCAAAACGGACGGAAGGGGAAAATAGCCCAGTCGGAATCATCTAATAACAGTGGAACGCCTTTACATTTCACTCGGTCTTCGAGGCAGGCTATGCATTGGTCTTGTAATACTAACTTTGCAACTGTCTACTGTCAAGGCCCTCCAATGAGACTTCGAAGGTCTCGGTTTCATTTTCTCGCGTGACTACTGTGGGGGCCTCCCGATGTATAGTGGTAGGTAGGTAGGTTGATTGTCCATACCGGCATGACAACAGCGGAGCTTGCGCGGATAACTTAGAAAAGAAGGCCGAGAGCCCTTGGTAAATATGTATATACACATTAGCAACACGTACCTACGCAAAAATGTGTCAAATGGTTACAAATTATAAAAACAAAGCATAAAAACACACAATAATAAGTCTATAAACATGGACATGCAAATATATAAAATTTTTAGACATAAATAAGTAAGGAACACTATACAGATCTTTTAAAATTTCCGAAAAATCAGTCCACAAATAAGAAAGTTAGCATTGCGCATGCACAACCTATTCTTTTGACACGTCATTTCATTTTCATTTTCTAAGCATTTTGTAGCCTTAGAATATGGAATTTATATGTACCTGCAATAAATGGCAAAAGTGTAAAATGTTGGTACCTACAAAAAAAGTTGATTTTTTACTATGACTTTTTAGTAATAAACGTAGGTACTCGTAGAAAAATTCCTTCCTTCGTGCAAGTCTCGACACAATAACGACCCAAATATCGAACTTAAGATAAGCATATGTAGTAGTGATACAGCCGTAAGGGCAGACAGACAGACCGGCGAGCGGACAGATCGACGGACAGACTGGCGAACAAAGTGACCAGATATTTTTGTATTTTTACGAAAATGCGCTAAAAAAGGCGGCCCGTAGTTTTATAACAACGTGCCCATAATCAACAATTAGATTACATTACAGCCAACAGTGGAAAAGATTTTGTTCTATAAGTCTATTTATTTGTGTTGGATGAAAGTACCCATAGATATACAGATTTTAATCTGTGCCATAGGTATAATCATATAATTAATCACACCGCATTATCTATTGATAATGTGAGGTAGGTAAATATAAATAAAAAAACGGTGTGACTAGCCTCCCGGCTCCGGTATTCATACGAATCCCGGTTTTACTATGACATCACACTAGTGACGTCAGCAATGACCAGGATTATTATAAATCCCGGCGGGGTAAGTTATTTAAACATTCAAGATAGAGTTGATAGCATTATACACTTAAATACGTATAGGATAGGAGTAAAATATTTATTCAAAATTGGTAAATATTTTAATCGTACCTACAACTAGAAAAATATAATAAATTCTGAACACATATATATACGAATTATATTAATAGTGTGAACTGAGTTACTTGTAGATATTAATTATTATGTCTTACATTCCAAACAAATCGATTCATTTGAACATTTTGGTATTTTCTTTAAAGTTGTACATTTAACGTGCTTCCACAGGAGGCATGTGAAGCACACATAATGCAATCAGGTTGATTTTTGATAATTTCTGGATTGCATAACACACACAGCCATTCGTTTTGCTCCCTTTTCGCAATGATTAAATTTTGGACTTGCCAAGCAGCACCAGAGAAAAAGTTACTGAAATATTAAACGTAAAACCCACGTGTAAACAATCACAAACATCGCACCAAGTTGTCAGACAGGATTTATAATAATCCCGGTCGTCGCTGACGTCACTAGCGTGATCTCATAGTGCAACCGGGATCCGTATGAATACCGGAGCCGGGAGGCTAGTCACACCGATAAAAAAAATATCTTTAGAAATTGAGATCGAGTCTATTTACAATTTAAGAGTAACTATTTGATGCTGTTATATGAATACATAATTTTAATGAAAAATATAAAATGGTGTTGGTATAAATTATCGCTAAAATTCCCCAATGGGCTGTATTGAATACTTTTATCAACACTGGAGGTGGGTTTTCTTGAGGGGCGTGTTGATTTTATTAATTTGCTTAGATTTCCTGTTTATAAAAATGTAATAAAAGGAAAAATTCTCCGACATTCTCTCTACAATTAGCTATGCCTTACCCTGTCGAGTTTCGCTTTTCACTTTACTACTGTGTGAAGAGCAGTGCGTATACAAAATATAAAAAATGTTAACAGTAGAATGATAAATATATTTTTTGAATAATTGTATACAGTGAGAAGGAACAATGATAATGATATTACAAAGGTAGGTACTTAATGCGTGAATTAAAATATATACAATGGCGCACAATTATATGTACAAATGAATCTTAAAGGTAATTATTCGAAATTATTTTCACACCAGCTAACTTAAGGAATAGAGTAAATGATAAATTTTAAACATAGTCTAATAAGTCTTAAAAATATCTATATAAAAAATACAGGAAGTGCTTTTACTGATACCATTGAACTTGAAAACGAACGTGATGTTTTAAGCACCTACACTAAAATCTGGCAAGTTTGTATCAACGGCAAATACAATAAATTCTTAATGAGTATATGAAATGTTATATTTAAAGGCACTCACTGTTCACTTTGAACATTATTTTTCTTACAAATTACCCAGTCTATTAAAGTAAATAATGTACAGGTGTGGATAACTACGCTGTAATTTGAAAATTCTACTTCTATACTAAAATTTGAATTACAGAACACTCGATGACTAGAATTTATTGGAAGATCATTAAAATGTGCCATATTTGACAAATCAAACAGAAAGGGGAACAACACGGCCACACCAATTGGTTGAGTACCGCGATCCTATTTTAAAATTTTGTGAAAAAAAAACCCATCCATGAACATTAGCAAACGGCAAAACGATATGGATTGTATCAAATTTAATTTCCTTTCATTATACAGATTTTGATTCACAAAGTGTGAAATCTGTGCTACTACAAACTACAGCATGTCATCAACACAGGAACATAGCATAAAAATGTCGACACTACCAAAAAAAAAATATTGTTGAATGTTTGCATAACTTTTTGAATAAATTTTGGGATTTATTTTATACAAGATACATGAATATGAAAATATGTTAGCTACAGATCGTTCTGTAGAAGAGTACAACATATTTATGTAATAAAAATAGGGAATTATTTACACAACTCGCCTAAGATCATAATTTGTAGACACCAAAATTTGCTTGCTAACAATTATGCCTCTTTTTTACATATTTCAACTAGTAAAAACAGAATTAAACACGCAATAAAATAACAGAAGTTAAAACATTGTCTACATGATGATAATAGGTAAACTGTAAATGACCAAGATCTAACAATAATAAACCCACTGATACAATATGGATGAGGTAATGAGAATGTTAATAAAATATTGATAGAAAAATGATAAAACTTTTACCTTAAAGTTAAAGATTTGCACAATAAAATTAAAAAAATAAAACATAAAAAACTAAAAATAAAAACATATTTTCTACTTTTCACAGATAGCTAAGGTTAATATCAATGAAATTGCAGTCGATGTAGTAAAAGTTGCCTTGCTTTATAAATCTACGCACTCTCTCTAATCCTCCTTAAGTGTCTTTACATCGAAACATCTCTGTGGCACATACCCAGATGCAGATATTTCGACGGGAGGTCTTGGAGCAGGTGCATCTCCAATTGAAACGTACCCCGTCTCAAGGGCCACAATATCGAGAGGCGGTTGATTACAATTACAAGCATCCACCTTTCGTGTAGGATCCGCAACTTGCATGTAAATGGGTAGATTCTCTCTACTATCCGTAGACTTATAGGATTCTAAACTCACTAAATCGACCATTTCACTGTCTTTGCTGGTTTCAGTAATTTGGGACAAACTTAATGGCACATAGCTTGAATTGCAGGGCTTATTCAAGTCTTTGGGTGTAGATTGAGGTAAATGATCGGGCAAGACGTAAGGCATCTTCTGATTTTCTGTCTGTATTACCGGAACAGGTACGTATGAGGGATTAACACTAACGATGGGAGTCTGATCGGTAAGAACACAAAAAGCCGGCGGAGCCGTTTTAGGATTCTCCATAGGCATGGTGACGTAACCTTTGTTACTGATGGGGCGGTTGGCGGAGACGTTTCGTAACCGCAGAGAGTTTGTTTGCAATTCTTCCGTCGACGAAGAGCGCGGCTGCTCCGTACCAGAATCCGATGAATTAGACGAATGGGTTGCAGAATCAATGGAAGCTGTAACACTTTCGTGAGCAGAACTACATCCGCTTGAATCGCCACTCATATTTTGGCTGCCGCTTCTTTTCAACAATAACAATTCTTTATCGGCCATAGTCGGCAAAATTTCGTAATCTTCAATTTTTGGGCACCCATCGTAATCACTTAGGCTGATATTAACAGGTTCGATCGTTAATAAACCTGGTGGTAACTTAACTTCTACATCGATCATTTCGAGATAGCGGAAATACATCCTAAAAGACAAGATGGTGACTGAAAATGTGAAGATATAACACTTACTTTCTGCCTATGTAAACCATAAATATTATAAACATAACGCTGAACGGTAATAACATCCAAAGCAGTATACTTCCAGGTGTGTGGCAAAATGATTCCAGCTCTTCACTCCAAGAGCCTTCATACCGTTCACCATTGAAAATATTTACAGCCCTCACCGAGATATAGAAGGTATCATATTTACCATCAGATCCACAATCCTGTATTCCATATTTTGTCCCTTTAAAAATCAAGTTAGCGTTAATATGAACAAAAGACTGTATACAAGCACAATATAAAAAAAAATGTGATCACAACGATGAGAACTACGTCCAAATGTCTCAAAATATGTTATGAACCTGAAAGCAAGGTTCAGTCGGCTGTGTGAGTGTTTGAACATGAAGCGAAACCAAACAAAGTGATTCATTCCGGAAGGGTTTCCAAGAAAATGGTCGCTAGTTTTGTTGCTAAATCTGGACATATCGCCACTATTGCCCCTGAAGATCGACGAACTGTTAATAATTTGTATACGACTGTTTGTTTGCCCGAAGTGATCAACGAATTGCGAAAAATTAACAAAAATCGTCGCATCCTACTCCACCACGAAAATGCCAGCTCGCACACTGCTTGTCGCACAACAGAATTCTAGGAAGCCCGTTATGTTGAAATTCTTAATCATCTACCATATTCTCCTGACCTGAACCCTAATGACTTTTTTTACTTTTCTAAGAATCAAGAAATAGTTGCGTGGAAGGGATTTGCCAGAACAAGAAGTTGAAGCTTACAAAGTTGCGATTTCAAGTTCTCCAACTTCAGGCTGGGATTACTGTTTTGCGCAGTGGTTCAAAATAATGCAAAATTCTGTTAACTTTAACGGTGAATACTTTGAAAAACAATACCTATGTCCTATATCCTCGTTTGCTTAAGTTCTTTTATTGTAATTAAATCTCACAACATAAAAGGCAACTCTTGTAAGGACAATGTGGATCATTACTCGTTATAAAACGCCAAAGTTACTTTGTACAACACATCCCATATGCTGAGTGCCCAATTTTTAAATTATTGTAGCTTGCAGTTCTTGCCTTGAAGTGGACTCACTTGAAAATCATTTTACAACATTAAAATACACCAAACGGGCTTTGCACCAGATTGTTCGACTGTAACAATCACACAGGTTAGCTCAGACAAAACTTCCTTTTTTGATTGACCAATTTGCCACTAAACTGTACGGAAAAATCAAATAATACCTGTAACATTAATAATTGGATGAGTCCAGTTATCGCCATTTAATTTTTCCTTAAATTTTACTTCAAAAATTTCATTCCTTCCCCTGGGATATTTGGGCCGTTCCCATTCCACCAATATATACGAATTATTCTGAAACGTGACCCCCGGCTGTGAACATTTCTCCGGATCTGAAAAGTCGCTATGTGAATCAAAAAGTACTGCAGTTGAGATACTTACATCCGACTAGAGTTTGAACTAAATAGGGTACAGATGGTTCGGAACAGGACGTGGTACATGCCGTAATGCTAATGCTGTACTCTACATAGCTATACAAATTATATATTGTGTACTGAAAACTATCAAATTAGAATCGTTTAGGTCAGTAAAATTTAGTTACCTCTTCGATTTCGGCTTCAATCGTTTCATTCATTCCATTGTAAATTATATGGTAGTATTTCAATCTGCCATTAGTTACATTAGGCCTATTCCATGTTAGAGAGATAGATGTATTGGTAACATTAATTACATGCAGTCCGTAAGGCCTGCTTGGAGCTGTGTCAGATCAACAATTAATGATGGAATTGGGAGACGCAGACTCACCTGCTTCAAGAGTTGTGGCAAATTGATAGTCACTCTTCTGACTTTGACTGTTATGTTTGGTTATTACAGAAACAGCAAACATATAAGTTTCATACGGTAGAAGTCCTGTTATATTTGCCTGTTCGGCCGTGGAATCATTAATAATCAAGCTTTCCTCTGGACCTATAATTGAAAGCGTAATCCCAAGGATTTTTCTTGCTTAACTCTACCTTTACAGTTAATAACGGACGGTTTCACAATGCTACAATAATAGATAACGAAACCTTCAACACTGCCCACCCGATCAGAACATTCTAATTTCCATGAAAGTTGAATGAGAGTTGAGAACACTTGAGATATTTTGACATTCTTCATTTTTCCAATCGCTTGATTATGAATGACAGTACATGCAGCCCAAACCATGCCACTACTCGACTCCTCAGCATTTGCAGACACTGCAAATTGATGTATAGTATCCTCCGAGACTGTAATGTTATGAACTGTCTGATTGGCGGGTAACTCTTTCCAACTTAGATGACCCTAAAAGTGGCAATGAATTTGAAGAAACTCCAAAAATTACTATCATACAGTGCACTGGTATGGTCTATCTCGGTCATGCGTACACCAAAAAAGCGAATAATTCTTTATGGGCATATTGAGATTCCTCGGCGGTTCCCAAGATAATTCGTACTGCCCATTTCCAAAAGCGATCTTAGTAAATGACAATGGTTCACTTATACCTACAAATACAGTCAAAAAATTTCGTCGTTTAGAAAGAACAAACTTACGATCAGATTGCTTTGGAACAACTAATATAGACTTATGGTCTGATAATCCAATGGTATTTTTTGACCAAATTTGAAATGTATACCTCTGATCAACGCTGAGATTAGTAAACTTGGCATATGCATGTGTTATTTCCAGTGGCCTAATTTCTCTGCAAAAGAAACGACAATCTTAGAATTGCCATAACTCTGATAATACAAAAGAAGAGAGGAGCGCTAACCAAAATCACTCCTTACATGCTTTGAGATAATGCAAAAAAATTGTAAATTTTCTATTTTCGAATATGCAGTAAAAACCGAAATTCCCAAAAACGCCTACCGAGGAGAGAATTTTTTGCATTTCAAGTAACAACATTTGCTGTAACTATGGGATGTTTATCCAACAATTGCGTGTCCAGACGTATAAACGCGATATTGAAATTTGCTTGTGTAGAATCATTCAAGTGTCAATTAAAAAGATTCGGGTAGATAATAAGCCTATATAACAGAGTATAGAGAGTATATAGTATACAATATTTTCGAACTATGAAGGGCTAATAAATAATCGATCTAAACTTACATATTCTCCAATACTTCGACATAATATGTAAAATTTTCCCCATTCGCAACTTCTACAGGAATTTGCTGCCAATATATAAAAACTTCTCTTTGGTTTAGGGTACTACCAGAAGAGATAATTTCAAAGCTGCCAATATTAGTCATCGGAGGAATTCCTGGAACTGAAACACAACATTTCTTTGAGGTGCAACGCAAATTGCCCACTTACTTTTACTGTCTGTGAAGCAAGTGACAGTTGTATTTGTAGACCACAATGATTCATCATCTTTATCGGCAGCATTAGATCTTAGTGACACTCGAATGTCATATAGTGCGTGCGCATATTTCAGACCGGTCACATTAAAATACACATTGTCCATGTCTTCCATGCTTAAAGTGCGCAAGAAGCCGGCTTCCTAAAATGAATTGCCAAAAATGTTTTTTGAATAAAGCCTTGTTACCCGCCACTGTTTTTCGTATTGAGATTGATAAAGGATCCTATGCTGAAGTCCTGGAGGAAATGCATGCATCGATTTAGGAACGGACCATCGAAGATAAAGAGAATTCGTTGTCGAATTGACCACAGTGAGATTTTCAGGTGGGCCCGAATAAACTACAATTTGTATATTGAGCAATGTAATATTCGAAAGGGAGTAAATTACCGTGCGGAAAATGAGAGAACGTGTAATTAAATTGATAGCTACCAAAATGATTTGTAACATTTAACTCAAAATAAAATGTTCTTTGTACTTGTCTATATTGCGGTTTCGTCGCAACAGACCACACACATTTTAATTTCGTTATGCCTCCTTTCTTTACCATCTCTTCTATGTGCGGACACTGACTTGGCATATTCCTACGATTTAAATGAACTACTTGCTTAAAATGATTTTTACCTGCCTGCCCGCACGTGTTGGAAGGTAGTAACTTAGATTGTAACCAGTTTTTGCATAATTTTCAGGCGCAGTCCACGTGCACGTTAAGTTGTCAAAGTTTAGACTGTAGCACTTAAAATCCGTAATAGGAAGTGGTTTTGCTGAAATCAAAAGGCTGGTTAAAATTTGTTCTAACACTCAAAATTAATTATTTGCAGATTGTTTATGCCAATTACCCATATTTACCATACAGTTTATGTTTTAGACTGATTGTTAGTGATGTGTACTCGCTCATAGTAATAATTTTTATTAACACTGCAGTTTCAGAAAGAAACACACCACATTCAAATTGGAGGGCCAAAGTGAAAAATAAAATACTTACTTCCGACAACCACATTATTTAAGCAAACTGCGTTTGTATTGTTCATTAATTTACATGTATATACTGATGCGGATTTCGGGGGTTTGTCTATATGTAAACTAATGCTAGTCGAATTTAGCACTTCAATCTAAAAACAAACATAATTAACAGTATACTTCTTCATATGTCGACGCACCATTTCACTGGGAATAACATCTTGACCGCGAATGAAGTATAACTTGCTACTGGAGTGTTCCGGATGCAGTTTAAGGAAATGATCGTTTAATATACAAGTAATGTCTAACGGATTTCCATATTCAATATTAATGTCCCCATATGGATCAGTATCTACAAAATGGAGATAAAAAATGTTGCTGACAAAAACCAAAAACTTACAGCCTGGGGTGGATACACCCGTATGACACTGACGGTCAGCTGCTACCATTCCAATTATTGTAATGATTATGTAGCACCACCATATACAATTGCCCATTTTAAATTTTGATGTGTTCTAAGAGAAAATCCACGTATTATAATATTCATTAATAATTTCTTAAGCAATACCATAATCAATTTCCCTGAATGAGTATCTTGTTTAAATTTGTACTACTTTCGTAATTCTGGTTAATGCAACAAAATTTTACTGACCAACCAATTACTTACATAGGTAGCACTGTACTAAAGATGTATCATAATTGGAATTAATTCAATTTTCCACATTTTGAACAGCTTTCTAAACTTCATTGAGCTTATTTTTTGAGACAATCTGGAAAGCAAATAAACGAATTAGAAACATTTTGCTAATTATTATAAGTAGGTACTATGAACACTTTACAGCGACGAAGTGGGCAGATTGAGTTGTTTCCGAGTACCTCAAATGCTTATGTTTATTTTAATTAATTCAAACGCTATTCTTGTTCCTCAATCTGCAATCCTTGCCACTGTTGATTTTGAGTTCCGCGATTCATATGAGAAACTTATATGAAAGTTGTCGTTAAGTTCCCAACCCAATATTAACGCGTGATCACGTTCATTTTTAAACATACTGCTGGGTTGAGTGTTACAAGTAGTTATTTGTTAACAAAATTTTATTGAAATATCTCCACAAATAACAAAGTTGAAAAGAGAATGCGCAGATAGAAATTTCTTTGACAAAATTCTTTCTTTTGGTCGTCGTATTAACATCTATTAATTTTAGAAAAAACTGCAGCGCTTCAAAGGATCTCTGTGTTGAGATCTCAAGTCGTCGGATTGACAAAACTATAATGTGATAGTACACACCGGTTATGCATATATGTATATACCCGACATAACTTGACCAGGTGAGCGACGTACAGACACAAACACTAATCGTTACTTGATTTTAATCCGTGCGATTAGTTAGTCAAGCTAGACCTGAGTTCTTACAAGAGAAACACCAACCATAATACTAACAATAATACGCAAAAACCTAAACAGCATTACTGACTCACAACATGACAGATACACCCAATAAAGTTACACGTCCTCGTACAGCTAAAAAACAAAAAACTGTTTCTTGTCAGAAACACACCGCGTTTTTTATTTATTTATTTATTTATTATCCCTCTCTTGTTCTGAGCCCTCAACAAGCTTGCACCCAATTACAGAGTGACCCGCATAGTGCTTTTTAGAGGTGCCCCTGCAGAAGGTCTTAAGTTGTTCCATACTACTCCGGTATTTACCTTACGAATTAGGAAAACTGCAGGAAAACCTAATTCGGAGTAGCCGGCAGAATGCTCGAAACTGGTCTAAGGTAATTCCCATCTCTGCCACAGATGAAAAATGCACCTCAACCCAGGTTCGAACACCCGACCTCCGGTTTTATAGTCCAGCGCTCTACCACTGAACCATAAAGCCGGTATGTCATTTGATTTGATCGCAAGCCATCGCACAAATCCCAAGTAGATACTGATTTTATTTTATTGTCAGTATAATTGAATGTGTCCAGGTCATCCGAAAATAAACATATTTTTCAGATTCCGCCATCAATTTTGCAAACAGGTGATGAAATTCAATTCGCTTCATATTGAGGGTATTTACCAATTTACGTTTTTGTCTGATTAATTTGGATAATACAATATCCGTTAGTAGAGAACTTTCCTAGTACGTGCCATCGAAGTTTCGTCATTGTGCTGTACACATAACAGAGGCTAAAAAGTAAAATGGGCTGCTTTCGTAAATACCATTGAATATTCAATGTAAATCGCTTGCGAGGTACTCCATCGCAACGCAACTTGCTAGAACATTGTAAAAAATTTCGTATCGCATCGGCAAGCATCTCAAGGCCCATCGCGCAATAGCATCCCGTCTGAACGTAGGCTGGCGCGCGGGCTTTTGCCGGTCATTATTTTATTTTCAAAGAAAAAGACAAGCTTCATAACTACCCACCTACGGATAATTTCGCAATCAGCTGAAATTGTACATTTCTACATAAATGATGATAGATTGGCAACTTTGCAAATTTATATCGAAATTGATGAGTTAATGCATAAAAATAACTAGAAATTGAAACAAATGGTTTTCCTGTACGCGTCGTAAGGTAAAGTACAGCTTGGGTAATTGAAATTGTCATTAAATATGTAATTTAAGTTGAAGTATAAAAAACGGTACACAAAATAAACGCACTTAAAACAGGAAATATACACGGGGTCTATAAAAATTTTAATAGGCACAGTCGTACAAGTTTCTCAAGTAGTTTTTTCAGAAGTTGTAATTTTATTGATTTTTAAAAAAATTTTAATCTTCTACAAATAAGGTTCGCTGGTCAACGTTTCGATATATTCAAACCTATTTATTATGCAATAATATAATAAAGTTGACTAACTCAACAAGATAGCGAGAAAATGACTTTCCATAACTATCATGTACATAGGAGCTGTTTTTTTTTAAATTATTTCATTTGATGTGAGAATAAAAGAAAATAATTTAACATTAATTGAATTTTACTTTAATTAACATAATAATTATACTTGTACGTAAAAGCGTTGAATGAAAAATTTCTTGATTAAACGCTAAAAGGGTCACTTGACACAGATTTGGCACAAACTTCTGAAGTTACATGCTTTTGTGATTTAATGTTAAGCACTCAGAGGTTCCACCCCCACATATAAATCAGATTTCCTTACATAGTTTATTACAACAAAAAATTGTGAAATTTCTATTGGAAATTTCAGATGAGAAGAATGTTTGCATTATTTTTTTCTTCATGCTAGACAATTTTTCTTTAAGCGACTTTTGATGTCGTTTTTGGTTCATTCATAAATGAACCTACTCGTATTAGTAGTAGATCTAGCAGTACACTAATCGATTATATTATGTTGTTCCCCGAGATGTTAGCATCTCGGTTAGCATTATAGAATCTGGTACATTAAGTGTACACAATATCTATGATCATCAATTAGCGTAGCTCTTGTTTATACACATATAGAGATTTTCATGATTTTGATGCTGACGCTTTTGAAACTGACCTCATGTCTATTGATTGGCAAGTATTATACAGGCTACCTAATATTGACCAGAAGGTGGAAGTTTTAAACACAAATATACTTCAGTTGTTTGATAAGTACACAGCATGTAAAACAGTAAGGTCTCTAAAACACCTGCCCCGTGGCTTACTGATAATATTAAATTCATGATCTCGCTCACTCGCGCTCGTATTGCTGATCCTTTAACTCGCGCCCAAAAAACCGACAAAACATGGAGCAGTTGACAGAACGAGGAGCATGACGTGCAGCAATGCGAGTGATGTTGCCACACTATGTCTCTGCCTCCTCGTCACGCTACTTCCCATGCTCCTCGGCGAGTGTGTGGCTGGGGTATATGTCAAGTTGATTGGAGGTCATATGTTGTAACGATTGGAATTTATTTGTACTATCCCTGGTCGATACGCCTTGTGCTTAATGAGAAACTGCGGGTTACTAAAGGGCACTGTTGTCGTCTTTTTCAAGAGCTGTTATTTTCAATATTGTTCATTTAAAATACCGGATTCAACTTTATCAATCGATATAAATGAATGGAGATAACTTCTGAACTGTTGGGAAATTTTTTTTTGAAGATATCAATAAATTACTCTAAATGTGACAGTTTACCTATTAATGAATTTTTAAAGTGCCTTCGAAATGACTATTCTCTTTGAAAAAAGTTATGATATCTGACTAGTTATCTGTACGAGTATACGGTTAATTTTGTTCAAACGTTCTAAAATTAATGACGCTATCATTTCAATAGAAAATCAACTGATACAAATCAAATACCTCTACCAAGTTTCAAGCCTCTAGGTCTTTAATCAATGAGTTATCACAGAGCACCAGCCTTTCAATTCTTAATAAACGGATATAGTTTATTCTGAAATGTCCTTTTGATCGCTCAGCAATATAACACATTTTTGGTAGCATCCAAATTTTCCTCAACGTCCCTAATCGTAAGCTCATGACCCCTCGCTAACAAATTCACAAATATTGAAGAACATTACTAAAGATTTATTTACCTAGACTTTTTGGCGAAGTGGAAACAGTATGGTAGTATGTGTATAGAGAAGGACAGTAGGTACCTACTTCAAAAACGTTATTTTCCAAATTTCTTTTCAATCTACCCTACGCGTTAAAAATGTTATGGGATCTCAAAGCTCAGATCAGAGCTGAAACCACGGCTGAAAGCTTGGGCGAACGGGCCTCGCGTAACGCATCATAGGGATTTCAATGTAAAATTCATAACATGCGATTATTGGCTCCCCAAATTATTTTAGAGTAAAAATGTATTAAGGTTTTTTGTAGGAAAAATTTTTTTACGTCAATTAAAGGATCGGAGGATCCTTAATAATGAAAATTACCCTTAGCACTCCTATTAAATATGAAACAGAAAGCTACTTGAGGTTTTTTTTTATATACCGCTTCAACCACTACCGCATTGTCCTACGTGAGCGGCAACACGCGGCCGGCAGTCACAGCGTAGACAGCAAACGCGACCAGAGCGTCCTACGCCCAAGCACCGAACATAAAGTAGTTCAAGCGCATGCAGTTAGACTGAAGCGGCAGACGCGGAAATATCAAATATTTTGACCTGCTGTGCCGCCTCAAAAACGCTTGAGCAGTGCGTGCCGCGACAACCGCACCGGCCGCATGTTTCCGCTCACGTGGACAATGTGAAGGGTTATTAGCGGGAGTTTATTTGGTTACAATAGTTAAAAATTACATGTTTAAGCGTTTAATTCATTTTTGAATACCGGAGGCATTTTATCTCAGTTTTTGCGGTTTACATTTGGTCATGATAAAACATTGTCACCCATCCTCTAACTATAAATCAACCTAAAGCTACGTCATTATCCGAATTATAATAATTTATGGGTGTTCCAGAAATGACTTCGGTAAAAAGAATATTTGAATTGGCCATTATATCTCGAAAATGCATAGTTGAGCCGCTTTAAAAACTATTGGAGGGGAGCGAGTTAAAACAAGATAGGGGAATTTTTTGACACCCAGCTCGCACTTGGAATGAGAGTTTTAATCCGCCTCATATTCAATAGCAGTTAGCACTGATCCGAACTTGTAGGTTGGACATCGCTGTCTCTTTCCGTTTAGGGGGATGGACAAAACCGAGGACAAAACTATCACATAAGGTTCATCCGAGGTTCATCATTTAGATAATTTACTAACAGAAATATTTAATTCTCTCTGAAGCCGTTTCGGAAAATCCCAACTTTTACGAGTTTCCGGTAAGGCGTGGATTAATTAACATTACAGTGAGAATTACGCCATTTAAAATTGTACAGAGTGACCCAATTTCGATAGGAAAAACTTTTATCTGTACGAATGTTCGAGAAAGGTCTTCACAAAAGTAGGTAATGGTAAACGATTTACAAAAAGGGCATTTTCATATTAACAGGTTTTTTTCCGAAAAAATTGGTAATCCCAGCCAAATTCCTTTACACTCATTTCACCCGAGATTTAACCACAATAATAACAAACTCCAAAAAAATCGCTTCGCGCCGTAAAAATCCCACCATATCTTCGGCACAAAAAAGTTATGAAATTTTGTATTTGCCCCGCCTCATAGGTAATATTATTATACATACTCTCCTTGTTGACATACAAAAAAAAGGTAGAGCCTCGGGTAGAGCTATAATCTCGGCTATAATATCTCTTGGTACAATTTGTTGACACGTCATTTTAATTTGCTTGCGCAATAATTTCTCGTGTCTTTTGGTCTTGGGATGCGCCTCGAGATGCACAGTATATTTTTATGCGCTTTTAATTTATTTTTTAGGTACCTATGGCACTTTTCCTAAAAATTTCAGAAAAATCTCTCCATAAATAAGAAAATTGGGTCTACGAATGCGCAATCCATTTTTTTACGTGTGTTTTTAATGTGCATGTAATCATAATGTAAATTGAATAAATCCCGAGATAGATCCAATAAACATTTACATTATTATTATTAATAGGCTTTTATAAGATGAATAAGGATAAGGAATAAGGATAAGAAGGAGAGAATGGACCACAAATAAGAAAGTTATATCTACACGAGTACATCTACACATGTTCAATCCATTTTTTAAAACATAATAATTACAATTTGTGCGTACGCAACCGAATATGATTTTAGTTTGCTTTTATCTCGGCATTTATAGAAGATGCTTCACAAATTTTAGAAGAATCGCGTCGCAAATAAGAAAGTTTGTGCCGAGGTCTGTGAAATGTAATTTTCTTGCGTCTTTTAGTCCGTGGATGCATAGTGTATTTTTTTATGTGTTTACTTTATCTCGCTTTATCTCTTAATTTTTTAAAAATTTCAGAAAAATCCCTCCATTAATAAGAAAATTGGGTCTACACAAGCACAATCCACATTTTCTTTTCTACCTGAACAAATTAAGATAAGTCGATTAAATAAATTAAATAAAGATTTTTCTAATTTTCTCGAAAATGAACTGACCCATTTTAATAAATCAAACTTCAAAATAAAGGACTTCGAAAAACCTTTCAAATAAGCTATTACTCGAAACCACATGTCATTTATAATGTGTAAGGGAATGACCTCGGGAATAACCCTAGAGGGTGAAAAGAGGTGAAGTAGTTTTCAGTTAAAAAGTTGTCTCCCTTGACAAATCCTTTGAGGTGTCTCGGCGTTTTTTCCTTTAATCAGTGGTTTTCGATCTCGATTTCGATAAATCCGTGGTGGGAAGTTTTCAAATGAACCCTCTGTATGTATAAGTATGTGTTAGACTCGGTGTGAGAGGACTTTTTTTTCTTTTATGAAATAAACAGTGCCAATTACACACCACTTGAAGAAAGTAAACTCAAGCTGTTCTCCTTTCAAGAGTATTTCATTCATTTGTACGTGTCCATATACTGAAATATTGACGACAAGACAAGATCCTCCGAGGTCTGTAGATATTCCTCAGATATCTTCGCATATCCCGAGGCATATCCACTGGATCTGCGTGACCGGCTTTGAATTATCCATGGACATCTTTTGATGCTGGAATTATTCATATTGTAACGTTATTTATATAAATTCGGGTTCGATTTATATCAATATTTATTAATCAAAACTACAACACTATAAAAACCGTACAATTTATATCGATTATTATATCACACACACTTCGCAATTTATATTTCCGTGCTCGATGTTTCGTCCGTACTCGTTCGATAGTAGACTAACTCGATGTTCGGTCCGCAACCATTTATACACGCAAGCAATGTAAGTCCAGTACATTCTCGAATGTTCCTACAACTTCCACTATCGCGCGCGTAGAAAATTCCAGAGAATTCTGGAGCATTTCCGTTACACTGCCCCCTTCTTAATTCTGGACGTCTCGTTCAGAAACTGCGTTAGTATTACTTTTTAATGCCTCGTGTCGGAATCTGCAGTCAGAGCCTGCTCGACAAACACCTTTCTTGAAAAAGTAACAGTCCACAGTTTTGCGGAGGGTCGTCCCCTGTGGGTTGAAGCAGCATACTGTAATTCGAACGCTAGTGTTTCTAAAAATCACTTCGATCATGGTTCGCACTATTTTCCAGTCCAACCCATCTAAACCACATCCAATCTTCGGAATCGCCAAGCTATTTATGTCATAGTATGCCATGAGTTTCCTTAAGCTTTTTAAAGCAGACCAGAGGTTTTCATAGGTGGGTTTGCCTTCTGACGTTTTCTTTGAAACCAAGTAGAACAAAGAGCGTTGACTATCTTCCAAGCGCAGTACTTTACCCACTCGTGGTCTTTGCTTTAACAACTCGTCGATTCTTCCAAATCTTTTCCGGAATACGGAAGCTATACCTCTACTCATGCGAAGGTCTTCGGCGACACAATGGGCGATGGAAACGTTAACCGGAAGCTCAAAAATATTTTGACAAATTTCCTGAGTAACGCCAAATCGAGCTTTCTTCCGCTGGGCGTAATTTGACATAAAATCGTTAAAGTTTGGCTCGATCCCAAAGCTGCGTTCCTCTTCTCGAATACCTCTAACTTCTTCGTTGTTGTTGGATCCGGCATATCGTGCGAGTCGATTAATGTGGACAACTTTCGGTTTCCGGTGGTTCATTCTGATACGATATATCACGTCATTTATTTTCTTGATCACCTCATACGGACCTTCCCATTGTCTTTGTAGCTTGGGAGAAAGACCTCTTCGCCTCTGTGGATTGTGCAGCCATACCAGATCTCCAGCTTCAAAAGTTTCATTGGCCGAGCGGAGGTTGTATTGATTTTTCATGCGATCGCTGGCAATCTGAATATGACTTCTAGCCAAGTCGTGAATATCGTTCATCTTCGCCTTTAGTTGGTCAACATAATTTTCACCTGCGACATCTTCTTCATGGGGTTTACGCCCAAACTCGAGATCACATGGAAGGCGTAGTTCACGACCCAACATAAGGCAGGCAGGAGTCTGACCCGTGGTCTCGTTGACGGCTGATCGATATGCCATAAGGAACAGGTGGAGGTACTGGTCCCAATTTTTCTGATGTTCTGCCACGACTTTTGAAAGATATTTACCCATCGTACGATTCATTCTCTCCACCATTCCATCTGACTGAGGATGCAAAGGTGTTGTTCTGGTTTTATTGGCTCCTACCAATCGACAAACATCTTGAAACAAAGCCGATTCAAAGTTCCTTCCTTGGTCTGAATGGATTTCTACAGGAACACCAAAACGTGTAAAGAACTCCTTTACCAACACTTCTGCAACTGTAGCTGCCTCTTGGTTTGGAATGGCGTAAGCTTCAGTCCACTTTGTGAAATAATCCATAGCGACTAGGATATATTTATTTCCGCCATCTGTCTCGGGAAACGGTCCTGCGATATCGATAGCAACTCGTTCCATCGGACTACCAACGTTATACTGCCTCATGGGTGCCTTCTTCTTGGAAACTGGTCCGTTTCCAGTAGCACATAACTCACATTTTTGACACCATCGCCGGACATCTTCTTTACGGTTGACCCAATAGAATCGCTCACGTACCCTTTGCAACGTTTTCGTAATACCAAAGTGTCCTCCGGAAGCGCCGTCATGCAATTTTCGCAATACTTCCGACACTTTGCTTCTAGGTACTACTAATTGCAGCGTCGATTCGGTGCCATCTTCACTTTCAAGGGTCCTATACAACAGGTTGTCTTTCAGAGTCAGGCTATTCCATTGGCCCCAATAACTCTTTACTTCAGGACTTGTGGCACTAATGTCTTGCCAGTCTGGTCTTTGTCCGTGGCGCATCCAATTAAGAACAGTTTTTAAACTTGGGTCGTTTTCTTGGGCCGTTTTGATTTCGCTTGGCTTCCATTCCTCACTCTCTACAGTTGTTCGTCGCAGATGGCCAATCTTGTCTTCTATTTTAGAACAATGTGTGCAGTTGTCCTTGCACGGTCTTCTTGACAAAGCGTCTGCATTATTGTGAACTTTTCCAGCCCTGTGTTCAATGTCGTAGTCATATTCCTGAAGACGTTCTAACCATCTTGCCACCTGTCCTTCTGGGTTTCGGAACTGCAAGAGCCACTTTAGCGCTGCATGATCTGTCCTTATCAGGAACTTGCGGCCGTAAAGGTACTTATGGAAATGTTCGCATGCCTTTACCACACCCAGGAGCTCTCGCCTAGTCACACAATAATTCCTCTCGGGTTTCGACAGTACTTTGCTGAAATAGGCAATGACTCTTTCCTGTCCGTCTTGCAATTGAGAGAGAACAGCTCCAATGGCGGTGTTACTGGCATCGGTATCTAGCACAAACTTTCCTTCATTTCTGGGGTAGCCAAGGATAGGTGCGCTAGTAAGAGCCTGCCGGAGATGTTCGAAAGCTCTTTGACAGTCTTCACTCCATTCGTACTCATTGCCTTCTTCTGTCAACTTTATTAATGGTTTGGCAATGTTGGCAAATCCTTTCACGAATCGTCTATAATAGGTGCACAAACCGAGGAAACTTCGAATCTCGTGCTTGTTCTCAGGAATCGGCCACTCTTGAATCGCTATAATCTTCTCTGGGTCAGCTGTAACACCATCACGAGATACGATGTGCCCCAAATATTTAACTTCTTTTTGGAACATAAAGCATTTCTTGGGACTTAGTTTTAAATTCTTTAGGTGTTCTTCAAAAGTTTTTCCTACGACAATTACATCATCCAAATATACCAGACATGTCTGCCACGTTAGTCCCCTTAGAACTGCTTCCATAAGTCTCTCAAACGTCGCGGGGGCATTACACAATCCGAAAGGCATTACTGTGAATTGCCAAAGTCCAGAGCCTATAGAAAACGCGGTCTTCTCTCGGTCTGTCGATTCCATCCCCACTTGCCAATAACCACTCTTTAGGTCGAGTGTGGAAAACCATTGGGCTCCAGATAGAGTGTCCAAGGTGTCGTCTATTCTTGGCAGTGGATAGCTATCTTTCTTGGTGACCGAATTTAATAGACGGTAGTCAACGCAAAATCTTGTGGAGCCATCCTTCTTCTTTACAAGCACTATCGGTGATGACCAAGGACTATTCGATGGCTCGATGACACCTTGTTTTCTCATGTCTCTAATAATCTCTTCCGCTTCGTCTCGTTTAGCCAATGGGAGTCGCCTTGGCTGTTGTCTAATCGGTTGGGAATTGCCAGTATTTATTTTATGGGTGACTATGCTTGTCTTTCCCTTGTCCTGGTCGTTTACCGCGAACACATCCCGAAATTCCACAAGCATATTTTTCACCTTTTGTCGTTGTCTATTGTCCAAATCTGGGGTGTTTTTAATGACCATATCTATCAGCTCTCTTGGATACTTTCCTTTAGATAGATTTTCCGATTTTACAGAGCGAATAGCCGAGATGGGCACACACTGTCCAACTACAGTTCGTTTGCTTAGCTTAACAGGACTATCTTTCAAATTCATAATTCGAATCGGAACGCCATTTTGAACTTTCACCAGAGCCCTAGCCACTAGAAATTCCTTTTCGTTTAGTGCTTCGACTATCCGTAGGCTTCCCTGGCGACAATATCCATCTATAGTGGCCATTATAATTTTTTCACTAAGTCCGGGTATAATGACGTCATGAGTGGTTAACAGGCGGATAACATCTTCTTTGTCTTCATGGAAAGGGAGTTCTTCATCGCCGACCTTTAACACGCCCTTTTTCACGTCTAACACAGCTCCGAGTTTCTTAAGAAGATCCATCCCCAAGATGAATTGATCAGAAATATCAGCAATTAGCACCTGGTGATTGATGGTGGTCTTTCCGATGGTGACAGACATTTGTATTTCTCCGTGCGTTTTTATTCTTTCACCAGTTGCTGTTTTTAACTGCACGGTCGAAGATGAGATCCGAGAATGATTCTTCAATAACTCTGGTCTTGCAATAGTTCTTGTTGCACCTGTGTCTACTAGCAAGGATCTGTCTTCTCCATTAACTCGGCCGTCGATGTACAGACTCAGAACTTTTCCAGACGACGTAATGTTTACAGTGAAGATCGGGGCTTTGTTTCTGCAGGTCGACGATAGCCCCTTCCTGTCGACCTTTCTTAGTTTTCCGACTGCTGTAATGGTTTTTTGGTAGTTGCGGCGAACGTGTCCAATCTCGCCGCAATTCCAACATCGTGGTTCACGTTTCTTTGCCAGTGACTGTATTGCTTTATTGCTTTATTGACCTTTTCTTCCACTACTTTACTGACCTTTTCTTCAAAACTTTCAGAGCCACCTTCCTCTTCGATGGTTCTTACCCGGCTCTCACTGCGAGGTTCCACCATACGTACTCGCGCACTTCCATGACTAGCTTTCTTGGCGGCTTCGAATTCTAACGCATGGGCCAAAGCTTTCTCAATTTTGTCGTGCCTAGCCAGTCTCAAAGCCTGCTGGGCATCTCCATCACGAACGGCATCGATAAATGTTTGTACAGCCAGTTGATCAAGAAAGCTCTCCGGTGCCGTAGGGTATGCCAATCGAATCAGTCTAGCGATGTCCGCTTCAAGTTCCTGCAAACTTTCTCCAGGTTTCTGCATTCGGTTCTTGACTTGGGCATAGTAAACTTGCTGAAGGTGTTTATCGCCATATCGCATTTCGAGTCGCGCTACTATTTGTTGGAAGTTCTGTTGATCCTCGGGGATAGTCCGCAACACATCCAGAGCATCTCCTCTCAGAGCAAGAATCAGGGCTGTAGTTTTGTCTTGAAGAGTCCATTTATTTGCCGCAGCCGCTGCTTCAAACTGTCGAACGTACGTGGTCCAAGGAATCTTACCATCAAAAGTAGGTGGCTTTACTCGGGCTTGCTGAACGTCGCCTTCTACTCTTGTATTTGTTTCTGGGTCGACCTTCTTGTAATGAGTAGACTGTGGCACCTCAAGAAGACGGTCCATCAGTAATTCATCTGGGGCACTACTAGTACGCTCTTCCGTAGTCAGTCGCAAGAATTGCTCGCGCAGCTCTTCATACTTGTGCTCAATCTCAACGAATGTTGCTTTAAATGTTTTGGAAACTTCCGTAATTCTATCTTCAACTTTTTCTTCGATAATCTTTCTAGAATTTTCTTCCAACTTCTCGAACTTCTCTTGAATATTTCTAGAATTTTCTTCATTAATCCTTCTAGAATTTTCTTCCAACTTCTCGAACTTCTCTTGAATATTTCTAGAATTTTCTTCCAACTTCTCGAACTTCTCCTGAATATTTCTAGAATTTTCTTCATTAATCTTTCTAGAATGTTCTTCCATTTTCTTGAACTTCTCTTCAAAATTTCTAGAATTTTCTTCCAACTTCTCTTGAATATTTCTAGAATTTTCTTCATTAATCTTTCTAGAATTTTCTTCCATTTTCTCGAACTCTAGAATTTTCTTCAAAATTTCTAGAATTTTCTTCCAACTTCTCTTGGTTGCTTTTCATTTCTTGTTGCAACACCTGTTGGCCATTTTGGATTTGCTGGAGCAAATTGAGCATCGTTTCTTCCATTTTAGCGGCAGCAGATCTTGTTACAGGCATACACAAGCACAAGCACTTAATTTAATCTTACTTTTAATTAATTTAATTAATTCCACACCTGACACCAATGTAACGTTATTTATATAAATTCGGGTTCGATTTATATCAATATTTATTAATCAAAACTACAACACTATAAAAACCGTACAATTTATATCGATTATTATATCACACACACTTCGCAATTTATATTTCCGTGCTCGATGTTTCGTCCGTACTCGTTCGATAGTAGACTAACTCGATGTTCGGTCCGCAACCATTTATACACGCAAGCAATGTAAGTCCAGTACATTCTCGAATGTTCCTACAACTTCCACTATCGCGCGCGTAGAAAATTCCAGAGAATTCTGGAGCATTTCCGTTACAATATTAATAAATAATAAATTATTACCCAACAGCCAATACCAATACCAGAGTAGTATGGAACGCCGTTTTACTTTTTAATGGCAACCGTATTTAAGAATTTAGAAGAATGAATTATGAACAAATAAAAATATCTTAGAGATATTTTTAATTAATTACAAATATCTTAGATATTTTTAATTGCACTTTTTGCTTCTAGGTTATTTAAATTATCTCTGAGATATTTTTAATTCGGGTATACATAAACGAGAAAAAATATAATTTCGGTTTTATCGATATCTTAGAGATATTTTTAAATAATTAAAAATATCTCATAGATATTTTAAATTCAAATTAGGAAGAAACCGTATTAACTTATTTAAAAATATCTAAGATATTTTTAAATCATTTTGTTGTCAAATTTTAGATATTAGTAAATGATCAATAATATCTTAGAGATATTTTTAATTGTGTCAATTCAATACTGTGTAACACGATTACAATAAATACGCTACATTGAAAAATATATAAGATATTTTTAATTGAATTAATATATTTTCCAATATCTAAGATATTGATAAATGCACGATTTAAAAATATCTTAGAGATATTTTAAAATAAGTTAAGCTTTGAGGATATCAATAAAGTGAGGTTTATTCTTTATATGAATTTAAAATATCTATGAGATATTTTTAATTATTTTTAATTATTTAAAAATATTTTTAATTATTTAAAAATATCTCTCAGATATCGATAAAAACGAAATTATTTTTTTTTCTCGTTTATGTATACACGAATTTAAAATATCTCAGAGATATTTTAAATAACCTAGATGAAAAAACTGCAATTAAAAATATCTAAGATATTTGTAATTATTTAAAAATATCTCTAAGATATTTTTATTTGTTTAAAATTTATTCTTCTAAATTCTTAAACTCGATTATCATTCAAAAGTAAAACGACTTTTCATATTAAAATGCCTAATTTTTATTTATAATATCTTAGATATTTTAAAATACACCTCATTTGAAAATATCTTAGATATTTATAAATGTTATTTCAAATATCTAAGATATAGGAAATTGGCGCCACCTAGTGAGAAGTTCGGTTTTAATTATATTAAGACATCTGGCAACATTGTAATTAGTTTGTTTTCTAACCTCTGTGAAGTTTTCATTTCTGATTATTAATTTACGTGTATTGATTGGTGGTCATATATCTATAGGTATATGTTTGTTATCGTTTCTGCGTGTGATCAACGGCTCGTTTTAGGTTTTACTTAAAACTTAAATATGGATGTAGGGGATGTTTTGAGTCGTCTCAGAAGAACAATAGCAAGTGCTTGTAGATTATATGAAACTACAAAACAATTCCCACATTCACATTTGCACTTTGCATTAGGAAACCTCAGAAGGATCCGTAGTAACATTTGTGATACTACATTTAATGCATTAAATTCATCAATTAATGCTTTATTAGAGCTTCCACAAGAAGTATTAGTTGGTGCAGATTATCATGCAGTGTTAACCACACTTTTCGCATTTCACCTTTATTTAAGGAAACTAAAAGAATATAAATTTTGATTTATAATGTATCAGTGCTGAATTTAACTAACCTATGGAATGTAAATTTTTTATTGATCACAGGAAATTTTCTGTTGTTTTTACAACCATTTATAGCACAACTTGCCATTGCTAGTATCTAATCTAATATATACCAAAACGATTCTCAAAAAATGTTTAATCACTAGGTATTTACAATTAAATTACACTAAAACGTTCTTAAATGTTCTTGCACCGTTAACGCGATCCTGTAAAAATGTACAGAAAATGAGAAATACTGAGTACAACACTGAAGCAAAAATAACACGCACAAAAAGTCATAAGTTTCTATAAACCAATAATAAAAATAACAGAATTGGCACAATTTCCACCAAAACAAACAATAACACACATCAGCTGATCGACGTACCCAATACAAGAAATTTGCGAGGTTGTCAAACTTATTTTATAACTATTTCGTAAACGTTGCTGCTAGATGGCGGTAATTTACAATATCTTAGATATTTTTAAATAAACTTTAATTTAAAATATCTAAGATATTTTTAATTGAGTCTATATATATTTGAATATCTAAGATATTGATAAATACACAATTTAAAGATATCTTAGAGATATTTTTAAATAAGTTAATGAGGTTTCTTCTTTATTTGAATTAAAAATATCTATGAGATATTTTTAATTATTTAAAAATATCTCTAAGATATCGATAAAACCGAAATTATATTTTTTCCCGTTTATGTATACACGAATTAAAAATATCTCAGAGATAATTTAAATAACCTTGAAGCAAAAAGTGCAATTAAAAATATCTAAGATACTTGTAATTAATTAAAAATATCTCTAAGATATTTTTATTTGTTCATAATTCATTCTTCTAAATTCTTAAATACGGTTGCCATTAAAAAGTAAAACGGCGTTCCATAGAGTAGTGTTACATAACGAATATTTTAAAAGTTAAATAATATGGTTTGTACGTTTTTTACTACCTACACTGGTTGTACTTAATATTTGAGAAAATATATTTCTTTTAATTTGTGCAAGGTTATTGCATAATATACAGGGTGGGGCAGAGGAACTTGCTGATTTGTATTCTGCGCCCTTAGGCGACGGATGCTCCGACGAAATTGGGAATAGGTATATTTGAGAGAAGGGCATATAAAGTTTTTCCGCCGCGTGGTGTAGTCACCATCATGTAGTGGACGAAGGCGGAACGCGTGTTCGCCGTCGAGGCATACTTTTCTAACGGTCGCTCAGTCATAGCCACGCAACGTGCATTCCGTACTCATTTTAATTTTTTTTTCTTCACATCACCAGTTTCCCTAAAATTGTTTACCCATGAAACAATCGATTGCCAGCCAGAAACACGTCCACGTGGCGCAATATTAAAATAATAATAATAATATTTATTACTGTTAACATGCCAATAAAACATTTACAGAAGTCAAAGGAAACAACACAACATTTATACATTCATGTTAAATTACACATAAATCACAGTCTTTAAATTCATCAATAGTATAAAGTACGCCTTCAGTAAGGAATTTTTTAAATTTAGTTTTCAGGGTATTGTACGGTAAATCCCTGGTCTGGCCAGGTAGCAGGTTAAAAAGTTCAAACAAAATATTTACAAAACTTCTGTGAGTTTTTTCTACTCTGTAATGCTTTAGATCAAGATTACTACAATTTCGTGTATTATAACTATGTATATCGGACCTTACACAAAGTTCATTGGCACGAATCTTAACATATAGTAGGTAAATACAATTACAATACAATACAAAACTATTAGGTAAAAGGTTTTGCATATACAGAGCAATATTTTAATACCACAAGTATTATATTTATAAAGAACTCATCACCTCGCTTATCACATTTCTTACTGGAATTTACATCGAAAGGACAATTCATGCAGGGAAACGCACTGAAACCGAGACTAAAACTTTCTGGTTGGTTTAATTGTGAAGGTAATAAATTGAATATCCCTATTAGAATATAATTTGCATAATTTTACATACTTACTGCGGCATAGTTTTTACGAAAAATGAAAAAAACTTTTATGTAGGCACTCACAGGCATATTTTTGCACTTAGATTGAGGTACTATCGCCGCTACCTTAATATCTATTCCCAAATCAGTTTACGTTTTGACTAGTTTAGGGTAACACAATTGCCAAGTATTAAAATAATTACAACTGTTTACCGAGAGTCAGTTTATTGTAATGCCTATGTACAAGATGTTTCTGAGAACAGTAGGCTTGACCTTACAGGGTGTTACAAATTTCACCTCTACCTGTTTAATTTGATATGCATTTAAAATGCAATTCAAAATCAATGTAACCATAGAAACAAGCCTGTTAAGTAGGTATAAATAATCTTGACTCTTCTTTAAAAACATCGAAACGAAAAAGTACCTATATATGATCATTCTTTAGCAATTGTAGGATAATACCTCCGATAATCCTAACTGGATGAATTTAGACTTTCCCTACTAGTAAGCAGATAAAATTTTAAAAATCTATTGATAACCACTAGTAACCAATGAATGGGCTTCCCAAACGAAAAACGGGAGGACGTTGGTATGTATTTTAAAAATTGCCAGGCATATCAGTGTCCAAAAGTCATATCATGATTGTTTATGAACCTGCATTTGTAAACAATGTTTCAAGCACTCTGATGATCTTAAATTTCTCAATCAGTGAAATGCTTGTACATTCTAATTGCCAAGATGACAACTCGTTTAATAATATCATTTTTAAGATAAAACATTTGGTACCTCTACACTTTTGGAATATATGATGCACTATTCTTGAGAAGTCCAATACTCGGAACTCTGAATACGTAGACAACTACAAGTTCACAGGTTTCACGATCATAATGGCTGCAAAACGACACTTTCTACAAATTTTAGAGAATTATACGTCCGAACGGCTCCTTTACGAACACAATTAACATTTTTTTACGCATTTTAGGCATATTCATTTATCACATATTCGACATTATCGAGAGAAGTCAGAGACACTGCCGTTGCGCAACTACAAAAGCGAGTTTACTTTTTATTTAGATATTAATAGATGGCTCCACCTCCGCGCTCATTTTCAGAACTAATTTACATCACCAAAATCGTTATTTTTGTTTACACCTTTATGGTGCGTTTGTCTGTCTCCAAAAATTAGCAAAATTCAAAAAATGCCAAACACAAACGGTTTTTAAGAACGCCTCTGATGGTTGTAGTAGTAGGCGACGTTACAGCTGGTTTCATCTCACATTCTTAGTCAAATTTTGATCACAAATTAATTTTTTATGTGAAATGAATTTTGTCAGCGCGTTAAAACAAAATAGTCGTTTTAAATATTCAAATTATATTGAAACCTTGAGAAAACAAAACAGCTTATACTACCAAACAATAGGTATGCCTATACCGTTGCCTATACATCTACAAGTTGATAAAACAATTGTTCTGTATCTAATATCAAAAAGTAGATGTTTTAAAAACAGATAAATTGAAACTTTTGTTATTAAAATTTTATATTAGGTTCGAGCTGCAAAATGTTTTTCTAATAAAAACCGGTCACAGTAATGTTCCTTCAGAACATTGATCACTGCTTCATTCCGGAATGTACAGTTGTCATTTTTTTTAGGAAGCATATGGTAGTTTAAACCACCCAAAGGTATTACAATGCAGGTGGTTTCTAGAGCATTTCCATTGTGCTGCTAGCCTAAGTAGTGACTGTTCAACATTTCAATTGGGTGGGACTTTGTTGATGTTGATCATACACTTGAACCTGAAAGGTGGGGTTCATGTTGAGGCGATATACGATATATCGCAGGCGAGACGTGGTACGCGATACGCATGAGCAAATTCTTGAAATTCAAAGGGAGGCGATAAATAAAGTTTGATAGTCGCCGCCGCGCAATATCGCCTGCTGTATGTACATATGTACCTGCTTAGTAATAAATCAGCGCAGCATATCGCCTACTATATATTCTGGTGAATTGCAAAAGGCATTGACTGCGTTGCACATTACGCATTTGATGCCATTAGTGTTGAGCTTATTCGATCATATTTATCTGACAGAAAGCAGTGCACTTACGTTGATGGTTGTACATCTAATTTTAGAAGTGTAAATAGAGGGGTACCACAAGGGTCCATTTTGGGACCGGTATTATTCTTAGTTTTTGTAAATGATATAAGTCACGCAGTTCCTGATGCTCATCTCACATTGTTTGCCGATGACACTACTGTTTCAGAGCACCGTAAGGATGTGGGGGAGGCATCCATGGTCGCAGAAAAATGGACTAGAAAAATTGTAGATTGGTTCCATGCAAAGGAGTTAAGTATATATGAATATGCAAAAAACTCAAACTTTAATTATTTCGCATGAGATAGAAAATACAAACGGTGTTGAATTGGTGAAATTCCTGGGTGTTTATTTAGATAATAATAATAATAATAATAATACCCAAGCAACCTCACAAATACAACCTCAAAAACAAAGAACCACGATAAATACAAGTAACGCAACATGCACTACAAAGACAGGTCCACCCAATCCACCCAATAAAGTTACACGCCCTAGCACAGTTAAAAAACACAAAACTCCTTCTTCACAGAAACACACCACGTTATCACAACCCACTCGTATTCAACCCAAACGCAAAGCCAAAGAAACACTTACACAATAAACTCCATTTAATAAAATTACAGGAATTATTATAATGATTTTTTTTTGTTTTGTTTTGTCCTGATAGCGTTGGCATATTGTGCCCATCAATAGCTATGTTGGTAAGTATGAATTACATACTATCTCTAGATTCCCAATGTGAGTGGGTGAATTTTTATTTTATTTATTTATTTATTTTATTTTTTTTTTACATAACTTCACCAGACACAGACAAGGACACCAATCGTTACTTGATTTTAATCCGTGCGATTAGTTAACCAGGCTAGACCTGAGTTCTCACAAGATACACCGACCATAATAATAATAATATTTATTTGTCCAACCGGCTTTATACAGAAAACATGGGATACGTCAAGTCCCAAATTAAACTGGTCCTTTCATGTTGATTACGTTTCCTCTAAGATTAGCCGTAACATATACGTTATGCGGAGGCTGTATGGACAGGTAAGCGTGAAAACGCTGGTTTTAGTTTACTACATCTAATACATTCTCACATTAACTATGCAATTTTTTGTTGGGGACACTCTCATCATTCGAAACGATTTTTGGGCCTTCAACGCTGGGTTCTTCGCGCTATTACAGGTACTCCTTATAGAGCATCAGGAGTAAATTCAGCTCTTTGGGTATACTCACGTTACCATGTTTGTACATATTTGCTTGTTTATTGCATGCTAAGCAACAGTCACATTGCTATACAAAATCAAATCCACAATTACAGTACCAGGGGTGGTGAACTATAGTGAGGCATCAATATATGAGATTGCAATGCAGTAGATATGGGGCCAATTATTACAGTCCTCGCTTTTTAAACAAATTACCTAGCGACGTAGTAAGGCTACAATCCAAAATTTTCGAAAATAAAATTAAAACATTTTTTAAAAAATAAAGTTTTTACGACATTAACGAATTTCTGAATTGTCAATGGTCTTCATCCAATTTCAATGTAAATTAGTCATTAAATGTATTTGTCCCTTGTTTTTTATCTTTTCCAAAATTGACGTTTGTAAACAAAAAATTTTTTTTCTTAACAACAATATATTATACCTATATAGCCTCAGTATGAACCCTGCCAAACAGAATTTTGTGAATCGTTTGGATTTGACAAACCATTTTTTTTGCGAAATTTTTATATACTTTTAAGATTCTCAGGCTTTAGTACTACTATCTGTAATATTTCACGCCATAAAATTGGCACACTTCAATCATTTTGAAAGTAAGTATATTTTGTCTTTTGGTCTGCAGTTGCAACAAACAGGATCTTTTCAAGCCCACGACGACGTGCTTCACAATTCACATTATAGGGAGGACTGCAGAATGACTTTAGCTTGTCCCGTGTTTTTATTTCACATTCATCTCATTCGAAGATGTTCATAATTGGGGTGCTTTAATACAGTACTACAACAATTCACGGTCATTTTATCAAACCTGGAAACGCAGTTCATTTACCTTTCATATAAGTAAACTAGCTAATATAGATTCCCATAGACAACCCCCCAGCCTCCCCTCTTCAAAAATCTTAAATGGCAACCCCATACTTGTAACACATCGTTGGAAAGCTACTGAAAAATGCTTTCCAGTGGTACCAATAAAATCAATATTCATTAAGACAATTTAACAAAAATTTAATAATTAACAAAAAAAATAAAAATTAAACCTAGCCTATGTTCAAGATTTGGTCGCTAAATTCGAAGAAACGGGATCTGTTATCAATAAAAAAGAAAGCAACCAAGATTGCTTAATGAAGCAGCTCAGGTTGAAGTTCTTGGCCAATTTGCCATAAATCCCTCAATGTCAACATTTAATTTTGTTTTGTTAATTATTAAATTGTCTTAATGAATATTGACTTTATTATGGTACCACTGGAAAGCATTTTTCAGTAGTGTCACAAGTATATATGGGGTTGCCATTTAGGATATTTGAAGAGGGGGGCTCGATACCCCCGAAACGGTTTTGTGCAATTTTCAATATCTTCTTTAGTTTGGAAAGTAAGTTTTAAAATTGACACCCCATATATAAGACACATATAATTGTATATATTATACAATGCCCTTACATTCAATTCTAAAATATCCATCGATATGCCTGACAGTTATGTTCTCTAGCTAAATTACGAACAGAGGTAATTGGATTTTCTTCTACGTACGCTTCATATAAAAGGTTTTATTTATGGTACGATTAAAGATTTTACATAATTTCTTCAGTTAAAACATGGCAAGTTCTTTTTCTTGTGAAATGCTCAGTAATGATACAACCATAAACATAAATTTTTTTGTGAATTGTGCACCACTGCTCGCAGGTAAACACCAAGTAACTAATATAACATATGTCTGTGTTGTGTTTCTGACTGGAGGGACGTTTTTTTACTTGTTTTAGGATGTGTAACTTTGTAGTGAGTGAACCTGTCACTGCGGTGTATGTTGCGTTACTTGTATTTGTTTCTTCAGTACAATGCATTTCTGTGGTTGTTTTGGCAACTCTTTGGTTTTGGAGATATTACAGTATGTAATGTAAAGAGTACTTATGCTATGTGAAGCAAGCCTAGATGGTTTGAAGAGTAGGTGATCATCGCAAACAGTGAAATTCAAATGGGTGAAACAGAAGTAGCATTTGCAGCCCAAATTAGGTGCAATCATTGAATAAAAGCACTATAAGAAGCCTAACGCTTATGGAAGAAAGCGCGACAAATCCCCTTGCACCCGCATTGGTTGTGATCACCGAACTCTCTTTGCGGTAAATAGGAGGAAAGCAAATTCTCATTCTTCTCAGTTCAAGAATCGACACTATTGACAGTGTTTCCATTATATTCTCAGTTCAATCTCTGTCGCGCTTTATTTCCACGGGGCTAGGTTTCTTAGTGTTTTTATTCAATGGTGCAATTTGAGATTGTATAGTGTGTTGCCTACCACATTCACACGAGTATGCAACCACCCTTACAAGTTATTGGTTCAATCACTCGCAAGAGGTCACAATCTGTACAAACACCCATAACAGCTCTCCCAAAAATGAACATAATTTCATAAAAATTACCCACTTGAAGAATCTGGGGAAAAATAAAAAAGAAAAACTAAGAAATAAACTTTTATTCCACAATTTTGAAAATTGTATGAAAGTGTTGTACGGTCAAAAATAAGTGTTCAGTATGTAAAAATGAAAATATAATATATGTAAAAATAACTGAAACATAAGTTTATAAGATGGCGATGTTTGGTTATTTCTTTTTTTGCGCCTTTTCTGCGGCTTTCGTAACTTTGCCAGCGGTAAGATCCTTGTGGCTGACACTCTTGATGACACCGACGGCGACAGTTTGCCTCATATCACGTACGGCAAAACGACCAAGCGGAGGGAACTCCTGGAAGGATTCAACACACATAGGTTTGCTCGGTACTAAATTGACGATGGCGGCATCACCCGACTTGATAGCCTTAGGATTCTCTTCAGTAGTCTTGCCGGAACGACGATCCACCTTTTCTTTAATCTCGGCAAATTTGCAGGCAATATGCGCGGTGTGGCAATCGAGGACTGGAGTATATCCGTTGGAGATTTGACCGGGATGGTTTAATACGATGACTTGAGCCATGAAATCTGAAGCACCCTTGGGGGGGTTATTTTTTGAATCACCAGCTACGTAACCACGACGAAGTTCTTTGACAGACACGTTCTTGACGTTGAAACCAACATTATCGCCGGGTACGGCTTCAGGTAGAGCTTCGTGATGCATTTCAACGGATTTTACTTCAGTGGTCAGATTAGCCGGGGCAAATACGACGACCATGCCAGGTTTTAAGACTCCAGTTTCAACACGACCAACGGGTACTGTTCCAATACCACCAATTTTGTAGACATCTTGTAGTGGAAGACGAAGGGGTTTTTCGGTCGGGCGGGAAGGTGGGAGAATGGCATCCAAAGCATCAATCAAGCATTTACCGTCAGCCTTGCCTTCTTTGCGTTCAATGCTCCACCCCTTGAACCATGGCATTTTGTCAGATTGTTCCAACATGTTGTCTCCGTGCCAACCAGAAATTGGAACGAACGCGACGGCGGCTGGATTGTAACCAATTTTCTTAATGTAGGAGGATACTTCCTTTTTGATTTCCTCAAAACGGGCTTCGCTGTATGGTGGTTCAGTGGAGTCCATTTTGTTAACGCCGACAATCAATTGCTTCACACCTAAGGTGAAAGCGAGCAAAGCATGTTCACGGGTTTGTCCGTTCTTAGAGATACCAGCTTCAAATTCACCAGTACCCGCAGCAACGACAAGGACGGCACAATCGGCTTGAGAGGTTCCAGTGATCATGTTTTTGATGAAATCTCTGTGCCCGGGAGCGTCGATGATTGTCACGTAGTATTTTGAAGTTTCGAATTTCCACAAAGCGATATCGATGGTGATACCACGTTCACGTTCGGCCTTTAGTTTATCGAGAACCCATGCGTATTTGAACGAGCCTTTTCCCATTTCTTGAGCTTCTTTCTCGAACTTCTCAATGGTACGTTTATCGATGCCACCGCATTTGTAAATTAAATGACCAGTGGTAGTAGATTTACCAGAATCTACGTGCCCAATAACGACAATATTGATATGGATCTTTTCCTTGCCCATGTTTTATCTGAAAAAAAATTTTAAATGTCTTAGTAAAATGAAGAAATAATTTAAAACGTCGAAGATAAAAGCGAAGAAATTAATTAAATGTGGATTCAACATATGGCGGCCGATAAAGAATTGCAAGACACGTGGTGAACCGTTCGGCGAGCCGTAAAATTGAAGTAACAAAATTTACGCAAAAGCCAGGCGTTCCATATCAAGAAGAAAAGATGAGTACTCACGTTTTGAAATGAATAAATGTTCTAATTAAAAAATAACTGCACCAAAATGCAAACACTAAAAATGGTAATTAACACTACGTGGCAACCGTACTCCACGAAAAATCAGTCAGAAAGGAAGAAGATCCGAGGAGGTGCGCGTTATTTTATGGTATGCGAGTATCACGTGATCAAACGGAACACAACTAGCGCCACAATATTCTTACTGCGCACGCGTATTTACGCCAAAATTACTCATCCAACACGAGGTCTTAAACTTTTTAAACTTAAAATAAAAAACCATTCACCCCTAACTGTTCACTTATTTTTGTCGGCCCCGAAAATATGTAGAGCAGTACTTTATTAATTACAATCAAGTAACCGTCCTTGAATCAAATTTTGCGCGGCTAACCTAAAAGGGCTACAGATGAATTCGTCTTTGAACATGGGAACAGTTATTTACTTTACAGGACAAACGAACTAACATTTTGCAAACCATACGTACCGTGAAAATTAAGACAAAATGTTTCACAATGTTGTTTAATCCACGTCAATACGTGATTATACCTACACTGATATCTTATCCGTTAACATTTTGTTTTTTATTTACTATTTATCAGAAATAATCTACTGTGATTGTTGATAGGTACAAGGTGATTCGAATTTTAGGTCATTTTTCCCACTTTTTTCTATAATTGCGTAATATATCAAATTGACGTTTTTTTGAAAAAGATCGACGTCGAATTTGTCATGTAGAAAAAGGTTTTGTTAATTCTTTCGAAACCAATAATCTGTTCGTAGTCTACTTTATACCGCAATGAAAATTGAGTTAGACACATTTTACTTTATTTTCGTAAATCCCTGTACTCCATACGACCAGATCATATGTATGTATTTTTGTGGTTTTCCCTCGTCACTTGAGTAGAAATTACATTATTGAATACTCTACTACGTGTACAATTTTCCGATGTTATCGTTATAATTGTTTGGATTTGTGGAATATCGGAAACTAGAGGATATTATAAACAGAATCCGATTTACTATAGGAAATAGCGTTGAGGAAAACATTCGTTATTCAATGACGAAAGCCAGCATTCCGAAAGTGCGCATTTCGGAAACGGAAATATTATATTACTTGCTTGTTGTATACGTAATTTTTCATCTTATATTAGCTAATAAAATTAGCGTGTACCTATCTATGCAGGGTGGTGACTTGCGTAACGCATCATAGGGATTTCAATGTAAAACTCATCACATACAATTATTGGCTCCCCAAATTATTTTAGAGCAACAATGTATTAAGGTTTTTTGCAGAAGAAAATTTTTTACGTCAATCAACCGTATTAGTTTTCAATTTTTTGCATAATAAAGACCGAAAATTGGAAAAATAAAACCCCAATCTTTTTCAACAATCTGTGATGCCATGGAATTTTATAATACAAAAACTACGCCAATATCCGTCATGCCATGGAATGTCTGCTATAAAACAAATCAAATTCTATCAAAAATATTTAGAACAGCGAATTCAACATA
This sequence comes from Photinus pyralis, assembly GCF_008802855.1. NCBI lineage: Eukaryota > Metazoa > Arthropoda > Insecta > Coleoptera > Lampyridae > Photinus > Photinus pyralis. Next base: position 26,666,767 of record NW_022170510.1, read on the forward strand.
AAGAAATACCAAATTACTAAAAACGGTCTCCTAATATAACAATTTACAATAAATGTTCGAATAAGTACCTATATGTTCTTATGCACCGCCGCCATCGAAATATTTATATGAATTTCATTAAATATTTATCACAGTTAATTTGCGTACTTAGTGACGAAGCTTCATAGGGATATTTATCTGTATTGATTTTGGAACAAAATGCATCAAGAACCACAGAAGAAAGGAATTTCCCACTGGCAGAGATAAACAGTTTTTTTACCACAATTGTTGAATGCTAAGTACCTACATTTATTTTGACAAAAAATATCCATAAGTCCAGATGTAAATTGCAAATAACGATATATTGAAGTCAGTCGTATAGATTTATAGAAATTTGAAGTTTTAAACTGCAGATAGGCTGTTGTACTTCTCGCGACAATACGAACTGCGTTGCTAAGGAAACCTTTACTCAAATATCTGTCAATTCAGTTTTGTCATTTTATTTAAATACATCTTGCCCCCCCCCAAACACTAGAATTAGGACTAACATAGTAAACATTTGTTTTAAAAATACATTTTAATATGTACCTACAGCTTTATTTGACTATCTACTAAGTCTATGTAAAGAAAAACATTTAAAAACTTTATAAATGTGGTGTAGATTTTACTTACTCGAATCGTATGTCCATACTTTAGATAACACGCAACCTTCACAATTTTAAAACAGACTGTACTCCTACACTATATTTGCAAACTACTAAATATTTCGTATTGCCCACTTTCTTGTAAGCCTAAAGTAACGATTGGCCTATAATCCCCAGTACCGGAACAGATTTTGCTAGGACCTAGTTTATGGTGTTATTTTGTTGTTGATGGCAACATTTCGTGTAGATTTTTTAGACTCTAGCGATTATGTGACACGGCCTTAATCGTCCATAGATTGGCTTAATCTGGATATTGTCTGCAATTATATGTGTTGTGTAATTGACCAATCTATGTTTTTCCAGTTTGTTTAACCAGTGTTGTAACGAACATCGATTCCTTTAATACATAAGTAATAATTACTAATATAGACAACCCTATAATTGTATGATTCTTGTAGTGTTTGCTTTGAAAATGGCCTGTCCTTAACCAGACCGAAACATATGTCAGCCTCTTTAACAACTTATTCTGCAACATCGGTAACTACTGCAGCAGAAATATGAATTGTTTGGGGAAGACAACATCTTGTTTTATTATTTATTTCAAAACCTTTCATGATGTACGTACCTACTGTACACCAACACTAGATCTGGGATTTGTTCAAATATAAAACATTTATTGCTAGTAAAAACTCTGAAGTACAAATACATGTCTATATAAACATCACGTTTAGCTTCTAATACTGCAATTGCTTTTAGTAAACATTTACTCAAAACAATTCTCACAGAAATGCATCAAAGAATTTCACAAAGATTTAAAATTTATACTTAAGACTACTAACATTTATAAATAACGTCAGAGTTTACAACCAAATTTTTTTCTGTTATTCATTATCATATATAATCAATTTTGTCTCACTGGAACAGCACTTTGGTATAAATATAAACAATCACTGGTCACAACTTTGCATACAAACAAGAACCAACTTTTCAAATTGATAAGTAAAAAATTTGATTCACAAATAACTAAACATTAGTAATTAATTAATATGAGCAGCATACACATTAGTCAAAAACTTTTAAAGTTACAACGAGGTAACAGAAATTTATAAATACTGTACGAAACATTTATATCTAATTGTGATGTGTATCACAGATTTACATAAGAAAAATGTTACAGTGAAATCTGTAAAATGGCTATTAAACATTTTTCTTTAAAACGGAGTCCATCCATAAATAGTGAATCATAAAAGAGATCATTTGTCAAAATGTACAAACTAACACCCAAGAAATGTACCACCATTCTTTTAGTATTAAAGTCACTAATTACAGAGACTTCAAAGTGGAATATTTCCATGTGTTTAACATGTCTATGTGGCGATTCATTTTAGATACTTGCAGAGTACCAGAAAATGTTGCCCAACAAATGTAAAAGTCTCTTATAAAATATATGTATATATAAATGATGCAATTTGTTGTGATAAACTGTATAAAAATAACATTTTCATTTGTACAAAAATGTTTATAAAGCACTCAGTCAGCCAATAATTTTAGTAACATTAAACAAGAGTAGCGGTAGATCGATTATTAGCAGCATGTCGTCCCGTATTGTTATTGTCCACTTGTTCCTGGTTTTGGTACCAGGCATTCATTTCAGCGGAAAAATTTTCGGCAACATTCGAAGTTAGTTGACTGAAGTTTAGAGTTGAATTTAAGGAAGTTGGACTTCCGATATTATCCATAGTTTCATCAAAGGTGCTGAAATGTACAAATTCAATAGAATGCAATGTAATGGCTACCATTTACATATCTGGGCTGAATGGTTGACATTTCATGGGTTGCAGTGGTTGATAAATCACTTTTTGGACAACGGAAGGACTTTCTTCTCCAAAGGATGGGTTTAAGTTACTTTGTGCCAGTGAAGGTGATTCATGTGAACTTTGACTATTCTCATTACACTCCTGCTTAATTGGTGATTTCTTGAATTTCGTAGAATACTTGTAAAAATCTGACATTTCAAAAGGTTTTGTTTCCTCGTGATATGGCTTACACTGCCCGGCTTGTATAAGCGTTCCATGTTTAGGGATGTTATTGTTAAACAACTCCATATTCGGCTCGTGAACTGTCAGAGAAGGTTGAGGATTTGATTCGGCTGGTATTTCTAATGGCGATTTGTGCGCGTTCATTTCCATATATTGCTCTTCAGGTGATATAGAGGCTATAGAAGACTGGCCCGCAGAAGACATTACTGAATGAGATCGAGTTGGAATTGAAGGCGCAGGACCATCTAACGACGTTTCAAACCTATAAGAATATGACTCTTAGTTTCAATACAACACTTTGTATAATCATAATAATAATAATAGCGTTTATTGTGAAGAAATCTCACAAATTGTACAGGGCTCTACCCTACCAAATTAACCATTTCGGATATAAATTTACATACAATTTTTGATAAACAAAGACCGATATAAAAGGTGATCGTAAGTTATGGCTAGTAATAATTACTACATACTTAACAATATTCAGGATTATATAAAAAAATAAAGATAATAATAATAATAAAGATAATCACTCACTATTAAAAATTAAATTTTTATGCTTAATATTGAGACTGCATTACATACAACTGCCCCTACATTTGCTCGTGTTGTACTTTGGGATTGTAAATGTATACATTCGTAGATTAACGGCATGTTCCTCGGATCGTCTTATAAAATACTCTACGAGGTAATCAGGTGTACTATGCTTCATTAATTTATAGAGAAACACAGCGAGCAGATAGTTCAATTTCTTCTCAATTTTTAGAATTTGGTTTCTTTCCATATACAGAATGGTATGTTTACTGCATAATGGAGGCATGCATTTTGTAATCTTTGCAGCCTACTGATGCCATACATTTAGATGTTGTACAAAAGTTGTTGTCAATAATGACTACTACATTTTTAGCATAAGTAACCCATTCGATATCTGTCCCATTATTACACAGCATGAAAACTTTTGGGTCAAAGCAATTTCTTCTGGTATTTATACACAGAGCCACTGTCATGGATGATACATTATTAACATCACAAGATGCACACAATTGTATGTCATCTGCATACATATAGATTTTTCAGTATTTCAGACAGTATGGCAGTTTCGGATATAAATCGAAAATAGGACAGGTCTTAATAGACTACCCTGAGATACTCTCTTATTAATATTGTATAACTTTGACCATGATGAGTTATTTATACAAACGCATTCAGATCGATTTTCAAGGCAAGTGCATTCATGACCAAACCCATGTAGTTTAGATGGGTCTACGACACTTCGCCGACCGTGCCCACACCGCCGACCCGCGTGCAAGGAGCCCTAAGCCATATGTGACCACAACGCCGACTATTCGAAAAACCAGGCCCCTCACACTCTATCCAGGTTTATTAAGAACTTTTGTATGAGTTTGCATTAAAAAAAAATGTCCTAAACCTACAAATAACCTACTATCCAAAGCTGCTTGGTTTCACACTACGTCGGGTTTCATTAAGAATTTTTGTATGAGTTTTTAGTTCAAAAAAAGTTTAAAAAAATATATTCTAAGTATACAATAACCTCGCGTCAAAAGCTACTTAGTGTTGCACTCCGTCCAGCTTCATTAAGAAGTGTTATATGTGTCGACGATGTGGCATGGTCGGTCGTAGTGTCTGCCGGCGAAGTGGGCATGGTCGGCGTTGTGTCCCTTGCACACTTGTCGACGATGTGGACATGGTCGGCGTAGTGTCCCTAGTCGGCGATATGGACCATCAAAAAATCGTGCCGGAGTTGTGCGCATTCGGCGAAGTGTCCCAGCCCCGTTTAGCTGTGCACATACAGTTTATGACCAACAATATCAAATGCCTAACTCTGGTCTAGAAGTATAAGGAATGTTAATAATGAATTGTCCACTGCCCTGTGTATGTTATTAGGCACTTTAAGGAGTGCTGTTTGTGTGCGATATTTTCTTCTAAACCCTGATTGACGACAAACAAAGATTAATTAATTTTCCTTTTTAATCTAGGTGACCATGAACGGACCAAAATTGTTCTTCATTGACTCTGCATTACTACAAAAATCAATTTTCCATAATTTATCCAATATCAAGGAATTTAAACAGTTTTGAAGTAAAAAAAAAAGAAGATTCCAATAGGACCTCGCTAATTACTACTGTGCAGATGACAGGGACGTCTTGGCTAATTGACGGGACCAAAAACCCAAATTTGAAGGTTTCGGGTAGGTCCAGCTTGAAAGATGCATACAACTGATGTGCTTGTATGTAAAAAGCAAACGCAAACGAATAAAGTAGGTAGCGGGTCTGAGGCCCCTAACTCCTCACTTAACATGGTTTCTAGCATTATTTGGACCACATCAAAGTATCAACTGAAACAAAAGTCTTGATCGTAAACCTATTTGTGAGCTTTGAGTTGTGCGAGTGGCAAGAAAAGCAAGTTTGTGCTATAAGAACTTCACATTGTCAAATGCCACTAGTACTCACACTATTCCCAAAGTAGCACAGAGATATGTCCTCGGTCATACACTAGAGGCTAGACCAGGGATGGGGAAATAGCGGCCCGCAACATGGTTCAATCCAGCCTGCGGTTAATACCAGTCATCTAAATTTGCAAAAACAAATGTATGATCAGGACGACTGAGGCACATCTTGAGGGTGTTTTGCAAATTTCTTCCACTGAATAGAGCCAAATTTCGACGCTATATAATTAATGAACAGTGAAAATTTCATATGTCACACCCAGGACATCAAAACAATAATTTTTGTCAAACTGATTTTTTGTTACTTATAATAAAACCTCTTTGGCCCGCTAAAGTGCTGTAATTATTTTATGTGGCCCTCTTCTATATTTATTTCCCCATCCCTGGGCTAGACTGTTGCTCTACCATGCCTTACCATTTTTCGAATGCTTAAATAGTTCTCAAATCGCCAACAATCTTGATAGTTACATAGTTATCACTTGACGTCCAATGTCGTTGCGAGAAAAAGAATAAAAAAATAATGAGTCACATACCAATAACCCTCCTTGCAAAACTAATTAATTACAAGATCAGTAAACCTTCCTGATTAAAAATGATTTACCTACGTACCATTCTTTCTGCTTTTGCTTTCGGGCTGCCAAATTCACTTCATTAATACTGTGCGCGTCACTACCGCAAGAGGAATTGTCATCGCTTGGCCAAACGCTGTCGACAGTTTGAGCACCAACACTTCCCAACGACTGCGTACGTACAAGCTGTCTACTATCTGGCCTATTGCGATTGGCGATCTGCAAAGCACAATTTATTAAGTTTAGCAAGCTACTGATAGGACTGTACCTGTTGTGGCTTGGAAGGTGCAGGTCTGGCTGTTTCGTAGTATGGAATTGCCACCGAAATGGTCGCACACTTTTGATCAACTAATGGAGAAGTCCTTTTATGAAGTCTTTTATTTCTTCTTCGATCTAAACTACCAAACCTATAATGTATACAATGAATTTAGTTAACTAACTGCATTATTGCATATTCTTACAATAATATTTGGAGAGAATACTTCAAAGGCCAAGTGTGATTATCCTTCAAAAGTATTCTATTTGCATGCTGAGATAAGGACGTTCTAGCCACATAAATCTACAGTAATGCAATACTTCATTGTAGATTTACATAGATCCCTAACATGCTATTTGTTCAGAAAAAAGTTAAAACAAGCCAAAAGGTTATAAACGTTATAACTTTGGACACCTGGCAGAACCGCGCTAAGTTAAAAATATGCATGTCCCGCGCAGATAACCGAGCAGCTATTGTTCATTGTAAAAAATGATAATACAATACTGCAAAATGTACATTTTCGGAATGAATATGAAACAACACCTTGTTTCGTCTTTTTCCTTAACAATGAAAACTAAGTAATGAGAGGGTGTAACAGTACCAATTAGTATTTGTCTACTGTACAATCCTTCGGATGTAACTAGTAAGTAAAATGGTAAAAGTATACTGACATTTAGAATTTTAGTGCTACACATAAAATGTAACTAATCCATTGTTAGGTTTAATGTGTCTGCTTATAAATATATCATGAAGTTCTTTAGTCATTTTCTGCTTAAAGAGGAGTCGTAGTGCCAAATTAACAGTTTACAGTAATTTGTGGTTTACAAACGTCACAGAGAATCTAAGTTGAGGTTGAAGGCACGGTGGTATAGACTGGTGATACGGCGAGCGCGTCTAGCATGTACGCTGTCACCGACCTGAAGTGTGCGAGAGGGAGAGCAAATTCCGTCCGCTTCAGAACGCATTTATATGTACATAATCCATTCGCACGTTACATTGTTTACTACCAAACCTGGGTGTTTCTGTCCATTATCGTATAAAAACTGTGAATGAATGGTCATGTCGCTAGGAAGTGGATATCAATATGTAATACATACTTCTGATTGTAAAAATAACAAGGTTTAGATGTACCTACAGTAGTGATCTTTTTTAGGAATTTGGTTGGAAGGCGAAACTTTCAATGAAATGAAAACGCATGCATATTATTTATGAATATTTCAGGATAATTAATGGTAGGTACTTAATAATCTTGTATTAACCAGTAACATAATAATATTCATTTATTATTATTATCCCTCTCTTGTTTTTTTGGGCCCTCAACAGGCATGCGCCCAATTACAGAGTGACCCGCATAATGCTATTTAGAGGTGCCTCTGCAGAAGGTCTTAAGTTGGTCTATACTACTCCGGTATTTACCTTACGAATTAGGAAAACTGCAGGAAAACCTAATTCGAAGTAGCCGGTAGAATGCTCGGAACTGGTCTAAGGTAATTTCCATCTCCGCCATTACATAGTTTAGATAGCTTCTTTTTTCTACACTAGCTTTCTTAGCTTTCATACCTTCCTGTTTACAAAATTGCTTTATCCTCATCGATACATATAGGAATATTGCGTTGGATATGTTTATGCTCTTCACAAGGGAATGAATAAATGGTTGTAGTACTATAAAATAAATCTTGTGTAAATAAATAATAAAAAACTAAACTAAGCGACAGCCGGTAAAAAAATATTATTGTTTTAGAAACTAAAAACGAAATTCTTAAAAGGAAAACAGTGAGATGAAATATATATATTAAAAAGTCATTATGCAAAGATGAATGATGAGAGTGTATTTTCCTCCTAATAATATTAATGCCAGGACCAGGAAAAAATACCGGTAGGCACGAGTTCCTTACCCCATTCTCTTTCAAAAGAGCCGCCTATCGTCAAAGTCTATACAGTTTAATGAAAAATAGTGGAGTGTATACAAATACATACAAATTTTGAAATGGGCATTAGTTTAACTTTTATTGGAAGTGTCTACATATGGAACTTTTTATAAATGCTTTTGGAAATAGCATTGCGCATTGCTTACATTAGAAATTTCATTGAATGTCTTTATAAATAAAACATACAGCATGCGTTAACAGTAATTTTGAAACCGGTAGTAGTTTTTGTTTCATTCACGGTGTCTACATATGATATTTCATTTAAATGCCTTCATAAAAAAGAAAGTTAGCATTGCACATGCGTTAAACCAAATTTTTAACATTGCTCAGGCGCAAAACCAAATACACTGAGTTTTTTTTAAATGCAAACATAGGAGTTTGCATGCAATGTAATTTCCCTATGTTCGATTTAAAAAAAACACATCAATCTATGAGGTGTGCGCGGTTCACATTCCCACCAGCAAATCGCGCAACTTGTGTGACTAAGAACAGCAACTCTATAGTCTTGATGATGAACACGCTAAAAATGTCATTCTCTTTTACTAAAAATTTCCAAAAAAATGAACCTTAATCAGATAATTTGACATGTTCAAACTATGACCAATAATAAACAACCAAGTTTGGAAGTTGCAATGGTTATTAAAAAAGTTAGCTTGTGAAATAATTCAGTCTAAATTTATTTTATGCCATTCATTGTTTTCACTGTGGTCGTGTCTGTTGTGCTAATATGAATGTATGGTGGATTGATCGAACAGTTACTACCACGCTCCCCCATTTTATAATAAAATATAAAGCACATTACTCATTGCTTAACCAGAGTACAATGCAATCATCTTTACTCAGTCAAAGCTATTGTTGAATATCCGGAATCGACTTAAGTTAAAAAGAGTTCTTTGCTTGTATAGTACAAATCCTTTCGAACTTTGTATTTCCTAAGTTAGTGTGAACATGATAAACTACATACATAAAACATAGATGAAATACTTCTTATAAAAAACTCACAATGTCAGTACTTGTACACATTTTACACCAGTTACAGTTCAAAATATGAAAATATAAACACACAAAACAGTTTTGTAAGCAACAAACCTTACAAGTTCCACTCAATGTGAAATTGTTATAATTCTATATAATATATTCATTTAGATTTATAGCTCAAACATTCAAATTATAATCTAACAAATATTTTAATATGCAAAATTCGTCATAAAATTAAACCTTCACATCGCAAGTGACTGTTTGGTGATCCTCTAAAGTTATCAAGTCCAGTGAAGTCTGAATTTGCGAGGCCATCTTTTCTTCCAGTATTTCTTTAGCACAATTAACAAGTCACAAACCAAGCAGGTATGCCTTTAAGGAAACAAGCAAGAGGTCTGCTGAAGTTAAAGTTTGTTACAGTTCTTCCAAAAACATGAACATTTATGAACAGTTACCGCAAAATCACCATAAGGTCAGTGGACTAGCAAAAGATGCTTTATGAAACTTCTTATGTATTTATATTGCACAGATACAGTAGGTAGATCAGTTTTTTAATATCTCACTAGAACCAGAGAACACAGAAAAAAAAACGACTACATTAATAATAAGAATAATAATAATAATAATTGATTTTAATCCGTGCGATTAGTTAACCAGGCTAGACCTGAGTTCTCACAAGAAACACCGACCATAATAATATTTATTGGTGGTGTTTATACAATATTAGCATTAGCATTAGTCAAATGACGTCATGTGGTTAAAAAAGAAAATAGTTTCTTACTTAGTTTTTTTCTTTACGTAGCATTTGACCATAACATGACAAGACGAACGACATACAGACAGATACTAATCGTTACTTGATTTTAATCCGTGCGATTAGTTAACCAAGCTAGACCTGAGCTCTAACAAGAGACAATGACAATAATAATTGAGTTGTTTATTTACAGAATTACAAAAATTATAAGGTCCAGCCAAGTTTAAGAAACTTATCGGCCGGTTCCTTACCATACAATTGTTTTTATAGTAAACTATTTTTAACACAAATGAATTTACGTCACAAATTATAAGTCAAGTACAACACATAACTACAAAACTAAAAACAATCACACCACACGAGAACAAAATACAAACTATAACGAACATAGAGATACACTCACACAAAAACTATCAATATAATCAAACCGTTTAAAACGCTATAGGGTAGACAGAAAGCGCCATAACACACAATTTAAACATAACGAAAAACTATATTACAGATTACTAACACAAAACAGCACTAATGAAAAACTTATTCCACCATCTCTACACACACTCCAGCAATAGGGGAACCTGGGGTGGAATGGGGTACTTATGCTTCAAGTTAAAAAAGTGACATGCAGGTCACCATATTTTTTTTTAATTTTATGAAAAATTTGTTCACTAAATATCTTATTTATAAAACATGTACGTCACAAATTCCAAAAAAATTAGACTTTGTTAACATTTTATGATTATCGTAAAATAGTACATTTACCCCGTTCTACCCCATGCACGGGATAGACAAATTGAATGGTTCTCAAACTGTTATACTAATGTTATACTATTTGCACTGCATTTGCAGATTGAACTGTATAGCAGCTTTTTTATAGCCCACTTCGCCATCTATTATTGCTCGCACAGCTTGCTTCATACTTTAATCTGACCACTGTTGCCGAGTAGTTTTCCTGTTGTACGGACAGGGCATCTAAAAAAATTAAAAAAACTATTTCGGTTTGATTCAATGTGTGGGGCAGAATGGGGTATTGCAAAACCGATATCCCATTCCGTCCCACAATAAAAACTCCATTCCACCTCAAGCGCAAGTGTTTTGTTCAAAAATAAGTTCCACACGCAATGGAACAAAAAAAGTACGTAATTTCACCAGCATGCATCTTACAAGACATCCTTTATCTGCTACAATCATAAATTATTTGAAAAAGCTTACAAAACAAGTACTTACTGTACGTCAAAATGATCACTATTTACAACAACACCTATGCGCACCGACCATTTGACATTCTAGCCTAGAGTGACTCTTCGTTTCTTGTCGCGATGCGTTGCTATGTTACGGGAGTCGTGTCATCAATGAAATTTGTGTGATAGTACAGTATTGGACGTGAAAATTTAGTCGGTAGAGGCCATCCCAGTGCTACCCCAGTGCCCCCTTCCACCCCAGGTTCTCCGTGGATTATCACAGAAATCACACACACTGAATACATTACCCCTAAGAATAACACAAACATCACTACAAACTATTAATCAATTACATAACATATTAAATTATACTTTTCCACAAGCATAAAACTTAATCACCTCCTACACATCACCGAAACATTTTCACCTGACATACAAATGGACTTTGGAATCGATAAATGTAAACCACAACAAATCATAGCTGGTAAAATTCTACAACCATCTCCCCTGGTCTATGAAAAATTTGAAAAATGCTACGTTTTAAGTTAAAAGTTAAAACACTTCTTTTAAACAATTGTTTCTATAACTTTGAGGAATTTTTAAGTTTTCAATTTTAAGTTTTTTATGTGTAATATTTCCATTGTAATTTGTAAGAATGCAAGCAATTTTTTTCCTGTATATTATTATTATTATGGTCGGTGTTTCTTGTGAGAACTCAGGTCTAGCCTGGTTAACTAATCGCACGGATTAAAATCAAGTAGCGATTAGTGTCTGTGTCTGGTGAAGTTATGTAGGATTCTAAAAAAAAAAATAAAAAAAAAAATAAAAATTCACACACTCACATTGGAAATCTAGGGATAGTCTGTAATTCATACTTACCAACATAGCTATTAATGGCCACACAGTCAACGCTATCAGGAAAGAGGAAAACAAAACAAAAAAATCATAATAATTCCTGTAATTTTATATAGAGTTTATTGTGTAAGTGTTTCTTTGGCTTTGCGTTTGGGTTGAATACGAGTGGGTTGTGATAACGTGGTGTGTTTCTGTGAAGAAGGAGTTTTGTGTTTTTTAACTTTGCTAGGACGTGTAACTTTATTGGACCTGTCTTTGTGGTGCATGTTGCCTTACTGGTTTTTATGGTGTTTCTTTGTTCTTGAGGTTGTATTTGTGAGGTTGCTTGGGTTTTTGGTGGAGATATTGCAGTATTTTGTGAGCCTGTGGTGCTGTTAAGGTTTTTGCGCTTCGGTTGTATACGAGTGGGTTATTATTATTATTATTATTAATGTGCAATAGTACACTTTTAATACATTTAAATTTCAAGTGCACCACTTGTCGCTATGCAAAATGGACAGTACTTTGGTACAGAATGAAAGATTTCATGTAAAATTTTAGAAGAAATCCTTTTGTGCCACCTACCGGTCATCATATGCAACTAAAAATAATTACCTCTTATATTAAAAAATTTTCCAAAAGCTCTACATCTAATACTATGGGCTAGCCTATACTTCTATACGAAATTCAAATATGAATCCATTTTGCTGTAATACAATGCTAAACGATTCACGCAATGCATGAATAAAAAGAATTTTAAATTGCCTCAGGGTATGATGCAGAAAAAATAAAACATACCTTTTATCTCGTTGCCAAGTATCATTCGGAGTCGAATTACACCAAACCGATTCTCCCGATTCCGTTCTCTTCCAGTAACCCCCTAAACCAACATTCATCACATCATGTTCATATTGCTGATGCGGTTGTATCTGATGAGGATTCAATGTTCTACACTGTTGCTCTACGTTAGCATACTGCCTGCAGTTGTTATAAAATTGGGGAGGATAGTACTGTGATTTGGAATATGTACTGGTGCTACTAGTCGAGCCAGGACTACTCGACTGTCTGATACCATTATTGTTATTATTGTTAGTAACAACAAATTTGGGATATTCGTGCGATTGTTGGAGTGTTGGACTGTATTGCGGATACATGAGGTAGCCTTGCACAGTTTGCGGATTGCGTTGTGAGACATAAGGAAGAGTATGTGTGCTGGCATGTGGTATTGGTTGTGATGTTTGATGGTATAGGTTAGGATTAGATTGTGATGATATAAAATGTGATGTAACATGTGAGCTATTAATTTCTTTCCTTTCCATATATGTTTTGTACCCGTTCAAACTTAGGCGGTATATTCCAGATATCATAGCGTCTTCGGGACGAAGTAGTGGTGAATTTAGATCCGAATGTAAGCTACCGTCAGAACTTCTGTATGCTAATTTTTGAAGACCAGAGCTGTGGCGAAATTCCAAAGAATTATCACTCATTACGGGATGCTGTAATGAGCGTATGCTGTGGCGTAATACTGTCTTTCCAAATGGTTCAGCGTTTTCGACAGCTGCATTCATTGATATAGTATCATCTACAAAAAAAAAACATATGTAATTCACGTCTTGCGTATCTACATTTTAATGAAGGATGGTGGTCATTTGGTCATTATTTATTTATTTATTCATTATTATACAGGGCACAGCCCTAATTCTATTCTATTCGCAGGGGAGCCCGACCGGGTAGCACTTAGGCACACCAGAGGCCCACTGTGCCTACCCCCTATCTTTCGCAACTGAGTTCAGAGCCCGTTCCCCTCAATGAAGGATAGGACACTGTTTAGCCTTCCCACGAGTAGTGCGGTCTCACCTTGGCAGAGCCGCTTGCCCAGGGCTTGGCTGCCAGCCCCTTCCCAAAGGAAAGGAGCCACCACTCGGAGGTCGCCCGGAATCTGAGGGGCACCGTTATCGACACTGCACCGCAGTGCCAGGCAGTCCTCGGCACAACATAATGTTTCATTAATTGTTTGGAAAAAATATTAAATTTTACAGTAAAGTCTAAATCTAGTAAGCTGAATAATTCGTTAACATCTACACGTTATCAAAAACGGTCTATTGTAAACATAAGTGATCACAAAAAACAAGGTACACTTCTGGCAGTTACACGCGGAATTTTAATTTGCATCCGAGTTAAAGTAGTTAGAGCGCCTAGGTAAAAGTAACAAGAAGTTGATGAAAATTGGTTCCTATGTACCGTTTCTGAGATATTTGACAGTAAACATGCGGTATTTTAACATGAACTTGTTATGGACAGATTTGGTTTTTCTAAGCTAGCGAAGATTTTCGTATCAAGACTTAAATGAGATGAGTCTCATTCGAAGCGAAATGTTGTAACAAATCTAAATATGCACAAAGGAAGATATTTTCCGCCATGGCGGCGTCTGCTCTAATGACTTTTGCATTTAACCAGGTCATTCCCGAAGCTTTGAAATGCAGTGATAAGGTTGTTAAACAGCATTGAAATAATTGTAAGTAGCTAATTGTAGTTACTAAAGCCATAAAATAAAATGTGAGTGTTTAGAGAGACTAGTCAAGTTGACTACTGTAGGTATATACCTTTTAAAAATCATTTATGACGTTTGCATTGTGCTGAGGTACAAAATACCACTCATACCGTATTTCTAATTATGTTTACTACTTTTAAGTAAGTAGGCAATAGGGAGGCCAAGTAAATCGCTCGACTTCAGCCAAACACGCTCTAACAACTTTAAGAGAACTATATTTTATTCTATAACTCAGAATATTAAAAACCAACTGCATTAAAATTGTATTTCTCCTATTTACTAAGCTTTGAATTTCAAAAACTTTTCTTAGACGAACCGATCTAACGCTGTTATAGTTCGGATAAGTGCCAAGTTTTTATAATAGAGAAATTTGGTCTTTAAAGCACTTGCAACGTTAAAGGCACTCCGCCAACGTAAAAACTTACTTTGAACTTTTTCAATTACTTTTATTAAATTACACGTGTTTGGATGCCAAACTGTGCTAGCATACTTCAAGATTTGGTCTAACTAATGTAAAATAAAGTCGTTTAACTGTCTTATGCTTTTGAAATTCTTGGTTTGCCTCACAATAAAACCCAAGGTTCTGTATGCACCAGCCACTGTAATATTTATGTTTTTATTAATTATTAATTAAATTATCATAAGTTACTCCAAGATCCTTTATGGAAGTTACATGTTTGAAACTTAACCCGCTAATTTTATAATTAAATAAGAGTGTACTCTTCTTGAGCGAGAACAATAACACATGGCACTTTTTTATGTTCAAAGGTAATTTATTCAAACAGCTCCACTGATCCATTTTGTTAATGGATTTAAATAATCAGAAATACTGGTTATGAGCATAAATATATTTGATCGTCCGCGAAAAGTAAAGATTGACAGTTACTAAACTGAGAAGGTAGACCATTTATAAAACTCAGGAACAGCAAAGGTCCCAAAATAGAGCCTTGCGGTACACCAGAATTAGCTTCAAATTTGGCTGATGTGTTACCAATAAATTTCACTGTAAGTTTGCGTTACTGATAACATATTTGGTAATACCTACTAATAGATCAACATCAATCTCGATTTCAAAAATAAAAAAAATAGTCCGCACACATACAAACCACAAACAAAATTTCTTCTTGTCAAATCTATCGTGAGATTACCCTCCGACGAACAAACAAAATTTTCAGATATTCAGTGCAAAATCTGTTAAAAAATACCTGGATCTGGAGGTCTTGGCTTCTTTCTTTGCTTCTGATGCTGCAAAACAGGTGACTGAGTGGGCTGAACCATTTGCGATCTAGTTTTATGGAATGCAAACTTTTCTTCCAAAGCGTTGTACTGTCTCTTATGGTACTGATATTGAGCCATATGCTGTCGCCGCATGGTCTGTAGGTAATGAATAAAACTTTCAATTTTCTATTATGATCTTATTGGCATAATTACAATATAATAACAATAACAATAATAATCTGGTTAATGAAGTTGTCCATTATTTGCCGGTGATATCAAAGATAAGTATATGGAGGAATAGGCAAATATTAAAAAAATTCTTTAATGGTGATCGATTTCGGGTATATTGCCCATCATCTGGCCGTGCTGAAAATATGGTTTACAATACATGTTGTATGAATATAATAAATCATTACCGTCATAAGATGGTGAAAAACGAATAAGTTTGTGAATTTTCTTTTTTTTTTAACCATATTTTTAGCATGGCCTGATGATGGGCAATATGCCCGAAATCGATCGCCATTAAAGAATTTTTTGAATATTTGCCTATTCTTCCATATACTTACCTTTAATAATAATCATGTTTATTTGTTTAAGTAAATACAAATACAAATAGTCGATTATCCCTTTTTATAACAAATTGCACTCGATAAATGGAGCTGTTTTCTAACTTGCGCATTGAAATTGCCATATGAGAATACAAAATTTTATATATGTTACCGGCAAATTGCGAAATCCGGCATTTTGCAAAATGCCTAGGCATTTCGCGAAATGACGAATGCAACAGTCAAAGTGAGAAACGGAGCTGCAGTTCGCACTTTGCCTGCCTCTCTTTAGGGATTTCGCGAAATGCCTAAACATGCAGGCAAAGTGCGAAGGCTTCGTCATTTCCCCACAGATTGCGGATACAGCGTTGCCATTGGATCGTAAACGACGCGTACGATTGCGATGTTATTTAAGTACTCGCCAAATATTGCGCTCACGTTTAAACTGCATTTTCTGTTGAGTGAAGTTTTGGATTTACTGTGGAGAATATAAATGGGGGAAGGTACTAACGCGACGGTTTTACGTTTGGCACCGCTGTACGCGCAATCTGTGGAAAATATTCGAGCATGCTCACTTTGCCTGAACGTTTAGGCATTTTGCGAAATCCCTAAAGAGAGGCAGGAGAAGTGCAAACTCGAGTTCCATTTATCACTTTGCCTGCTGCATTGGTCATTTCGCAAAATGCCTAGGGATTTTGCAAAATGCCCGATTTTGCAGTATGCCAGTAACATATACACTTTAAACAAAATGTGTTAAAGAGTAATGTGCAAGACTGTCCCAAACATATTACAGAAATTGTGTCGAGCGACTGGGAAAAACTTATTTACTTGGAAATTTCGTAGTCAAACACATTACAACTGACATTCATTTCTTTTTCTACTACTACTTTAGAATCCCGTCATACTTGCTTCATTTGTAACAACAAAATGTCGCCTACTCTCTGCTACTGAAGTGGAATAATTTCCAACTCTTGTGATGGAATGAGCACATGTATTATAGGACCTTGTAAATGATTAACTGTCAAAATTTTAATTACGCTTGAGCACCCACAAATTAGTTTTGAATTTTAAGTACCTGTAGCGCACATTTACCTAATGTGTACTGTAACCGTAACAAGTATTTGTACATCTTCAATTACTAAATACAAATTCAACGGGCAAACCTTGTTTGAATTCATCAAATAACTTTGATATTTCTTTTGCATGCGTAGTGTATGGATCGCCCGTGGTTATTTAGACAAATGTCACTCAAATATGTCACAGGGATCTGTTATACCAACCCACCGCACACACACACGCCTACTAACAAGTGGATTGTCTACTGCTAACCCTGGTTAGAATTATACAATATATTTTACAATTCGTTGTAGTAGTGGAAAAAATTATGTCTATGACTTGTAAGGAATAAGTTTTCAACGTTCGTGGAACTATAATCGTTATAGAATATACTAGATTTAAAAGACATTAATACTTTTTGTTTCTTTGCCAGCAGCAAGCTAATTTTCATTACCTTACTAATATTCGCTTCATTTGCCAAACTTAATGCCGCTTCTGCCATGTTCGCTTGGACTTGCATGTTAAGTTCCAAGGAAGAAAACGATTCATCTTCACTAGTTAGACTATTAACCAAATTTTGAGGAAGTTGGAAGGCAGTTCCAATACGTCGTCTAAACAATGGTGGTGACTCGCCTGGGTCTAATGGTATTTCGGTAGGCATAGTGCCTGTAAGCTCTGCTTCCTAAAATATGTATACGAATAAAACAAGCTCCACAACAACAAATCAGGGATTAAGCTGCGGTTTTGCGACCGCGAAGGCGAAATTGCGACATTGTAGAGGCAGGTTATCGCATTGTTTGAGACAAAGAAAATCAACATACAAAGGCACGGAAATGAGTAACTTGTACATTTCATAAATAAGTATCAAATGACACAAATGCTACAAGAAAATTACTTTTACTACAGTCCTCTAAAAGCCTATAGCATTTTTGCTCAAGGTAATTTTTTCCCAGCAAATGACAAACCTGAATGCATAGCTGTCGTAATTCCTTGTTGCGTTTAGCCAAAGCTTCCTCGATCACTTGCTTACGTTCTTGTAATGCTGCCAGCTTAGCAGCATTTGGATTGCCACTAGCTCCCATTTTTACAGAATTATGCTCTTCCACAGGTACCCCATGTTCTAAGAAAACAACATTGTTGCTACAACTTTAAATTACATAAGGAGCACGCATACCCATATTCATTTGAGGTTAAATGCCATTGTTGTAATTCATTAAGTGACTACATTTCTTAATAATAGTTATCAACAAATGATAACTGGTCATTAGGGAAATTAAACATTGATTTAATTGTTGACAAATGTTATGTCAAAATGAGGGAATGGCGCCGTACTTACAACTTGCAGATGTGTTGCACACTGACTCCCTCGGTATTGCGCAAACGCAAGCGCGCTAAAATTTGAATTTTCGTACAACTGTCAAGTTTAAGGGGTAAATAATACACATAACCTGCAAACGTTATAATTGAAGATAATTTAACTTACCTGCTTACCTATTGTAAGTAGGTGTAGTAGGTATATGTTAATGCCATGTTATCAAGATGAATTTTGTTGTTATTCCTAGAATATGCCAAAGGCGATAGAAAGAAACTATTTCGGTAAGTACTGTACAGAGAGAGAAACTTGGGGCCCGGGGGGGGTTGTTAAGCACGGGCCCCTTTTTTGTGCTTAAAACTTACCTATTCCACATTACTTTAGTCTACTAATCAAGGACTCATAATATGAAATATTTTATTTTAGTGAAATTGGTATGCTTTATGGATGTAAAAATTTTATTCCCAAAAAACCATGCAATGGGCCCCTTTTCAAAATCCGGGCCCAGGGGGAATCCCCCCGTTTACCCCCCTTCTCGTCAGGCCTGGTACTGTAACAGTTAATTAGAAATAGTTAATGAAATCTACTTACAGACCAATATTGACCTACGGTAGAGAGAGAGTTGGGTGCTGGACGAATCACAAAAAAACAGACTACCTACATGCTACAGAAATGAAGTACTTGCGAAGGGTAAGGTGAGTTGGTGGAATTCCTAGTGAGAAGATAAAAAAAGAAGTGGATGCTCTGATAGAGACCTTTGATAGACAAAAATTAAAACACTTATTTAGACGCCTTGGACGAATGGAAAACAGTCGGCTTGCGAAACACATATGGAACCCCAGAATTCAAAATAGGAAGAAAAGGGGAAGCATAACGACCACATAGGATATGTACCTATGTAGCAAGAATACTTCAAGGTCAAGCCATAGAATGGGAGGAGGCTAAAGGTGCCTTTAGACTAGAAAAAAAACACGCGCAATTTTCTGTCGGACATTACTTTCTTAAGTGTAAATAGCATTGCGAGTCCATTTGACAGAACTCGCGGAAGAATTCTTTCGACACTTTTCTTGCCAGTCTAAACAGGCAAAAGTGCAGCTCGCCAAGTTCTCACCAACTTATCCATTTCGTTTCGATATTTTGGCGAGTAAACGTGGGAGTTTTATTATATTGTGGCACGTAAATGAGTACCCTGCTTTTTAATTTTGTAATAACAGTTCCTGAAGGTCTATCGCTGACATGCGAATAAAATTTTTAAATTGTCGGGATTATGATTCTCCGATTCTCAGGTCATCAATTAATTTATGGCAGGCCCCATACTTTTCTCTTCTTGGAATTCATTCTCTCACCCAACACTTTCTTTTATGCTTCACATTATTGCATAAAACTACAGCCGCGGCAACACAAAGATGTACCATTGGGACCATAACGTGAGATAAGTTCTCGAAAACAACTGCTAGGTATAGGTTGATGTATCAACTGACAGCATTTTCGGAAGCTAAAAGTGCTGCTAGTGTAAACAGTTTTGTGAGAACTTGCGACAGCAATGGCTCACCCAACGTGCCCGACAGTTTATATCACGACACTTATTACTCACAGTGTAATTACAAGTTTCTCCCGCGAGATGGTCGCAAGTATAACTTACTAGTCTATCTGCGCCTTATGAAGTTAACGCGTGATAGGAAAAAATGGAGCACCATAGTTTATAGCTTGATTTATAGTGACTTATCTGATATGTTAATGTATTTTCCGTACACCATGATGGTAGAAGGGTTTTGATTATAATAAATAATAACATTAATAACGTTACAATTCTTGTTGTTTATTCCATATTATGCTGTAAAGGATCATGACGGTTGCTTTCAAGTTGGGGCTATAATGTAACTGGAATTCACAGTGATGACCGAAGGCTTTATCATTGTATTTATAAATACAATTAAATAGCGCATTAAAGCAAATTCAAATTTAAGCGCGCTTGCGTTTGCGCAGTACCGAGGGAGTCGGTGTGCAACACATCTGCAAGTTGGCAAGTACAACTGTGACGGGAGTGTTTAGTGTTGATTGGAGTAGCGTGTGATATTTATGTCTTTTCGTGTTTTTTATAATGCCGTATTTAGTGAAGTGCAAATATTTGGAAATTGATGAATGAAATAGCCTTTGATGAGCGAGTGTATCGAAGGAAAACTCAATAAAAATGAAGGAAATTTATCATATCAATCACAACAAACACCTCTTTCATCTGAATGCTCAACTGTAGGAATAAATATCATTCAACATGAAGTCCAGGGTACCTCAATTTGGGAATTTGTTGTGTTGGAGGAGAATGCAGCACCCTTTTGTTATCATAAATCCCTTTACGAGTAATTTTGCTCGACTGCTTTACTATGTTCCTGCCTCAAGCATATCATGTTACCTTAGGATAGGTTAGAATATTAAAAATGCAGGCTAAGAAAAGATATTTACTGGTGTTTGTGTCTTGTGCTTTTTTAGCCTATTGTTACTTTGGTGGATATCGACTGAAAAGTGAAATTAGTGTTACCGAAATTAACTTCCTTCCAGATTTCGTCGATCTGAAAGCTATTAGAACAGGTAGTGCAATTAGGCATAAAGAAAGACCCATAAGTGAAAGTACAAATGAGTGTCGAATGGAGACTTGCTTCGATTTTAGTCGATGTCACAAGGATTTCCGTGTCTACATCTATCCACCAGATGACAGTTTGGTTCCCAGTCATTCCTATCAAAAGTTATTAAGCGTACTGGAAGAATCGCGATATTATACGAATGATCCTACGAAGGCATGCTTGTTTGTTCTAAATTTAGATACCTTAGATAGAGACCGTTTAAGTAACGACTATGTACGAAATCTCCAAATACGAATACAACGGTTACCATATTGGAATAACGGACAAAATCATGTTATATTTAATCTATATTCGGGTACGTGGCCAGCATATGCGGAGAATGGCTTAGATTTCGATACGGGAACGGCTATTCTTGCTAAAGCCAGTGTTTCGATTAATAGTATTCGGTCTGGATTTGATATTAGTATACCCCTTTTCCATAAGAAGCATCCCGAGAAAGGGGGAGAACCTGGTTTTGTTATTAGTAACAATTTTCCACTAAATAAAAGCTACTTACTTGCCTTCAAAGGAAAACGATACGTTCATGGGATAGGATCGGAAACTAGGAATGCACTTTTTCATCTTCACAATGAAAGGGATATCGTTATGGTGACCACCTGTCGACATGGGAAGAGCTGGAAAGATATGAAGGATGAACGATGCGATGAAGATAATAAGGAGTATGATAGGTAAGGCATTTCCTTTCTGACTTAATCCATATATAGGACAGGTTGTACAGGTGGAGGCGAGGCTGGAGGGTACTAAACACAGATTTTTTTGCATTTTAGTTTGATTTCAGCCTCGATTTCAGCGAGGATTTCAGTTATACCGCGAGTTATAGGTACTTACACGAAAATATCAATGAAAGTAGTGAGGATAAAAGACTTTATACGGGAAGATAAAAATTTATTAAAGAATATGGTACATTTAAAGAATCAATTGTGGGAGAAAGTCGGGAAACCTTGCGGGAAACTTTACGCGTCAAGTTGCTTATCTGGAATTTCTTAATCAGGAGGGCATTTCGATATGAGTATTCACTGAATAATCGCTGCAACATAAATTTAGGCTATACAAAAAATTGAGCAAAAAATTATAGATGTTTTCCACAAGGTTTTCCACGAGGTTTTCCATTAAAAATGACCTTTTCTTTTCTCCACATTTCTTTCTATAAAAAAATGTGCTTTGTATTTGTCGGTCTGTGTCTCTAAATATCCAATTTAGAAAGTGGTTGTTATAACGATCTGTCCATCTGTCTGTCCGGCTGTCCGTGTGCACGATAACTTTGTATAGAAACGTTTGATCGTTTTGAAAATCGATACATATGTTCTTCAGGATGTAATAAAGGTCGCCGTTGGCTATGTAGACCAACGGGCCAAAAAGTTACAGCCCAAAAACTGCCCAAACCTCCAAAAAGTTTCTTTAACCTCGCAAAGAATATAATTAAGAATGTCCGGTTTTCTGTTAGTAAATATTCCTTAAACCTCAGCCAACTACACAGATTCAAAAAAAAATGTTGCGCACGCGCATTCCAACTTTTGTATTTGCGCAATCCCAATTTTTTTATTTGTTAAGATATTTAAATGACATTTTTTATCTAGGCACCTCGAATAAAGTAAAACAAATGCAAAACATTTGTTTTGCGCATGCGCAGTCAGTTTTTTTAAATTTTTTAAAACATTTAAGTGAAATTTTGTAGGCACCTCGAATAAAACTAAAACTCATGCCGATTTAAAAAATTTGTTTTACAAGCTATATCTGGTGGGATACAATCAACCCCTTAAGGTATATTGTAAAAATCGAGGTAAAAATGATGTATGTGTGAAGATCTCGAGGATCATTCAGTATTCAGTTGTATCGGCTTTTACTCCATGACATCGAACTTACCTACCGAGCTACCACGAGTTGGAATGGCCACCCAATTTTGTTTTGAAGTCGTAATGGTCCTCTTCAAGAAAAAAGCGGGTGATGCTCTATACACCACATTGCATACAGGGTCTGCTGGTCAGCCAATGGATTACTCCTCGGATTACTCGTATAAAATGTTTTTTTTTGTGGTGTTATGCGAAAACGTGAGTATATTTTTAAATTTCAAAAAATTATAAATTATAATTAATTATTATACAGAGTGGCCCAACGAGAAGTATACAGAGAGCTGTTAGGGTATTAAATTTAGAAATTTCGAAAAATCCTCGAACACGTCAATTCTGTATTCGAGGGGGACAACTTTTGGAATACAAATCACGAACCCAAGTCTTCACCCCTCTACATAGGGAGCTTAACCCCTAAAATTTTAAATGGAATCCTATGGCAAATGGCACATTATTTGAAAGCCAATTTAATCGTGATTACTAATCTGCTTTGCTTTTTAAATTCTTTTGATTCGTTTCGGAGATATTCACATTTGAAATGGTTTTTTTCCCCTGATTTAAGTCATTTAGATTACTTCTTGTGGGGATATTTAAAGAATAAAGTTTATGCTACTCCGCCCGGAACATTATGGGGGTTGCGAGCACGTATAACCATAGTGTAAGAATAGAATACACTATGGTATAACTCAACAATTTCGAGCGATTATCCCTGAAATCTTGCAACATGTACGGCAGCGTTTTGAAGCAAATCTTTATTATTGCATGGAAGCAGGCGGAAGGCAATTCGAGCATTTATTGAAATAAATGTTGTGTGTTTAAAGCGAGGTTTAAAGTTATTTGTTATTTTTTGCACAATTTAAACCTTTTTTAATACAAGGTGACTTAGATCGCATTTGTTTTGGTTTCAAATTCGAATATCTCCGAAACGAATCAATAGAATTTAAAAAGCAAAGCAAAGTTTCGAAATTTCTAAATTTAATACCCTAAAAGCCCTCTGTATACTTCTCGTTGGGCCACTCTGTATACCAACTGAGTACTAAAAGGCGTCTGAGTAGCGACTGAATCCAAAATTGTCGCTGGTCTTCTCTAATATAATATATATATAATAATACGTTTATATGAAACGCGAATGTACGTACAATGTACATTGACGTTTCAGTTAAAACATATTTCTTCGTTTGTGGTTATAGCATTACAAGTTTGGCGGATGCGGTTGGTGAAAATTATTTATTTTAAGAAAATGTGTTTTTTTTACTGGTGGTGATCAGTGCGCCGCAAATTATCAGGTGTTTTAAAATATCGAATGTTTCGATAAAATTTATTGAAAAGAACGATATAACTAATGTTGTGCGCAACGATGCCGCCATTAAGTCACTAAAGTGGTACCTATGCAGCAGCCGTTTCTATTTGTCCGAAATGTAAATCGCAATCGGAGGCTCAAACCATATTCCATATACCATATCAAGTTATTCACTCATATTTTAACTGAAAGAAATGCTCGAACAAATGTGTGTATTCTTCTCAGAGTTGTATATCAGTAAATAGAGAGACAGTGTTGTTGCAGAAAATTGGTGAGTGTGCGCCTCGGTGTGCGCAGTAATCGACAACAGGGCCGGCTTCAAATTAAATGACCCTTAAAGCAGGCTCGGCGTGAAAATAATATGGTTTCTAATTGCAACAAAAATTGAAAAGAAATTCAATGTGTGGTGAAGGATTTTGTTAACACTGTGTCTTGAATAAATAAGAAACATTACAATCGTTAAGTACTTTTAATACAGTAGACTACAATACAAAGCTGGTAAGGGGCTTACACAGAATCGAGAAGAGATTTTTTTGGGATTCTGGTATAAAGGGAATCGTATACTATTTGTCGTGCGATCGAGTTTAAAGATTTATTTATGAACTCAGTAAGTATAAAAATAAGCAATGAAAGAATAAAATAAGTTGAAATTTTATTTTGGTGCGGGACAGAATTTCAGATGTGTATATGACGAAAACACAGTTCGAATAAGGGTAGCCACAAAGTCGACAAACTTCAAATGCCAATAACTCAAATATCTCAAAAATGGAGCATCGGCAGAGGATATGTACATTGGCACCACGCTCAGAAAGACCCTGACAGGGCGTGCCCGAGGGCGCTAGAAATTTAGACTGTATATTCCGAGGTACATTCTCATGCAAAATTTGACTGTAGTAAATATACGAGTAAATATAAATAAGTAGGCCACGCGATATGAGGGGAAGGGGAAACAGTAAAATTATTAATTTTATTTCTACAAAACGTAAACAACGTTCAACACAATTTACAATTCTGATGCACTTCTGCTGTGTAAATATGGGCAGTTATTTGAACAATCACATTGAAATGAATACCGCTCACATTGACTAAAGTAACACATAACAAATTGTACATTGTCAATAAATTCATTTGTGGGAGGAATGTTATTTGCTTCTAACCAAGAACTTCGCCAAGAACGTATCACTTCCTTACGATTATTAATTGTTGGTGGCGAGGTTGGTGGCTTATTTATTTGAACACTACGGTAGGGTGCGTTATCCATAACCACAATTGAGTTTGCTGGTAAATTTGGTATAAGCTGCTTCTCTAACCACTGCATAAAGTTGGTATGATTTATATCATCTTCATAATCCCCCGCTTTACTGTGCGGCATCCTCTACAAAACCAGAACGACTACCAGCACGATGTACCTCTGACCAGCCCTATTGGATTTATAAACTTCTGATACTTCATCTGATTGTCAGCATTTACTCACTCCATACTGTCACTTCTTTCCATTACCAACCTACTTTTGTCCTGACACTTCTGGTATCGAAAACAAAGTTTCAACAATTGCTTGCGAAGAGTTTTCCTTCCACTCATATATAGTTGATCTTTTCTTGCATTTTTTCTAGGAGTTTAAAATAACCTTTATTTATGCACATATCGTCGCCTACTAAACATATATGACTAAACAATGAAATGGCGGTTAAGAGTATAATGCGAGGTATAATGTAATGGGCATGCTTAAATTATTGCTTCAACTCCAAAGCGTCTGTTTATTTACAAATGAATCTGAGGCATCTGAAAAGTTATTGCTCTGTTTTGTGATTATGTAACTGAATTGAGCGAATGCAGCCACAATCGTGCTGATTCCTCTTTGACGCACTTAGCATGTTTCCCAATGGCTCCGCCATTAGAGGTCGGCCACTGTAGTTGGAGTTATTTTTCCACGTGAAGGTCCTATGTACTGCCTCTCTATTTACTTTTATACAACTCTGTGGTATTCTTCATGGTTTCTCACACAATTACTCTCTCTTTTTAGCGCATTTTTCCAGCGGTTTGATACGCTGTTTCAGCCACTTTCTCTGGCCGTCTGCCTGTCCGCGGCCTAATTACTACAGTTTTCAACATATTTAGTTCTTTCTTTTGGCATTCGGTAGTGTATTGCTTGGCACCTGAGCCAAGGAAAATCCTCGGGAAAATCTTGACGATTAAATTGCGCATGCACCGGCTGCGCAATTTATTAAACATGCGGCAAAAATTTAAGGGGCTATTCCTTGGACTATTCTAAGGATATTTTGTTCTTCGATGATTTTTGATAGGGCGCTTTGTTTCGAAGATACGGGGCGAAAAAGAATTTCGACAAAAACAATTTATTACCAAAAAAATTACATAGGTATAATGTTTCTTAATCTACATGAACTGTTCAAAATGACCACCCCCCGCTCGGATGCAAGAATCCAATATTCTCATCGACTCACGAACTCTTTCAAAAACACCAGGATCGTTTCTGATTGCGTTACACCCAGTAATTATCCGATTTCTTAAATCAAATCAAAGCGCCTGTATCAAAAATCATAGAAGGACAAAATATCCTTACAATAGTCCAAGGAATAGCAATTTACATTTTTGCCGCATGTTTTAAATACCCTGTATATTAATATATTATGTTGAAATTTTAACCACAGATACTTCTAGTAAAATCAAATATATCGCATATAGTAAAAATCGGATGTGCGCAATGCCAACTTTCTTATTTATGGAGATCTTTGAAATTTTAACCAGATTTTACTTATGAAGGATTTATCTCCTTTTTATTTGCCTGTTGGCCAACATGTTCTTTGAATGAAGCATGGTATCTTCGATGGTACCGTAAGCGCTTTTAGTAGAGATTAACTCCTTGCTTTCAGCTTGCAATGGTGCGTATTTAAGTTTGATAAAATAAATTATAAAGTTAGACAGTGACTGCTTCTAATAATATTTTGTTGGAAAAGTTTTCGTTTGGTCCAAACGAAAAAGTTTGATGATTACTTTGCGAAGTTGCGGTTTCCCAGCGAGCCTAAATACAACTAATGGCAGTGCCTTTTTCTCGCTTCTTTAAAGTTCAAATTTAACGCAGAATACTGTGAAACTTTAAAATTCTAGTGGACCAATTTAATCATTTTCCCAAGGATGTTGCTCAATGCAAATTCGGTTGTTAGAGTTAGATCTAATTCTCCGTGAAACTAACTTTCTGGCTACAATTAATGTATGCACACCAAATTAAATTTGACGTAAATGCTTGCTCTGATGCAAACTAGTTTTGCTCCCATTATCGTTTCTTTTAATTAAAAAGTTGGTAGGGATATTCTATAAATCCGAGTATAAATCCATGTACTGTACTTATGATATTCTTTTGGGTTTCATAGACCCGGTTAGCCATACCCTTAATATTGTCAGAAGCATAATTACCTACCAAACAGATCAGCGGCGTACCTAATTTCTCTCTAATTCCCTAGTTTTATTAGATACGTTAAACCTCGCGTTAAACTTCCTCATATATCGCTTTGCCTCTAATTTAATAATATCTTAAGTGCATATTATGCGTTCAGAAATAATTACAGCTTAAATGTGATAAGTAATTTGGCAAAAATTCTCAGTCTCAGCGAAATTACCAACGATGCCAATTTTTCTCAAACAGGTAATTACCACAATTTTAAATAAAAGGCGTTGGAAAACCTTTTCGACAATGGTTTTGCCGGAAATGAATACTCCTAAAATCGTTAATCATTTTTGATCACTGCATACAGTGTGTTAACTGAACGCTTATTTTATGACAGTACAGTGGTGGGTACCTTCTCCTTGTTTTTATAATTGAATACCCCCTTGAAATTGGAAATACCACAGTACTAGCTGTAAATACAGTAGGCGCGGTAACCCCGGCACCCAAATATTTAGCGCATTTTTTAAGAATTAAAAATAATGTGCTATTGTTTGCGTTTTGTCTGTTCATCCGGACCCACTTCTGCCGTTTCGAACTGCTTTTAGGCGAATGGTCCTAGAGGCCTGGAATTTTTTGCAATAGGTAGCTTATACTTTGAAGGTGTGTCAGAGGCCATCAAATTTTGCTGTCTTAAGAGGGGGCTCTCCCATGAATTATTTCTTAAGATGCTGTTTTTCAAAGTAAAACGTGCATAACTGCAACGCATTGGTCTCAGATTTTGCATATGCATGCCTTTAGTGGTGCCAAGTAGGACTTTTGAAAGAGGAGGGAGGGGACATCCGTTCTACCCTTCATGGTATTCTAATGCAAGGTCTCATTGAAATAAATTGATTTGTACAAACCATAACTTTCCCGCGCGACTCTTTTTCTTGAAAAGTCTCAACGAAATGCATTAATTTCTACCAACCATAGTCCTACGCCTCGACCCCTTATCGTGTTCGGATATATTCCCATATCTCCAGAACGGATTGTCGGAAGATGGTTTATTTTGTTTGAGTGCAGAGCACTTACAAAAGTTGATGCCAAAGGAGTGGTGAGTTTCCATATACTATAGTTTTAAAATTGGGAAAATGTTCATCTCTTGTTACATTTAGGTAAATTCCTATAAGATAAAAACATTAACACCGACGTGGATGTAGTAACCAAAGAGCCTTTTCTCCCAAGAAAGTAAGTAGTTTAGTAACTAGAATTATCTTATCTGACTTATGACAAACTTTCTTGCTGTTTTGCATATTTTCATCATTTGTTCCCTTCTTATACGTGGGACCCAACTATACTTCCTGCAGGCGAGAAATATGCCTAACTCAGGTCTTTCCATAAGTTTACTTCAAGCCTTAAAATTACGTTATTGTTCGTCAAATCTGTATGAAACCGTGTTAACAGTTCCCGTTCACGTCGAGGATTGCCGTGCTAAAAAAACGGATCCACTTTTATGAGAGAATGCTGTACCATTGAATTTATAACAATGGCTGTACGTATAACGTCGCTTAAAACGTAATCCTTTTCCAGGGCCCCAGGTTGTTACTTTTGTAGTAGCCAAATATTTTTTTTCTTTGATAGATTATAATATGATTAAAGTTTAAATACGCATTACGCAATCCTGCAATTACTCTCAAAATATATTTCCGTAACACTCAACGTAATTGTGTAGAAAATTTGGTCTTACAATCAATATTGTTTATTCACGTAGGTTGAGTAAAATGTCTTCATCTCCATAAGTTTTCCTTGAGTGCTCATTATTCATTAAAATACAATTTTCTCGTTTAATTGTAAATTTGTTAACACGCCCATGGGTATTACCTCGATGTATTTAGATCTATTTTTACCATAGGTACATAGGTTGCATTGTCATACTTTTATAAAAGAAATTAAATAAATTTTGGGCGTATTTTCATGATTCGGATATTTTCCGATGTGGTAATTATGGAAATAAGACGATTTAATCCGGAAACTTCAGTATAAATTAAGGAAAGTTAGAATTTTCACAAAAACGCGGAGATTGAATGAAATTTGTAATTTCGATCGGTAGTCTATTTAATAGGGTTTTCTTTCTGCGACTGTTTTACTATACTATACTCGATACTCTACGGACTTTTGGAGCAAAAATGTTCTGAAAAATTGATATCCCAATAACCCATCTTGGTACGGGTTTTCACTGCTATGGTAAACATAAATCCGATCAACTTCGCTGCCTTCAAACGACAGTGGCGGCGACCGTGTGACACAAAATGTCTCTCCTGCGTACCTGAGAACACACTGTTTTTGTATGCAGTTTATTTCCGATAACAGGACAATGTTTTGCTTTTCCCGACGACAAATGTATAAAATTCGTTACGTGTTAACAATGTAATTTTGAACTCTGTCCGTTCCTTCATACCATTGAATTAAAAGTTTTTATTCAATTCCGTAGTGATGCCGCCGAGTCTCGTCTCGAAAATTCGGTGAGACGAGGCTAACCATGAGTCTCGACGAGACTTCTTTGACGGGATTTCGCCGCTGTCCCACAAAGCAGCTGGTCGAACTTAAAATTATAACAATATATTTCTTTTTGTTGATTTCCTTCTCTTTTTTGCAACATGTAGAGACTTGTGATTTTCAGCAAAATTTATATCCTGAGAGTTGATTAAGGATGTGGATAATATTGATGAGCCTTGTCTTGAGGTTTGGTATGCATGGTTTGGTGTATTGAAAGGGTCAGATATAGCAAGTTCACCTTTGTGAACAGGAAGGGAAAAGAGCTGCGCTTCTAGCTTTGCTGTTTCACCTCCCAGTAGTGTTGGCAAAAATTGATCATGCAATGCATTAGTAAGGGGTTCAAAAAATTCTTCTGCATTGCTTATAACACGCAGTAGAAAAGACCATTTAAATTGGGCTGCTTTAGTTAGAGCACTGATGTAGTACTTAAATATCGTAGGTCTTATACAACTGTAACTTTTCTTAAATCCAGGAAGCCTTCGACAGCTTTATTTTATTTTATTGGTGGACAAGATTTCTCAAGAATGTTTGAGAAAGCGGATAGGTCGGTAATCGCCAAATCCGTTTGAATCCCCTTTTCATGTGGACAAGAACCACCAGTGTTTAGTGGCAGTAATTTAGTTTTTTCAGATACAGCATATGATTGTTAATTTTTTGCTAGTTGTTCAAATTCTGTATTACAAAGTAAAACAGTGCTAGGTACCAATTTTGTCTTAAACGTCTATTACTCTACGTACTCGCGCATGTAGTTCACATGAGTCATGCAACTCATTAAACTAATAGGGACGCATGTGTCTTACCTAGTTTTCCTAATCAGAAGCAGGGACTGAAATGGGCCAGGGGAGCAAGTGTCCAGGGAAAAGCATTTCAGCATTAACAGACCGTTATAATTCTTCTACATTAATCTAACTATTGAATGTAATTTGATGCTGATGTACAAGATTTGAGTTACTGTTGCTGTATTCGCTTCAGAAACACTAACTAAACACATATTTTTGAAAAAAGGTTGGCATGTAAGGGATTGTTTTCTATAGCCATGTAGAGAAAATAATAAAATCGTTTACAAAAAAATTGTACCCATTTTTTACCTAGACATGACGGTTTTCAACTCGGTTTTCAACGTATGGCATATCTTCATTAAATGGGCATGAAGAAGATTTTATATAAAGCGTTTTATATAAATCTCTGCTAGTTCTCGCAATAATCGACACCCTGTATATAAATTAATTAAGTAACATTGAATGAAATATAAGATTAAAGCAACTAGTAATCGCAGCTTACAAAAGAAATTACCTAAAATGATCTAAAACGTAGACATTTGATGAACTTTTAACATGTCCAAAAAATGGTGATCGCAATAGCCATCTAGTTTGTGCTATCATGTCAAGCAGTTCATGCTCATTACACAAGAAACTGGAAAAATATGCGTATAAATTTCAAGAGATTACATAGCACCACAACAGGTGACTACCACTACTGCATCAAGCTATTTAATGTATTACCATATAGCTGCTGTAATTTGCAAACTACCCAGTTTAAGACGCTCATAAAAAGGTATTTAGTAAACAAGGCTTTTTACAGCATTGAGGAATTTATCTCTAACGACTTTACTGACCTAGTCAATTAGATGATCTTCTGCATAGCAATTGTATTTGTGATAAATCTAATCTCAGTATAAATGTAATTCATTTTCTGTGATAAAATAGCCTATCATAACATCATTCTTACATCAGTGATATAACCAATGGTGTTATCTGTGTGAGGTATAATCGAGGGGTCTCTCACTGCCCGCAATATGTGTACACATTTTGTTTTTGCACTGTACAGTGTCTAGCAGTGTTCTGCAGTGTGCCGCAGTGTGTCACAGTGCACCTTAGTGCGTCACAGTGTGCCACAGTGCGTCACAGTGCGCCACAGTGCATTGCATATCCCTTATTTCCGTCCACAGTGCCGTTCCGAATGCCGCAGTGTGACGCCATAAATTTATTTTATGATTGTGCGCAATGTGGTCGGTAAATCTTAATTTATAATTAATGTTTCTAAACCAATAATAATTAAAAAAAAATAAAGCTGGGGATCAAATTTATAAAGGGACAAAGTGTCGCATTATTAGTGATCCTAGAGATCGTTTATAATTTTGTATTGCTGTATGTCTGTCTTCGTGTCTGTCCGTGGGTATGACAACTTTGTTTAGAAACGCCCGATCGCTTTGAAAATTGGCACACAATATTCTTAAGGATATAAGAAAGGTCGCTATTGTTACAAAGAACATATGAATGTCTGGTTTTTTGTCTTAGTACACATTCTTTAAACCTCATGCAACTATGCAAATGAAAACGAAAATTACGCATGCGCAACCCAACTTTTGTATTTGCGCATGCAATGTTTTAAAAGCGATGCTGATCTAGTGGGACAGAATCAACCCCTTAAGGTGTATTGTAAAATTTATAGATGCGTGAAGATCTCGAAGATCGTTCGGTATACAGTTGTATCAGATTGTTATCAATAAAGAATGATGACAATGTTGGATACGCAGTATATCATAGTGACTACAAGCTTAGATTTAGTTCAAAACTCTCTAAATACACTTCCATTTATTCGGCAGAATTGATTGCAATAGTAGAAGCGTTAAAATACGTCCTCAGCTTAAGGTACAATCGACTTATAATACTTACTGACAGTTTAAGCGCTATTAAGAAATTGAAAAATTTTGATTTCTACCGAAATAATAACCACCTCCTTAAGAATATTTTTGAACTTTATTTCCAAGCGCGCAAGCAAGAAAAAAATGTTATCATAGCTTGGATAAAAGCGCATGCAGGAATTGAAGGTAACGAAATTGCTTACCTTCGTGCTAAAGAGGCAGCAAACAGTAGAGATATTAGTCTTAGCTATCATATTCCTAAAAGAGATGTCATGGTGTGTATTAAAGCACACATATTAGAGGTATGGAATGCACAGTACAGGATGGGAACAAAAGGGCAATACTACAAACAATTAGAACCAAACTTACCTCAACAACCATGGTATAAAAATATCTCCAGCAGGCCTTTTATTGCAACCATTTGTCGATTGAGAGCCAATCATGGCAGATTCCCTTCACATCTACATAAAATAAAATTAGCAGACACTCCAATATGTTTGTGTGGTAGTGAAGGTTCAATGCAACACCTTATGTTGGAGTGTAGCAATCACTCGACTTTTAGAAATGAATTCTACACAAATCTACAAAAATGTACAGACAGACGGACAGACTGACGGAGGTAGACAGACAGTTCAAAATTATAGACGTTCTCGAGTATCGTTAATAAACGGCAAAACTGTAAAATTATGGTAGGTACATGAAAAAAATTGAGGTTTTACAATAACTTTTTTCGTAAGCGACGCAAAAAAAATCCTTCCTTGGCCCTTGGTGCTTGCCTCGACACCATAACGAACTAAATAGTAAATAGCGAAAAAAGTAGAAGAATAGCTCTTAATATAAAGAACTAGTAGCGATCGAACGCCGGTAGGAACGGACGGACAGACGGACACAATAGCACATTTTTTTTAAATTTTTGTGGAAATGCGCTAAAAAGGTAAAATACAATAATGGAATATAGTGTTTGAGTAGTCTTATTTTTTCAGTATCTTCATTTCTTTTAACAGAAATACCAAAATATGCAATGCATCGCAGTGTTCTGCAGTGTGTCGCAGTGCATCACAGTGCCCCGCAATGCATCGCAGTGTCTTGCAGTGTTCCCATTTTTAAGAACACTGCGGAGCATGTGTACAAATTTTTTCGAGTGAGAGACCCCTCGGGTATAATTATATTGTGTATTCAGTCGAATATGTGTTAACTTATATCAATAGTAAGATGTACAAGTCCCAACAATGACACGTGTAAAAGTGTAGAAACTTCTAACACAATATACTATCTATCTATCTATCTATCTACGAAGCTAAATAAGAGCGACGTGAATTTCGCGATTTGGGGCTTTGGGCAGTTTTTAAAAGATCGTTAAACAATTTTCGCATATTTGACGGAAAGTACGTCAAGATCGCTGAGGGAAAATGTGTTAGGTCCTGTGTTAAGAAAAAAATGCACAAAACAATAGAGGGAATCCAAAGCAAACCAATTTTCAATTATGTACCAATAAAAAATTGATCGTAATTAATAATCGTTTAAATTCGCGTTGGGTCATACACTCATACAGCAGTAGTTACTCCAATTACTACTTAAATTGTAGTCTCGACAAGAGACGCTTGAAATCTGACTGCTAAATTTTTTGCAGATATGATTACGAGGTATTGCTGCAAAATTCCACCTTTTGTTTGGTTCCACGTGGGCGTCGCCTGGGTTCATATCGTTTTCTCGAAGCTCTACAGGCTGGTTGCATTCCCGTTCTCCTTTCCAATGGATGGGCGCTTCCATTCGCCCAAGTAATTGATTGGAGTAAGGCCGTTGTATGGGCAGATGAACGATTGCTACTTCAGGTGACTGCGATTCACTTTTAGTTTTAGTTAAATTTTTTAACTACTAACTCTGAATTGTCTTTAGGTTCCAAATACTGTACGCTCCATTTCGCCTACGA
Source organism: Photinus pyralis (assembly GCF_008802855.1). NCBI lineage: Eukaryota > Metazoa > Arthropoda > Insecta > Coleoptera > Lampyridae > Photinus > Photinus pyralis. The sequence goes on from NW_022170510.1 coordinate 26,701,373, forward strand.
AAATTTTGGAATTACGTCAGCAAACTCAAATATTGTGGGAAAAGTATTTTTCCTCGATTGAAAAGATCGTTTTTACTACATTAGAAGTAAGTATATAAATACATATTGAAATTTGTTTATATTTATTTATAATCTTCGCTTAATTCAACAAGAGTACTCACTAATTGGTGTTCAACTCAGTTCGTTCAGGTATAATGTGTTGTTTAATAGAGTAAAATAAAATAGAGACCACACAAATCATTTTATTATAACATTAAATTATCGATAATTGAAAGTGATTGTTTGAACCTTAATTATAATAATATTGACGGTTGATGTTAAAATCTCCAAGAGAGAATAAATTAATCACAACCAACAGAAGTATTGGCGAATGATGACTCATTAGCTACTATGGTGAAAAATAGAGAGGTGCTCCCCCAATTGTGAATCAATTTTGTGATCGTCAAACAAAAGAAAAGAGATGGCAAAAGCAAGTACAGTCTATCACACATCCACTAGTGGGGTTTTACGTTGTTTTTTTTTTCCAAAATCACTATCGCCTGGTTAAATCCTAAAAAGTGTAGAAGATAAATTGTAGAGGACTCAATATTCTACAAGAAAGTTCACGAGGGCATATGTCTACCCTTATCCTTCATAGTCTATTGTTTGACATCATGGTATAAATCCCAGACAATTGATGTAAGTTGTCTGCAGTTGGAAACACCCAAGTTTGGAGGGTAACGTATAGACCGACCAAAGCTGTCTACTCGAAAATCAAAGATTCAAATTCATTGACTGGTCTCGAAATGCGTTCTGTGTATGTGTGCGGCTCGGGTGTAATTTGCGCATTGATAACATTTACAAAGGATATATGTAACGCTAAGTAAGTGTATTATTTTACAGATAATTAGAGAGCGCCTTCCAAAGCAAACTCCAAGAGATGGAACAGTATGGAATAATTCTCCTGGAGCGCTTCTTACTCTGCCCCAATTCTCAGACTCTCCTCTACAGTTTCCATTCACAATGGAAGAAGGCGTGGATCAGTTTACCGCTGTGATCTACTGCCAGCTAGGTTCCTTGGTAATTTCCTCGTCTCCTCTTTACCGTCTTATTATCAGTGTTGCGCGTAGCAAATATGTCGCCAGAGTAAGTATTTTTGATCTACATATTGTTATTTACAATCTTTTCCCATAGATAATTATTGTGTGGTCTAATGACAAGACTCCACCTCCAAAAGGGCGTTGGCCATCTCTTCCAAGACATGTTCCATTAACGGTGCTGCAATTTTCTTCCGATCCAAGTAAGCCTAGTATTTCGCAAAGATTTTATCCACATCCTCTAATTCAAACCTCTGGAGTGTTGTCATTAGACGAAGATACCGTTTTAACGACGGATGAGGTGAACTTTGCTTTCAAGGTGTGGATGCAGTTTCCCGATCGGATAGTGGGGTATCCAGCCAGGTCTCATTATTGGGACGACGCCAAGGGTTCCTGGGGTTATACGTCAAAGTGGACTAATGATTATTCTATAGTTTTAACTGGCGCAGCATTTTATCATCGCTATTATAATATTTTATATACTGAATGGCTTAGTCCTTTGTTGCATAAGACAGTGGAACAAAGTCAAAATTGTGAAGACATTTTAATGAATTTTCTAGTTAGTCATGTAACTCGTCGGCCTCCTATTAAGGTAACCCAGAGGAAACAGTACAAGGAGCAACCTCCCAGTGGTGGACGATCGCCTTGGAACGATCCAGATCATTTTATTCAAAGACAGACTTGCCTTAATACATTCGCGGCTGTATTCGGTTACATGCCTTTACTCCGATCCAATTTACGTTTAGATCCTGTGCTCTTTAAAGATCCCGTGTCTAATTTACGAAAGAAATATCGTCAAATTGAACTGATAGGTAGTTAGTTGTTATTGTAATTACTTGGCCATTTTTAGTCCAGGAACTTTTAACAAAAAATATTCCCAAAATAGAACTAATGATGTAGTTGATTTTTGGTAGGGTGATGAATAAACATAAATAATAAATAAATAAAATATAACAAATTATTTCCCTTGGTGAACATTTGACATATTTATTTCACTTGATTGCTATACACAAAACCAATGTCTGATTCAACTTTTGTGCATTCTCAGGGAGTGTCTAGATAATCCAGTAAATACTTGGGAGTCCCTTATGTCTCGCGTTTATATAGTACGCAACAGAGCCATTTTTTCACATTTTATTTTTATTTTATTTGCTGCTTGTATTTGATATCAATCAGGTAATTAATGGATTACATGCTCCAGAACAGCATCCAGATGTCACTACGATCTTGCAGTATAGTATTATACATGTATCTCTAACATACATATTGTTATTCTATTTTTAATGTATTTTCTTATTATGTTGTGCAAAACAAAAGTGCGCGCACGCCATCAAATTTTTGATGTTCTTATACTGTAACAATGCCACTTGTGATTTAAAGTTGGAGTGTTTCATTTATAATTTTTTTAATTCTTCTTTTGCCATTAATCCACTATATTCGAAAACTATACAATAATCTGCTTCGGATAAGTCTTGGACTCACACTTCTCGCCTAGAGGTCTATTCATTTGAAATGCAGTGGAGAATTTTCAGAAAATACTCACTTTACCATACACCAACACCAAATCAAAAATTGGATTTACATCATTTAATTTTATTTTTTACCTAAAGTTCGTGGACTACTTTTAAGTGATTTTAGTAGAAAATTTTAAATTGTATTATAAACGAAAAATGCTCATTTAAAATTAATTGTACTTTTTCGATGGATCGCGCTTAGTTTTTTTTTGTTATTTGCAATTGAGGTAGCTTTATATGTTTACTATTTTGTCTCTTGTGAACGCGGACCGTTATACGAAACACAGGTACAATGACGAAGTTTATAATTTTTTTAGTGATTGTAGTATTTATTGTAAAATATTTTATACATGAAAATTATAAAGAGCAGCTAGAAACTGTGAGATTGGCTGCTATATATTGATTGCCTATTGTCTAAAGAGTAATTATGTATTAATGATAAAAATAATATTAGATAATAAAGCCAAAGTTTTTTATGAACATTAAAGTATTGTCATTCCATGTAATTTTTAATGTAGTGCGTAAATATCATTGCTGAATTTGTAGTTCCTCAATGGCATTATTAATTTCGTACTTAATGCTGGCGTTTGTGCCATAAAAGCAATAATCTTTTGTTGATCATGATTCATGACAATGCCATAGGTTTGTTCTTTGCGTGATATTGTTGACCAATCTAAATTGTAGATATGAGTCTTGGAAGCAGTGTAACCAATAGTCATTTTACATTTTATTGACATTTGTTATTTTTGATTTAATTTTATTTCTACGAAGAAAGGATATTTCCCTATTTTTACGGTTGTTACATCTATAAAAAATCGTATATATATATATATATTTCATAATTGTAAATATATTTTTAAGAGTAACAGTACTAAAAAAAAATAATTATTTGTTTGTCAATTCATGTAAATGTCATAGTACTGTGCTTGTATATTTTCTCCTATGTTATATTTTGGTACATATACGTACTTTAATTAAACTAATATTTTGTACAATTTTGTAAACATTTGCATACGTAAAATCATTGTAAACAATACAATTATATATATATCCATAAAAGTGCTGAAAGCTGTTATTTTCTTGGTAGTCTAGTAAAATCAGATAGAGCACAACTTGAAAAATAAAGGAGCTGAAAGCATATCAGTTATAGTCATTATTTACAGATTTGTACAGGGTGAGTCAACTATTGCGCGGAGTAACTTAATACCTTGAAGATAAGATTTTTCGGTAGAGTGCTTTTGTAGGTCCAAACTTCAAAGTAACAAAACTTCATATTAAAAATCTCACTTTTTTTAAATGGAACATCCTGTTTTTTCTGTCATCTTTTAGCTAAAGTTAGTGTGCATAATCCTTATTAAACTATGAAAGGAACTAATAATATCCTATCACGGGCAATGCTGTGCGTTGAAGCCTGTGGCGGCCATAATTTCGGAGCCAAAGTTTGTTTACTGTTTTGCATTTTCATGTGTATGCGATCCTTAAGTCTCGAAGTGTGCGATTAAAAACATTATTGAACAGTGGTACTTTGTAGTGCACGGAAGTGACAGCCGAAAAACACAGGAAGGAATGTCGTTTCACAGGGAATTATAGGTTACTTTTGGGTGAAATAACAAACTAATTTGTGCTTCTCTTTACGATCATTATTATCAATCCTCACTCTTTCCTTCTCTAACGTATAATCAATGATGGAAGGATGGTGTTCAGGAATTCAACACGGTTACTGTGGCAACCCTACTTTAAAGCATGAACCAATTATATGCCTTCCAAGCAGGAAAGCTTATGAACTGGCTTGAGTGAGTACCTATACTGGAATTGCATTGGGTGTAGCTCGAAAATTTGAATTTACATTCGTGGACAATTATGTTTTTAGTTTATCGTAAAAGCACAGGTCAAATTAAGTCTTGGCATTGAATATATTCAACGTTATAAATAATAGCAGAGTTCTTTGGTCATAGCTTTGTAGTTGTAGTAGTAGTATGTTTTTATATATAGAACATGATCATTGGATAGTTATATGAATGTTCAATGAACATGACAATCGTTAGCCGGAGTACCAGAACATAATCCTCAGTCGATTCCTGTAATTTTCTGCAGTTAGTAGCGACAGCACTAGATTATTAAACGAACGTTAGATGTCAGAACGATATTACTTTGGCAGAATTTCTAATTTAAAAAAACGTGCTGCGGTTATCTAATTTTGCAATAGTTATTTTGTTACGTTTATTTTATGGGTGCCTACATTTTATACATAAATTGCAACAAATATAACCGGTTATTGGCGTTTCCTGTTGCCAATTTTGCATATTAAAAATTGATTTTTGTCGATGCGCAGAACTGAGGAAAAAATAACCCATATAGAATATAAGCGTTTGTAGCTTCTTAGATTTAATGAAATACCGTAAAATTTCAATTTTTAATTTTATAATCAATAATGAAGTAATAAGTATGCACCCTGTTATATAGGCAACCCAAAATACTCGAAGTTCAGAAAAAACCATTGTATAATGTATATGTTACTGGTAATCTGTATGTCAGGTATCCTCTACAATTCCTAGGAAACGTATTGCAATTCCGAGTTTGTTTAGGAAATATTTATAAAATCATAATGGCTGGCCATTGTTATAAATTTGAGGTGCATTTACTTTTACAACTTAGAGGAAGAGAAATTACATCTGCCATTGGTAGGGGCTGTATAACAAATTTCCTTCTCTCAATTATATACACATTTCCTAGGGATTATATAGAATACCGGAATTATACAGATTGCCGGTAACATACCTATACCTACACCGAATTGAGTATTGACCATATGTACTTACATTTAGGTAAAGTGCGAATTAGGCTGCGTCATTTCCCACAGATTGCGGCTCCACTATAATAAACGGTTAGGTACGCTAACTTATGTTTTTGTGTTTTCCCCTCATTTTAACAAAATGTTCAAATATTCTTTGACTGATGTCCCAGTTTCAAGTAGTATACTTACCTCTCTGTTTTCAAATATGCTATTTATAACAATATTTAAGTAAACCGATGAATTCCAAATATGAAGATTTAGGTTTGACATATACGGGCAACCTGTAGAAAATGCCCCAGTAGGTACTCCTCATCCTAAGTGAATGTTGGGGCAATTCGCGAATGTCCTACAGAGAAACAGGCCGAGTGCAGCAAGCTCGATCCTATTGCACACTTTGCCTGATGCATTGGCCTTTAATTGTAAACCAGGTTTTTTTTTTTGTAGGCTTTTATTGGGATCACAGCCCATTTAGCCACATTACTTTAAACTTATATATACGAAAAGGCATCATTACATATAAACAAGGATTAAACAGGGACACACGCTTCTCGCCAAGAGGTCTACCATGGCATTTTATATGACGATACGGAGTACGACCTTGTGTAATAATAATAATAATAATAATAATAATAATAATAATAATAATATGTATTTCGTGTTTGTAATACAGGTAGTATTTTACACTTGTCAAATCAAAAACATTTAAAAACACACTTACAATTACATATTAAAATGATTGAAAGACATGAATTCTTCAATTGAGTAAAACGCTTTGCTAATCAATACTGGTTTGAGTTTTTTCTTGAATTCATTCAAAGGTGCAATTCTGAGACACAGAGGGAGGTGATTATACATTTTAGGTCCGTAGTAGTTCATGGTGTTTCGACTCTTGTTTAGACGTAAACGTTTTAAATTTAATAAATATTTATTACGGGTATTGTGGTTATGTGTCTCTTCTTGAGTTATATAGGCATCGATGTCGGTTTTAACTTGTGTTAGTGCATGGTAGATGTAAATACACGGAAGTGTCAATAAGTTATGTTCAATAAACTTCTGCCGTACGTTTTCTGTATACCCGAGGCCAGTGATAATTCTAATAATCCTTCGTTCGAGGATTATACATAGGGTGCAACAATTAAGGAAGCACATTAAGACAACACCGAACGCTGAAAAAATAATTGGGCCTACAACACTAATAACAGTTATCTTTTTGGTGAAATATTACAGTCGTATTTTGGACATCCTTATAAATTCTATTAGTGCTTCATAAACGATCAGATTGTTGGTGCACAGTAAGCTGGTAACGTTAGTGGGTAACGGCACACGTTCTTTATTTAATGTTTGAAGGAGTGTCACGCGCTGATTTTCGTATGTTGTGCAAGCTAGAATGATATGGTCCAAATCTGCCAATTCTTCACCACATGAGCAGGCTGGCGAATCTATAATTTTCATTCGGTACAGATGGGCTGGATAGCAACCGTGTCCTAATTTCAGTCTGAAAATTGTTGAAGAGAAGAACCTTGTCATGTTTTTCTTTTCATAGCAGCTCTTAAATTTCACGTTTCGATGTATATAACCATACTGTGTCTTATGCATCCCAATATACTCTTCCCACATTGTTTGCCATTTTTTATAAATGCTATGCCGGTGTTCAGTTATTAAATCCCCGACCGTCAAACAGTTCATATCCACAGCTCCGTCTGCAATCGATTTTTTGGTCAAATTATCCACAATGTCATTTTGTTTAATATTACTGTGCCCTTTTATCCAGTATAGATTTACATGAATGTCCAAGTGTCTTAATAGAGTTATCTTCTTTTTAATCTTCAATATTATTGGGTCGTACTTTAAAATGTACTTGGTATTCCCGAGCGCTTGTAAAACTGCTTTTGAGTCCGACATTATTGAAAGAATCTTATAATGTCGCGGAGCGTCTTCCAGGGCCTTTAAGATTGCGAAAGCTTCAGCAGTAAAAATAGATGCTTTGTCCGATAGTTTTATTAAGGTATTTTTCTTTGTGGAATCGTTATAGTATGCACAACCACAACCTTCAGTACTCTTAGATCCATCGGTATACACAATCGGACCATCGATTGTTGATACTATTGACAAGTGTATTTGTTCGTCGTGCTTTAGTACCCCGTTATAAGGAGGAAAATTTACATTAATGGGAATAAGGTTATCTTGGTAATCTAAACCTTCGAAGGTCCTATTTACATTTAGAAGTTGTAAATTAGTAACTTGTCTGAATGAGTCTGCGAGAATGGGACACGGTTTTGATGCTATGCCGCAAATCAGTTTTGAACCAAAATACTTAAACTTTACTGTAAAAATATTTAACAAATGTAACATATTTCACATATTGTTTCCTGGAAAACAAAAAAAAACACAGACAAACTTAAAATTTTTAAACACCAGTAAATTGTCAACGGTGATTTTTCCTTTGTTATATTTGTATATAGTGTTTATTAGTTATTACATACTAACGGTTATTATGTCAGTATATATACATAGTGGAACTCGACAATAGGTCATAAATAATGTCCTTATGGAAATACGGACCTTTTTTTGTTAAATTTGCGATTTTCAAGAATCAAATGAAAAATTAGTAAACAGCATCATGATTATTTAAAAGGAGATTCTTTATTTTGTGGACCCCTTTACAGTATACATTTTTACTTTTATCCACTAACATTACGAATTGGCGGTAGCTACAGTAATATTTATATTATTATTATTATATTATTATTATTATTATTATTATTATTATTATTGTATATTATTTGCTACAGATTAAGTATAACTGACTGGTGGATTTGTGGCATCTTTACTAACAAATATATCAAACAGTTTTTCTTAATTCCCACTGAGAAGGAAAAACTACGACTTCACTTTCAGAATCAGTCGATAGATTTATTCACTTCCATAAGGACTGCAGAAATTTGGTAGCCCAGCTAGGTAATGTATTAACTAGAGATGAAACTATATTTGTTTGGCCGGATACTGGATAGCAGATATTCGGCGAGCTGTAAGGCCGGATGGCCGGATATTCGGCCTGGGGTCACGTTGCATGGCGCGACGTAAAACGCGTCATCTGGACAAGCTCTAAATACTGCCCATATAATCGCACGAATTCGGGCGTGTTCACATGCACTATGAGTTATTCACCACAATTTACCACTATTAATTTTGAATATTAAATTGTGCTATTTTGTGACTTGTGATTGGCCTCATACTTTAATTTAAGCTAGTTATTTTATACGTAACTTTTGCATTATTTATTTATTTGCCTCACAAATATTACTTTCTTGCACTTTAATAAAAAAAATTGTAATCTTCGAATATCTGGTATCCGGCCGGATATTGTATTACTATCCGGTACTTAGCCGGATATAAGAATAAGACCGGATATCCATTTCATCTCTAGTATAAACCAATATTATGGAAAATCAATTTTTCCAATTTGCAATTTTTTGAATGAAATGAAGTAGATCTCACATTTCAGCAACAAAGTGCAAAAAAACTTTTCTGGACGACTTTTCTGCATTTTCATACTCGATCTACTATTATGAAGCTTACTGTCGTATGACTTAACGTATACGTACACGCAATTAGATTTATTATATGAAACAGGTGCTGATGCTTATAGAATTGAACGGTACAATATGGCCTTAGGTACTGTAAAGTGTAGATAGAAGCATCTGGTGATTAAAATTTCAAAAAATATCTCCATAGTACCTACATAAGAAAGTTGACATTTCGCAATATGAGCATGGGCACATTAATCGTAAATATTTTTCTTGGTTGAGGTGCCAGAGCTATAAGCTACCGAATGCAAAAAGTACGAATTAAATATCTTGAAAACTGTAGGAGTAGTCATAGAGGAAATTGTATTTCCTGTTCCTCTATGGAGTAGTTAAGACCTCAGAAGGGAGGAGAAAGTAGCCATAATAGCGCATTTCGACATGGCAGGTGTACCTATTTAAATATGTATAGTTTTACGCTTACCTCCCGGTTTGACCGGGATTGTCCGTATTTCACATCTAAGTCCCGGCGTCCCGGCCGGTTTGCCATTTGGTACCGGTTGTTCTGCGTTTGAATTTTAATAATGCACTGTTACCGAGTTCAGTTGTCAGTGTAAAAGACGTGAAATGCCGAAAAGCGTGCACTGAGAGAAATAATGAGTAACGATAAAGTCAATAGGGTAATAAATAAAACATGGTAACATTGTATTTTGCCAAACTCATTTGTTTTTGTTTTAAATGCACTATATAAGGTATGAAATACTACTTTATATGTACCTACCTATAATTTGTTGTGGTAATAATAAATACATCATGTTATATAATGTATAGGGATCAAAGTTAAGTATGAATACATACTAAGGTACCTAAGTATGTACTAGCACATTATAATCTTCAAAATATATGGTGTTAAAACATATAACAAATGTGATCCACACCAAACGATCATGTATTAGTGCCAATAGTGCATTTTTTTTTATACTTCCATTGGTGAGATAATAATAAACAAGTTCTCTATACTAGATAAAAGAATGAAATGGATTATATGCATATAGGTACATATTGTCATTACCTACTAACGCATGGTAATTTAATTGACATAATTCTTTAATAATCGATAATGTATGTAACAGGCTTCTTGAGAATGTATTATATTATTATAATGAAGAAAACAAACTTAGGTAAAGATATTGCAGCATAATCTTTATACAAAAAGTACCGTTTTGTAAATACTAAATAATACTAAATCAAAATTTACATTTTAAATCGTTTAGATGATAAACAAAATTAAAGATAAAATTCTATTTAAAAGAACGATAAAAAAATATTTCAAAGAGAATACAACAGAGTATGTAATGGAAAGTCAATCATTTTTATTTTAATTTCTTTTCTGTATATTGTGAATATCGCCATGCTGTCCATTTTATGTCCGTTCTTTTCATTGATTAGCTCCCTAGCGCTAGTTTTTATATACCAAGAATTATAATGTATTGGACAGTACCAATTTACACAAAACCCAAATGTTGAAGTAATATTTTTTCAGGTGTGAAAGGTTACGTAATCAGATCAAATAACACAGGTGGAATATATAAATTCAAATCGATTGAGCTAGACAGGTGCAACCCATTTTATTTCAATAAGATGTTTGATGCAGTTTGAGTTGTAATTTTGACTTACCAACTTTAAGTGGTAGGAGAAAATAAACAAGGCCCCAGACGCATTTGGTCACCTATTAGTGGGACATTTTTTAGTATAGCCAGATACAGGGTGTTTGTGTGTGCCAGGTTTAAATTTAATACCTAGTAATAGGACTGGTAAAGAAAAGCGTAAGTTATGCTCTATTATTATGTAGGTATGATGTTTTATTGCTATGTGATTGTTGGGTACATGTCGAAGAACAGCTATGGCTGAACATTTTACCCTTCGGGCTTGTACCGATAAACGTATTATTTTTTTTTTCTTAGGAGGGGAAATGCATTTACGCACAAAGTGTGGGGCTCCCCCGAATATTGGGTATACACACTAAAACCCCTCCTTAGGCGTCAGCTGCTGAGGCTATTGGCCTTTATTACGAGGTAAGTTAAAAGTATTAGACTTTATTAAGGAGTCCTATTTCTTTAAAAAAGATTAGCGTCTTTCTACACTTTTCACTTGTTCAGTTTGCCTCTACTGTTGCACAAATGTCGAGTCGCCTTCTTTGTTGTTCGTAGCGTGGGCACTGACACATTATGTGTTCTAACGACAGATCAACTTCACAGTTTTCACACTGGGGTCGGTTAGAGTTAGAAAGTAAATATTCATGTGTGATAGCAGTGTGTCCCAGTCGCAATCTGTATATCCTCACCAGGTCAATTCTTGCCGCACTTATTAAAAACATTGGTGCTAAATTCGGTTTAACCTTTCTCAGAGCAGTTTCTGAGTTTGCCCATTGTCTTTCCCAGTACTCCCACATTCTCCGTTTCACAAGGGTCTGGCGTGCTGTCTTTGACAGATGCAAGACCTCCCGGTCTGACAAATCAAGTTCTGCTATCGCTTCCCTTGCCCTGATGCCAAAGGTCTGCACCTATCAAGACGCCCCCTTCTTACATTTTCAACAAATTCCTGGTGGTTCGGATGTTCCCTATTTATCAGAATTTTGTAGTAATAGTTAACCATCAGCTGCTTACGGCGAAAAGGAAGTGGTAGTATATTAGCCTCAACGTGTAGGGAATTAGTGGGGCTAGTTCGGAAGGCACCTAGGGCGTACCGTATGGCAAGATTTTGAATTCTATCTAGTTTGCCTAACGTTGTATCACAGCATGTAGAATACGCGTACGACCCGTAGTCTATTCGTGACAATATCAAGGCTTTATATACGTCAAGAAGAGTTTTGGGGTTTGCTCCCCATTTGTGGTGTGCAAGCACCCGTAGTGTATTTAGTGACTTTCTACATGTTGTGATCAATCGTTCCAAGTGACTTGACCATCTCAGTTCGCTATCGAAAGTCATTCCCAAAAACCTGACTTCCGGTGTTACGTTGATAGGTCGACTGTTCAAGAACAGTACAGGCCCATAATGGGGTTTACGGAGCCTGCAGAAGTGCACGCAATTCGTTTTCTCCTCCGATAGGATAAAACCTACCGCATTTGCATTCTCAGACACAAGGTTATCAGATCTCTGTAGTTTTCGTACAATTTCACCAATTGTCTTTCCGCTGCAGCATACCATAAGGTCATCGACATATAAACATCGGTCGACCTGCTCCATATGCGCTATCGCTATTTCATTAATTGCAATGGCGAACAGATAACAACTCAATGTTGATCCTTGTGGGACACCATTTTCTAGCACATACTCGTCTGAACAAACATCACCAATCCTAACGATGAATTTTCGGTTATCCATAAAGGATTGCACAAATTTGGGTAGGTTCCCTTGTAGTCCATATTTGAACATTTTTTCCAGGTTCCCGTGCCTCCAAGTCATGTCGTATGCACCCGATATATCGAAAAATACTGCCACCAGATGTTCCCTGGTATCGAAAGCCTTTAATATTTTATTACTCAACCGAACTAGATGGTCAGTAGTTGACCGGCCTTTTCGGAACCCCGCTTGGTACGATGCCAATATCTCGTTTCCTTCCAGAAACTCCTGGAGCCTCTCGTTAACCATACGTTCTAGTAGTTTTCCTACACAGGAGGTCAGACTTATTGGTCGATAGTGTTTTGCAACCATCCGGTCTTTACCCGGTTTTAAGATAGGAACAATTATGAATTTTCTCCATTCTGTAGGGTTATTGTTATTATTAAAATCAGCCTCGAACATCTATCCAAAGAGGTTGCCAGAGATTGATTGATAGGAAAAAGACAAAAAGAAACTTACTTAGTGTCGTCGTTGCTGCTTGAAAACGCGAGAATAGGCAATACCTGGAAATATCGACATGTTTACATAACTAGTTGAGACCTCGGTTGAGACTGAGAATGATTTGTAAGCAGGAGATCACGGTATTTGAAATGTAGGGAACTTTATCAAATAGTCCAGAATTAAATAGACGGGAATCGGACGGAATACGAAGAAAAATAATTTTGTTACCGCTGAACCCTAATCGATTAACTCCGGTTTTGTGGATGTTTACCTAAGGGTATTTATAAATTTTAAACGCCTGCCATCAGTTTTCCAACTCGGCCAACTTCTTTTCGAATCGATCCGGTCAGGTTTTTGACATATATCCAATCCAATTGAAATTAGCTATTTCGTTTACGTACTTCGCGTAATTCTCTAAAATCTGAACCTGCATTGGAGAAAATGAAATTCATCCGGGTCACAAAGTTTGATTACTTAGTGTTGACAAGAAGCATTGTGGAAAATAAACGCTTTCCGTTTCATGTAAACGTTAATAACCCAAAATGGTAATGAATATTACTAGTCCAGTAACTCTGTTCCTAAAAATGGGGGGTACCAAGCGTCAAATCCGGTAGTTCTGATTTTTTGTGGAATTGCTTATGTTGTTAACACTGTGTATAATTCAAGTTTTCGACCTCGAGCGGCGAACGCAACATAGTCAAATATACCTACTAAAAACCGAGGAATTTTCGTTTCCTTTTCAGATTTTGACGATTTTAACCCTGAAGGGCCAGTTCTTTTCGATCGAACTTCTCAATCAAAAGTTATGGACTAGAAACCAATTTCGAAAGAAAATTCAAAGCGCTGTAACTTTTGAACCAGTACCCCAATCTTGGAACTGTTTGAAATTATGGATTCTACAGGCCACATTCTATAATAAAATTTTTTTCCGGGTGGATCTGAGACAATTTTTTCTTCGGGGCTCAAAAAAAGGCAGTAATTAACCTTCCTTTTTTACCAAAAATCGACTACACCAAAATTTCTCGAGAAAACACTGTTTCTTATTAATTTGGGTGCGTAGAATCCAAATCAATTTGTACTTTTTCGATCAGACTTCTCAATCAAAAGTTATAGACTAGAAAAAAAATTCAAAGGGCTGTAACTTTTGATCTAGTAGCCCGATCTTGGAACTGTTTGAAATTATGGATTCTACAGGCCACATTCCATAAGAAAACATTTTTTTTCGGTCGATCTGAGACAATTTTTTTTTCGGGGCTCAAAAAAAGGCAGTCGGACTTCTCAATCAAAAGTTATGGACTAGAAAAGAAACCAATTTCGAAAGAAAATTCAAAGGGCTGTAACTTTTGAACTAGTAGCCCAATCTTGGAACTGTGATTTCGATGTAATTTTTGATGTGATTTCGATGTAATTTTTGATGCGATTTCGATGTAATTTTTGATGCGATTTCGATGTAATTTTTGATGCGATTTCGATATAATTTTTGATACGATTTCGATGTAAATTTTGATGTGATTTCGATGTAATTTTTGATGTGATTTCGATGTAATTTTTGATGTGATTTCGATGTAATTTTTGATGTGATTTCGATGTAATTTTTGATGTGATTTCGATGTAATACCTTCCTTTTTTACCAAAAATCGACTGCACCAAAATTTCTCGGGAAAACACTTTTTCTTATTAATTTTGGTGCATAGAATCCAAAACAATTCGTACTTTTTCGATCAGACTTCTCAATCAAAAGTTATAGACTAGAAACCAATTTCGAAAAAAAAATTCAAAGGGCTGTAACTTTTGAACTAGTAGCCCAATCTTGGAACTGTTTGAAATTATGGATTCTACAGGCCACATTCTATAAGAAATTTTTTTTCCGGGTGGATCTGAGACAATTTTTTTTTTCGGGGCTCAAAAAAAGGCAGTGTATAACCTTCCTTTTTTACCAAAAATCGACTACACCAAAATTTCTCGGGAAAAAACTTTTTCTTATTAATTTTGGTGCGTAGAATCCAAAACAATTCGTACTTTTTCGATCAGACTTCTCAATCAAAAGTTATAGACTAGAACCAATTTCGAAAGAAAATTCAAAGGGCTGTAACTTTTGAACTAGTAGCCCAATCTTGGAACTGTTTGAAATTATGGATTCTACAGGCCACATAGTCCAGTAACTTTGTTCCTGAAAATGGGGGGTACCAAGCGTCAAATCCGGTAGTTCTGATTTTTTGTGGGATTGCTTATGTTGTTAACCCAATGTATAATTCAAGTTTTCGACTTCGAGCGGCGAACGCAACATACTCAAATATACTAAAAACCGAGGAATTTTCGTTTTCTTTTCAGATTTTGACGATTTTAACCCTGAAGGACCAGTTTTTCGCCAATAACGTTTCAATAAGTTTTCAAAGCAGACCAAATTTGCTATAATTTAAGCCCACATCCGTTTGTATAGGTGTAATAGATTCCGAGATAATGCTTTTCGAAAATTGTCCATTTTTCGAATTCAAAAATCTTTCACAATACTTTATGGGTGACGTTTCTATTCTGTTTTACACAGATGCCAAGAATGGGCGGTATTACGCTGAAAAATAAAACGAATAATGAATTTTGTAAGGTGGTAGTTTCTGTTGCCAACTAAACTGTCGAACAATCATTAGCTGTTAATGTCAAAGATCCAAGAGTGTAATCGTTTGATTTAGTTCTGTTCAGTTCAGTGCTGGATATTTTTACTTTACAATAATTTTGATGCCGTTTTTTATTTTCCCTGATTTTTTTCTGATCTAGAAATGGTGGAGGATGTATTGTGGAGAGATGTTACACAAGATATTGACAATCCAGCCACAAACCTTTCAAGTGAGGAAATGGACGATGCTCAACCGTGCTCGTCCAAGAAGGGAGAATATACTTAGATGGAAGTCAAACAAAATTTCTTTTTATAAAATGACTGTTTTGAAGTTTAATTAAGAATATCATTTACACCTCTCGTTTTCTTTTATAGAATTACAGAACAACAAAATAGTGCTAACAATTTTCGACTTTGAAAAAATCGATAAACTTTGAAAAGCATTATCTCGTAAAGTATTACGTCTATAGAAACGGTTGTAGCCTCAACTTTCAAAGCGTATTCATTAGTTATTTTCGACAAACTGGTCCTTCAGGGTTAAAATCGTCAAAATCTGAAAAGAAAACGAACATTTCTCGGTTTTTAGTATATTTGACTATGTTGCGTTCGCGGCTCGAGATCGAAAACTTGAATTATACATTGGGTTAACAACATAAGCATTAAGCAATCCCACAAAAAATCAGAACTACCGGATATGACGCATGGTCTGATGTATATAGTTACTGGACTATACGTGGTAGTGTCCATCGCGTTTTGCTAACTATTTGTAATAGGTATTGGATTGAATAACTTAACACCATCAGGTAAAAATATGCTTTTAAGCTTTGGCTTGATGGAGAAAATAAGATCCTACTATAACAATGCAGAGTAACTAATTATAATTGTCTTAAAGGGGTTGAAAGGATAATTACATCATCAACACTTTGGAGTTTATAGTTTAGAACTTGTGCCAACTTTAATGGTGGTTTAATCGATTTTCAATAACGACAATTATAATCATCCAGGGTATAATAATTCGTGTCAAGCGAAAGAATCAGGTTAAGTTAAAGCAAAGAGTTAGATAACTGGAATTAATGCAATATGTTACAAGTTTAAGTTCTAATCCCGAAATAAGGATCTGAGCATGCTACCCTTAACGATACAAATTGCAAAATACTATCAACGGATTGAGGCAATGTAATCCTTAAAGATTTATAACATTTGCAGTGTTAATGTACCTAACTTTCCAAAGTCCCGAAACAATAAGTAAAGCGATTGAGGAATCTCCTATAAAGGAGTTGTATTAAATTCATTGTCGGATCAATATACCTAAGAAATAGTCAGCTGAAATCTTGGGAGGGATTATCATAGCTGTAGTTTGATTTTGATTTTGTTTTAATTACTACAACCAATTGGTTAATAATAGATACTTTTTTAGAACTAAAATATTCCCGAGACTTTAGTATGCAGCAAACGGTTTTTAATCTATACACACCATATGCGGTGAACTATGGATAGGGAAAACTATTATTGGTTCTATCTAGAAGTGGCAATAGCTTTGAGAATATATCAGACACAGAGCCGGATTACTTAATGTCCTGAGAGGCCCTAAGCAATGAAAATTTTTGAGGCCCCTTTTATCAATAAATAGTAGAAATATATAAGATTCGTCAAAGTGAAAACAACAAACTACAATTACATAGAAAGACAAACAAAACAAATTAAAATATATTAAACCTGAATATCACAGATCAATGGACTGGGATTGAAGAAACTCGTTCACTGAATAGAAGGCATTTGCTTTTAGATAATTGCTAATAACATTTTTTAGCTGAGTTATTGGTAATGATCGATATTAAAAGTTTTTATGTTGTAAAATTTACTCCCATAGTAATTAATGCAATTTAGTGAAGTAGTTAGACGAACTTGATTTGTGCGTAAATTACCGATACTTCTCGTTACATATCGATGAGTAAAATCACTAGACTGATAAGACGAAATATTGTCTATAACATGTAAAATGCAATTTAAAATATAAATAGGTACATGGCAAAGTTAAGATACCGAGATCAATGAATTTGTAGATTATAAAAAAATTACGGTTCCAAGTTTAGGGAAGGAAGGCAATGCCAACGATGCTCTACGCTACCCTAGCATGCAGCGATTTGAATGTTAGAGTGTGTGACCACGAGCTAAGGGATGAAAAGACTAGATTTTGTATTTAATACGTCACCTCGTATAGTAAGTTGCATCTTCGTGCTTTATGCTTCATATGTGAATATCAAAACAGCATGCTACACTTTTTCTTTAAATTGCGAGCGTTATTCAGAACAGATAAATCCAATATTAAGGCAAATAAATGTCAGAACATACGTCTGCAAGAGTTTGGAATTATTTTCTTGGACGATCTTGCAGATAGTAGAAAGCCGAATTGTCACCGATCCTAATTTAATACCAAATCCCAAGTCAACTGTAACTCTACATGGAAACTATCAAAAAACGTAAAGGAGTTAAAGGGTCCTAACTTTCTAGAAACGTAAAAAGTGGATGTTCATGAGTGGGCAAGTCGGGAAGTTGTAGTTGATCCCTTCGGGTTTCAGACCAGTGGGAATGTGACCGCTTGTGCTGTGACCGTCGTTAGTAAATAGTAAAACAATAATTAACACGGGGATTACAATTCGCTTGTCGTAAAAGGGTTTTGCAATGCTCATAAATCAATAGAAACGTCAAATTTTTTTATTTGATTCGCCCAATAACTGCGAGGTATCATGTGTGTTATGTTTCTATGGAGAATTTGCGAATTGTTTTGATACGCCCTAGTTTGTTTTACTTACCGATGCGTGGATCGTAAATTATTATTATCCTCTAAGCAACGGGGTAGATTATGCTAGCAATCAATCAGCGACGAACAATTTTTGGCTTTAACGTAATTAATGAGTTTTCGTTTAGTGTTTCAATTTCAGCAACCATGAGGTCACATTGTTTTCTATACATAACAATAGTGAAGTAATGTTAATGTATGCACGAAAAAAAATTGTCCTCTAAAAGTCTAAAGACAAATTTCCTACTGGTTTTTTCTGCGGTTGTAACTTTTGTGGAACATCAAATATTTTTACTTCTTCCTTCCTTTAAATGACGTATAAGTAACGTTTAAATTTTCCTATAAAAATAAATTTCTGGCTAGTTTCAAATTTATGTAATTTTCTGGAAAATTCA
The DNA here is from genome assembly GCF_008802855.1 of Photinus pyralis. Taxonomy (NCBI): domain Eukaryota; kingdom Metazoa; phylum Arthropoda; class Insecta; order Coleoptera; family Lampyridae; genus Photinus; species Photinus pyralis. The sequence goes on from NW_022170510.1 coordinate 26,719,930, forward strand.
CACTTATACTCGTTATTAATATTATGGTCGGTGTTTCTTGTGAGAACTCAGGTCTAGCCTGGTTAACTAATCGCACGTATTAAAATCAAGTAACGATTAGTGTCTGTGTCTGTGTTTGGTGAAGTTATGTAGGGTTCTAAAAAAAAATAAAAAATAAAATAAAAATTCACACACTCACATTGGAAATCTAGGGATAGTATGTAATTCATACTTACCAACATAGCTATTGATGGCCACAATAGTCAACGCTATCAGGAAAGAGGAAAACAAAACAAAAAAATCATTATAATAATTCCTGTAATTTTATTAAATAGAGTAAGTATGTTGTCCAAAACATAAGTATGTAAACCAATCCCAACGATGCAACCGCTGTAACATACTTATGTAGTAGGTACACCAAACATCTGTCTTTCTTTGATAGGCTGTGTCTAAGTGATCTATGGGTAAGCATTTAATCTTAATGTATAGGAATCGTCAGTTGCAGAGGTTGACACTTTTGTGATACACCATATATTTTTGTTCTTTGACAGATTATGTTTAAATAATCTGTAACCAATCATGAAATTTCCCTCTAATAATAAATCTCCTCGTTTTAAAAGTTTTAAAAAGCATCTAAATATTATATATTAGCATTTATGGTTAAAATCATTCATGAACGTAGTATTCCAGATCAATGGTTTCCAGTTCTATTGCGTCATCTCAAAAATTAATAGCCCATCGTAATATTAAGCACATAAATATATTTATGCTTTTACACACCTTTTCTCCGTAATAACCAAGTTTTAGATATTGAACCGAGTATTATAAAGTTGTTTTTGCCAGACAATTAGTTTGAATAATTAAAATTACCTTGTGTGGTTTATTTTTTAAAATAGTACTCTTGTCTTTCAACTGTTTTTAAGAACCACTTAAAGTCTATATTTCTGTTGATAAAAAAGGAATCTTATTATATAGGTGAAGTTGGAAAAGCATATAGTGATTGCTATCTTTTTCTGAGTGAATAAATGCAAGATTAAATTTTTAATACGTTAGTAAGTTATCTAAACGGTGTTTAGTGCCAGCAGGTAATCTGTGAAGTGAGTGGAAATCTTGGTGTTCGTTATAGTACATTTGTTTATTTGTTACTCAGTTGTAAACGTTGATTAACAAGACAAAACGCAAACGGGTAAACGTCATGTTTAAACGCTACTGACTTGTAAAACTGACAGCTGACCTGTAAAAATTTTACAAGTTAGTAATCTAGTAATATCATTGGCCAGAATTAATGCGAAGTCTCTGTTACATGGATAACATGATATTTTAGACATTTCTTCGAGATCAATTTAAGAACTAATTATTTACGTTTACTATTGTTTACAAATGAGTAACAAATAAAATATTGTACATTATACGCCAGGTAATAGTTTTTACTGGCTCTAGGAGATGACAGGCTTGCCAGAAGGCTCGCCAGTCAACTTCTCCTATCGCCAGTAAAAACTCACTTACTTACTTACTTTTATTAACTTTAGGAGCTTCCTTTTCTAGTCGCAATTTATCTCTTTCTGTGTGTTATCAAAGCTAGATTCTGCGCTGTTCATAATTTTTAAAGATTGCTTGATAGAATTTAGATTCAATATCGTCAATGTTTTTTGAATTGTCAACTTATGTTAGCCCTTTTTTTTAAATTAATCAATAGAATTAATTTTTGTTTTTTTTTATTCTATTGTAGGTGGGAAAATGCACCTTATGCGCACTCCATAATGAGGAAGTCCGGAGTAGTGAACAGATGCAGTATTTTTTTCTCTAAAAAAACGTAGGTATTTAGACTTTTGCTCTAAAATAATTAGGGGAGCTAGTAATTGACTATAAAGAATTACCATTGAAATCCCTATGCTTCGTTGCGCTAGGCACCATCCTGTATCACATGTATGTACAGTACAATAACTTACATAGGACATAACACATACATTTTACACTCAAACATTCTTTACAATATATCACAGTCTATGTATCACGTTGATAGTATGAATGAATCGTGAAGTGTCTTGAAAATGGAACGAGTTCGTTGTGCACTTCTCGCTTTAACCATTGAATAAAAATAGTGTTTTTATTCAATGCTTTAACGGACATATCTTCAAAATTGGTGTCTTCTAGTTGTAAATACCTAAGTTCCTCTCTAGCTCGTATGCCCATTGCTCAGCATCTATTCAAACGCGTACTTGTGGTGTCTTCTGTAAGCAGGTGGTAATTCGGGTGATTATCATTTAGCAATACCTTTAGATAGTAGTTCAGCAATATCTGTTTTTGGCGAAGAGCCAGAGGAAGAATATTTGCTTCTACAAGTGAGGCGATGGGACTTGTAGGGTATGCCCCATGGGAGTACCTTATTGCAAGATTCTGGATTTTTTCAAGTTCCCCAATCAAAGCTTTATTGTTAGGTACATGTAAAGTAGACAGAACATCCATAATCAAATTTTGATACGATCAGTGTCTTGTAGATGTGCTCCCCATTTATGATGAGCTAAAACTCTGATTACATTCAGGGACTTTCTGCTTTTAGTTATAATATTCTGTATATGTTTAGACCATCTTAATTCTCTGTCGAATGTTAACCCCAAAAACTTGACCTCTTGAGGCACACTTTTTATACGGCCATTCATTAATAAGAGTGGGTCATAGTGTGGTTTGCGAAGTCGACAAGAGTGTAAGATCTTCGTCTTCTCCTCAGACAGCACAAACCCAACACTGTTGGCGTTTTCCCAGATTTTGTTTATTGCGCCTTCTAGTTTGCGGGTTATGACACCGACTGTTTTTCCTGCATAGTAAATGATCAGGTCATCGACATATAGACATTTATCTATTTCCTCAGCAACGTCTAAAGCTATTTCATTAATGGCAACACCAAACAGGGAACAGCTTAGTGTTGACTCCTGTGGCACTGCATTCTCCAAAACATGTACTTTTGAATAGGCGTCACCGACTCTCACGACAAATGTTCTGTCTTCTAAAAATGACCGTACAAATTTTGGAAGGCGGCCACATAAGTTATACTTAAACATGTTTTCCAATATCCCGTACCTCCCTGTCATATCAAATGCACTTTTGATGTCAAAAAACACCCCAATTAGATGCTCGCTATATTGTCAAACGTCCTGAGAATTCGGTCACTTAACCTGACGAGATGGTCAGTCGTTGATCGCCCCTTTCGAAATTCAGCTAATGTACGCCGTACTGATCTCGGCACATCTCCACAATTGATTCGTAAATATCTCATATGGACATGTAAGTTTAACTATGTACAGTTTCCTCCGATTCCTGTAGGAATTTGTGCACAAATGAAAAATGTAGACCGTATAAATACTTAAACCAAATTTACATCCGTTATATCAGTTCATTTATTTATGTGTAGCGCTTCACTGGTAGTTGCGGACCGAAATGAGTGAAATGACAAACAAGATAAATAGAAATGAATTTTGCTTTGTTTCTGAAATCCGGGTTGCCGAATTAATGTTTACTCATCGTGCGAGTTTGCGATTTTAATTGACATATAATTTCATTATCTGATATGCGTCCACAAAATTTCAACATTACATGAAACAAAAAACACCTTTGAGCGAGAAAAATTAACTACTTTAACCGTATCTTTCAAATTAATGGACGGTTTGATAATTTAAAAGTGCGAATAAATTGTTATTACAGTTTATATGTGTTATTTTACCGAGTGGTTTGGGCATCTTTCACCCTAAAAAGTAATTGTGGGGCTAAATCAGGTTTCGTCTTTTAGAATAGCCTGGGGTTACCAATATTGTAGCGATTCCTCATTTGTGTATTGTTCCAAGTTTTCCACTTTTAGTAATCGTCAAGATGGAGAAATTATACAATTCGATATGAATTAATTCACGGACAATGGCAGGTGATGAATTATCTTTTAATTAATACGTTTAATAATATATACCTACTCCGCATGTTGTGTCTATTCCATAAATTAGGTTAAAGTGTTTTAATTAAATACATAAATAATTTAATCTGACAAGGGGTGCGCTCAATTTACTACCGTAACATAAGAATGTTATATACATTTTGAAGAAACATACCTACTTTCACTATTTAATTAGTGCTAGTACAGGCGTAGTTTGCCTTATCTAAGAAATATTGTCTCGAGATAATACAATGTACTCTACTACTAGACTACGCGCTACTACTTTAGATTATTGTTGAAAACCGTCAAAAGTCTTTGACATGCATTTCCATTTTTCTCTGATAAATTTTCTAATTTCCACGAACTCGAGGGCGTTTTAAAAGTGATAACTTCTCGTTGGCTTCGTTAATAAACTTAACCAATATCAATAGATTAAAAGCAAAGAAAAACTATGGTCTGAACTGTAACGATTACTTTTACCATGGAGGGTTTTTTTAGTCTATGCTTTTACTCATTTTAAACGTTCTCTAAAAAGAGGGTTAATGTACAGTACAATTTGTTCAAGTCATGGTACAAGTGAATCCGCCAATGAACTGAAATTGTATGGGGAATAGCGAATCGCTTTTGTTTAAATTTATAGCAGACTTCAGCAAATGTTTTCAAATACTTAACATAATAACAGCCGCCGTTTTCGCGATAAAATTATAGTATAATTTTACTTTCACAAAGTGTAGCCAGTTAGAAGAAATTCTTCGCAGAATAACAAAGTATTATTATTCCTATGTGAAAACAATGCGGATGAAAAAAACGACATATTTTCCTTTGATCCAAAATATACCAATACATTCTTGCAAGAATAATTATTATTGTGTATTGTTGTAAATAGTAATAGTGGGAAACCAAGTTGTTTATAAATAATTGATATGTTTCTGGCGTAAATGTCGTTAATTCTAGGGTGTCACTTCGGAGCAGAATGGATCCAACAATTCACCATCACTAATTATACACTGCGTGTGATGGTAGGCAAAATGTAAATGGACTAGCACATCATTTGCAAAACTATTTTGCTTAGGTAGTGCAGAAGCTGGTTTATCCCTTTTCGATTCTCACAGTGTAGAGGAAGTAAATGTAGGTATATTATAAAATAGGACTGGAAGTCTTATTTTATATAATTCATTAATTATCACGAGAAAATTGATCACAAGTTAATTTACCAGTAAAATATGCTGCCGCCAAGTTTGCAAGGGTCAGTCAATCTTCTGGGAGAAAATACTCCGGGGGCGGGTTTCTTGGGGTCAAATTTTCTGCGTGGTAACTAATCCCCGCGCCAATAATTTGGAGCGAATCTTCAGAGGGTGAATTTTCCTGTGTTGAATTTTCTGGCGGCAAATATTCAGGGGACAAATCTTCCTGGGAGCGGGGGTGAGTTTACCGACACGAGTTTTCCTGTATCAAGTTACCGCACACGCTTCAAAACTTTTACAGTCCAACATTCTCCCTGGTTTTAAAAAGGTATCAACGTACAATCCAGGTACGCTTAATCTGATAATTAGATGATAAGAAACAATGTCCCAATCTAAGTATATTTTAAAGGGCAAATGTGCGTCTGAACTGAACCTTCAATTATTAAGGCCCGGCGCACATTGAGACGCACGCGACACACGCAACGCAAGCCACGGCAACACATGCTCTGTATATTGTTGAAATTACTAAACACTCTGTGTCACAGACACTGTGAGGTGTCACATATGAGTCGTATGGTATCGTACATTGTGTCAAAATATGTATTTGCTCATTAATTCCGCCAAAATACAACGCGTGTGTTGCCGTGGTTTGCGTTGCGTGTGTCGCGTGCGTCTCAATGTGCGCCGGGCCTAAGGATCCTCAGATCAATTATAGTTTTGTATGGTTGCCCGTCCTTTTGTCCCCCCGTTCGCTATAACTGCTAGTTAAGGTCCCCAGATACATTTTATAGCATTTAATTTTTGTCCGTCCGTCCGTGCGTCTGTCCGTCCGTGTGCGCTATAACTCTTTTTAAAAGTGTAAAATTGTATCGAAATTGATTGTACGGGTACGTTGGACATTAAAGTAGGACGCTCTTTTAAGAAACTAGCTCAACAGGTATAAAAATCATAGGACCTCGAGTGAATCGTGACAGGAAAGACCATGTCAAAATCGTTATTCATTCACCAAGATCCTAAGCCCTAGAGAAAAAACTAGGAGTATTATCTCAACTCAATGCTCTAGACATGAATTTGATGCATTTTTGTTGAACATATAGAGGGCGTCATGCGAGAAGGACGTATGAACATTTTTGATCACAATGAAAGCTTCCTTTATATTTTATATATCAAAATCAAAATCGTTATTCTTGCACCGAGATCCTTGCGATAAAGACCAAGAGCATTAGCTCAATGCCCACGACATGAATTTGATATCCATAAGTTGCAAGGTTAAAATAAATGCTAGTTAAAAAACTGGTGGTAGTAGTGAGATCCGATATTCTGTTATATCGGCTTATTTAATAAGCATATTGCTCCCGTAGAGAAATGAACTACGAATGGTGGTAAATGAAAATTCTAATTTAATTAAACTTTAATGACACCATCCATATTTACAAATAATAAGGTAGGCGACTTTGGTGATAACTTCAGCTAGAGTTCAGCTATTCCGTGTTCTTGCAATCGTAATGTCATAAATATCATTTTGTCAATGTTTCACATTAAAACGTGTTGTTTCAGTGGTTACTCAGTTACTCTTAATAAATGCAAAAGTATTGCAGACAAGCGCCGAAAATAGCTTAGATTGTGAGCCGCATGCCTTCCAAAAAAAAAAACGACCTATTGAGTGATTGTGTCTGTTCTCTGAGTTATCCCTAGATGCGTATTTTAATTATAAAAATCCAGTAAATGGTGGTAATGCGCAGTATTGTTTTGTTTGCGTAGCCGTAGATGGAAGGCTGAAGGTACATACTTGATCAATTAGATGAGGAAGCATAGAGATGCAGAGATGTAGAATTAGAATATTTTCTCAAAAGAAATGACCGACAAAAGCACTACTGGGTAGAATTACAAGATAGTTATTGAAATAGGAACTGACCACTAAGGGTAGAACCCTAGACCTAGACGCCTGTATGTGTATAATGTTCATCCTCTTCGTATTATATTCTATATATTTATTAGATAAAGTTAATCTACAGTTAACTGCTGTGTAATCCATACGTAGAGTTACCTTAAAATTTGTTTTCTAAGCGCGATGTTAGCTGTTCTGTTGTCTTTACTCATTGGTCAATTAATATTAATATAACCAAAATATAAATACGTGATCCCTCTGTCGAACATATAGTTACTTTATTTTCTACACAGTTCAAGTTCGAGTTCAAAGTTCAAGTACACAGTTGAAGTATGATTTTGAGTAAGTGCTTGTAAAAATTGTGTTTTCGTTATTCTCTTCTTATCATCTGTGTTACGGTCCAATCCCCGTAAACAAACACTGCATATGTTGTTGTGTATACAATTGTTATTTACAAAAAAAATGATGATGATGATGCGTGTCAAGGATGCGTGGCGCCCAAAATGTTTAGTTTCACAGGCGTTTATGGAAATCAATAAGCCCAAATCCGATACAAAATACATTTTCTATTAACATTATATACCTACCATCATAATTCCCGCCTTATAAACTCAGATCTTCCTATTAAGTCCATTATTTTGCTCGACGTAGCGGCGGATTGGAATTCTAATTATGTTGAGATTTTTTAGAATATTTCCAAGATCAATCCAAATTTTAGGTTCTAGATGATCGACATTCATTTCATTTGACACCTCCATATAGAAATTTAACCAGAAATGTATACATATACTCATCACTAAGCATTTACAACACCTAGCAGGAACTAATTTACACGTCTTACACATCGAAACCCGCGTCTTTCTACGGAATTTTGAGTTTAAATTATGCTAAGGCTGTGGTTATTAAAACAATATCACCGAGTAAGCTGTAATGGAGGAAAAAACTTTTCTAATTATAAAAGGGCTTCAATAAATTTACCTATAGTTAATAGTTATATTCGGGGATTTGACTGTATCAACCACGTATAAGCAAAAAAGATATGTATGCGCTAATACGCTATTCTAATTCAACGGATCATAAAAATGTGGCGTAGTACATTCGTAAAAAATGGAAAACAAAAAAATAATATGTAATAATTTCCCACACATAGCTGTTAGACCAAATTCACCGCACGAAAATAAATAATAAAATGGCCGCTTAGTTAGTTCTTCTGACACATCCATGTATCACTCTCTTTTGTTTACAGCTTCCTCTCCACGACTGTTTCCACTTTCGTGATATATCCTTTGTTTTATTTAGTTTATAAAGCCATTTGGTTGCTACTGTGAAATGTTATTTATAATTACTTTTTCCATTTTTTTTTGCAAAGACCGTATCTTTGTCTGTAGACAATCCTTTTTATCGTTTTGTATACATATTAAGGCGCCAAGGCAATGATTTATGTTACCAAACTTGCCCCTTATATGTCACATGTAAAATGGTTTCATACGGCATAAATCGTGAATTGCAGACATATGTTTACTGTAGGATAAAGAAACGATGGACCGCTGATTTTCGGAAAATAAATCATCAATTCAATAAAAAGCAAAAAGTATATGAAAAGGGAACACAATGGCACACACGACTCCAATTTCAAATAAATTAATGGATCTTCGATTTCCTACAATTGGACCATCCATTGCCATTCATTATGAGCTTTTGCTGTAATGTTTACCTTATTCTGAACTAGCCACTTATATAATTAATAACCGATATTGAACCTAACGAATATGTGTTAGATCTTTTACACTCGCCAGGCTACTACGATGTTATGCAAAAGCTGAATTCCACACCACGTTATTTTAATTATAATCGCTATAATATTGTAACGTGATTTATAAATTCGGGTTCGATTTATATCAATATTTATTAAACAAAACTAAAACACTATAAAATCCGTACAATTTATATCGATTATTTATATCACTCACACTTCGCAATTTATATTTCCGCGCTCGATGTTTACGTACTCGTTCGGTAGTAGACTGCTGCGATGTTCGGTCCGCAACCATTTATACACGCAAGCAATGCAAGTCCAGTACATTCTCGAATATTCCTACACAAAATCCCACTATCGCGCGCGTAGAAAATTCCAGAGCGCCAAAGGCGACGTCATGTCTGGAGCATTTCCGTTACAATATGATTAAACCACGCATTTTAAAAGCTTTTAGCAAATTTTTATTAATTATATGGAATTTCGTTATAACGATTGTTGCACCTGGGTAGGTAATTAAAATCTCCCTCCCTGCCTGCTTTTAATTTGCTCGATTATGAATTTTTGATCGCTTTTCGCTTCGGAATCGCACATTACCTACTTTATAACTTCAGTTACCTCCCTGCGCATTTTAAGTACATTTCTCTCTATCTACCCATTGTAATGGTACCAGTACCTATATTTATAGTTTTATATACAGTGTGTCCCAGATCGCCTGGAATTGCATGGGTAACTTTCTTATTATTAAAGATAGAGAATTGGTTAAATTGACAATGTTTTGCAGTTTTAGGTGCTTATTTAAGATTTCCTTGTGGAAAGTGAAAATGTCGAATAGGTTCGACGTAAATTAAAAAAAACTACAATTGGTCATTTCCTTAAATGTCTTATATCATCGAAAGTGTAAGAGATATAAAAAAAAGTTTTATATAAAAGTTATTGTCTTCATCTAAAATTGATGTTAAAAAAATTCAACGTGGCTACTTTTGAGGAATATTTACCAACTTTCTAAAGTTAAATAGGCGCCATATTGGATTTTTAGATTGTTTGATAGATTTTTTAATTCTCTTTTCAACGAGATATCATAGCATAAGACACTGGATGTGTTATGTTTAGGAATTTACGAACAATATGGCGTGTGTTGATAATGACTGCTTTTTGTAAATGTTTGTATATGTTTTTATCTAAACCTAAAAGTTGTAAATTCTGGTGTAATTTTTGATGTACGATTTTAGCTACCGGATAGTGTCGATGTATGTATTCTGTTGGTGCAAGTGGTGTCCATATTATTACATTATGTTTTTGGTGTTTGTGAACAAATATATATAATAATAAATAACGATGATGTTGAATACCTTAAAGGTGCCTGTTGTTTAACGATGTTCACGAACGCGGCCATTTGGTGACGTACCGAAAGTCGATCACCACGGAAGAGTTTTTTACGTCCACAATGGACGAAAACTTTCTAATTGTTGCAACATAGGCGCCGTTCTCCTTACGACCGATGTCTATATTCTCTCAGTTGTACGACATCTTCTTCTCTTGTCCGCATATTCATGCTAATTTCGACGACTCATGCACCGCACATAACAACTGGGTATATACAGGGATAGGCGAAATACTTATATACAAGGCGGGGTAAGGACAATTTCTTTGAAGGAATTTCAATGGAATAAATAAAGGTCCGCAATTGGTGGTCGTATGTAAAAGTTATACACGTTTTACTTTCAAAAACAGGATCTCCGAAAATAATTCGTGGAGGGGGGGGGGGGGGGGCTTTTAAACAGCGAAATTTGATGGCCGTCTAGAAGTAGTTCGAAACGGCAGAAGTGGGCCCGGACGGACAAAACGCAAACCATACCACATTTTTTTTAATTCTTAAAAAATGCGCTTCAAATTAGCAAAATCAGGAGGTTCGTTAAAACTCTCCTTTATTTAAGAATGTCCGGAAAGTGCACCTTCATTCGATAAATAGACTGAATATTCACGAAGTATAGGCCAGGCTACATAATATTTTTGAAATTTGGAGGAAACATAGCCGGTTTTATGATAAAAAAGAAGATAATTTTTTGGGCCCGTAAAGTAGAACCGTTTCCAAGATCTCACGATTTCTGAAAAAAACTACCTTTTTTTCAAGGGAATGAAAAATCTATTTTTTTCATCGTACAGAGGTGCGCGGGGTAGCAAAATTTTCGGGAAGAATTATATTTTAATAAACAAAATTAAAAAAATATTATTCCTATAGCAAAAATTCGAGAAAATCGCTAAAAACTGGAAAAACAGTTTTAAGATATACACGGTTTTTGACATGATAAATCAACATGTTGGATGTTAATAAAGATTTTTTCGAAATCTCTCTTCTTGCTTCTGTAATGTTTACTTGAATATGTTTTTTTGTTATCTTATGCTCAACTGTTTGAGTTAAAACATCTTTATTATTTCTTTTTTTCTGCATTTTCACCGCAAAAAAGCAATTCGAAATAAAATCGGATTATCTTGCTTCCTGATTTCTGAACAATTTCTTTTTGTTAACTGACTCTTCTTCCTTCCTGTTTTATAGCTGATGCATATCTTAAAACTATTCTCCCAGTTTTTGCCGCTTTTCTTAAAATGTTTCTATTGGAATAATATTTTTTATTTCTGATTATGCAAATGAAGTCGTTACGAAAATTTTGCTACCTCACGCATCTCTGTACGATGAAAAAAATAGATTTTTCATCTCCTTGAAAAATAGGTGTTTTTTTTCAGAAATCGTGAGATCTTGAAAACGGTTCAATTTTACAGGCCTAAAAAATTATCTTCTTTTTTATCATAAAACAAGCTATGTTTCCTCCAAATTTCAAACCCATACGATATTTTTTCGCAAAAATAAGGATAAAAACGAAATTAAAAGTTTTTCCGGTTTTTTAGGAAAATTGGAGGTTATGTGAAAATAGTGTATATACAAAAGTTGCTCATTTTTTTAATCTCTATAACTTTTACATTTAACATTTTCGTCTAAAATTAATAGTTTTTCCACAATTTGCAAAACACCACTTTCCACCCCTTTCAACCCCCGTGATTTCACCCGCGGACAAATTCAGCTGTTTTAATTATTTTTTCCCAATTTCTATTCATTTCACCTGCCTGAAAAACTCGGTAACTAATTTTTTTTGAAAATAAATTATTTTAGAGCTATTTAGCCTGGACTAGTAACCCAATTTTACATTTTTGCACGGCGGCGGCGCTTGCATACACAGGTGCGAAAGATAAGCGTTTACTAGGTACAACTTCAGTAGTTCCTATATAATACTATAATTTTCTTTCCTTCAAAGATGTGGATCTAATGAAGCACGTCAATTCAATTTAGTAAATATTCCATTTTCTTGTGTATTCGGACCTGATGGAACTAGCTAATGAAACAGGCACAAATGAATAAATATTACATCGATAGGGTGTGAGTATAGTTTTCTACGATGGATCGACAGATCAAACGATATGGAAACCCAAATATCTGTAACATAAAAGCGTTTTGCTATCAACATAAAAAAGCACTTCCGGCGCCTTTGTGTACAAAAAATAAAAATTTTGATATAATTTCGACTGCCGTTTCAAAAGATGAAGTTCTTATCAAAAAGACGCTTTTATTATAAACGTCGGCACATATACTTAGAAGTTGATCTTTTTATAATCAGAAATGGTTATGTAATGCGGCGTTATAGTTACGCGTTTATTATCAAAAAGACACCCCTACCGAAGGTGATGGGTCGGAAACAACGAATTTAGCATTGAAACCTAAAAAAATGGAGCAGTATACGTTTGGAATTATTTCACTATTCCATCACATCACGCTTTGCTATAAATCTTGGCAAGTGATATATAATGTATGCAAGGAAAACCGAGTTTAGCGATATATTTATAGCTTCTAAAAGAGGTTTTTTTCCCAAAGGCGATCTTCAAGTGACCGGAATAATTTAATACCGGGAAACAAATGTGCTTCGAGTTTTTCATTTTAAGAATTTCTTTCTTAATATGCCGCGACTTTAATTAGTTTCATAGATTAACATTTTAAACTCATTGGAAGGCAGGATAATGAGAAACTCATTGATAACGTCAATTTTGCTTTTTGTGACCTAGTACTAGTTTTCGTTGCCATGCATTTGCTTATAATAATAAACCGATACAACGAAATATCGAAGGATCCTCAGTATTACAATCACTTTTAACGACAATTTATTTTAATCTTACAAAATACATTTTATAGTTAACAAAAATGCATCAAATTCATGTCTTGGGCTTTGAGATAATGCTCTTGGTTTTTTTCCCAACGATCTTGGGGCATAAATAACGATTTTGACATGTTTTGATCAAAATCCATGTGGTCCATAAAAATAGATCAAATTCATGTTTAGATCATTGAGATAATGCTCTTGATCTTTTTCCCAACGATCTTGGTGCATAAATAACGATTTTGACATGTTTTGATCAAAATCCACGTTTTCGCCAAAAATTCATCAAATTCATGTCTTGGGCATTGAGATAATGCGCCTAGTCTTTTTCCCAATGATCTTGGTGCATAAATAACGATTTTGACATGTTTTGATCAAAATCCACGTGGTCGCCAAAAATGCATCAAATTCATGTCTTGGGCATTGAGATAATGCGCTTAGTCTTTTTCCCAACGCTCTTGGTGCATAAATAACGATTTTGACATGTTTTGATCAAAATCCACGTGGTCGCCAAAAATGCATCAAATTCATGTCTTGGGCATTGAGATAATGCGCCTAGTCTTTTCCCAACGATCTTGGTGCATAAAATAACGATTTTGACATGTTTTGATCAAAATCCACGTGGTCGCCAAAAATGCATCAAATTTATGTCTTGGGCATTGAGATAATGCGCGTAGTCTTTTTCCCAACGCTCTTGGTGCATAAATAACGATTTTGACATGTTTTGATCAAAATCCACGTGGTCGCCAAAAATGCATCAAATTCATGTCTTGGGCATTGAGATAATGCGCCTAGTCTTTTCCCAACGATCTTGGTGCATAAATAACGATTTTGACATGTTTTGATCAAAATCCACGTGGTCGCCAAAAATGCATCAAATTCATGTCTTGGGCATTGAGATAATGCGCGTAGTCTTTTTCCCAACGATCTTGGGGCATAATTAACGATTTTGACATATTTTGATCAAAATCCATGTGGCCTCAGAAAAATAATTTAACATTTTTGAATCACACACATGCGGTTATCAAACGTGCACGTTATCAACTCTTTCAGCATCAAGATAATGCGTTTGAAAGCTTTTACAACTCTAAATTCATGTGTAAAGAATAATTTTGGGTACATTTTGCTCTAAAACTTTGACCGAGACCACAGAGAAGAGTTATATTGAATTGTTACACATCTAAGAGTCATAGGGAATAATCTAGCGAAAGTCCGAACTCGATACATGACCTAGGGAATGAAATATGTTAATTTTTATTATATTGAGTTCGCAGTTTTTCCTGTTCCCGATTCACTCGAAGTCGTATAACTTTTGTTCCTGTTGAACCAGCTTCCTGAAAATCAATAGCGTCCGTTCTTAATGTCCAACGTACCCGTATACCAAATTTCAACACAATCGGCCACTTTTAAAAAGAGTTAGAGCGCACACGGACGGACGGACGGACGGACGGACGGACGACAATACAAAACTATAAAGGATCTGAGGATCCTTAATAATATATACCTATAATATATAATTTATTCCCCATAAAAAAATCAAAACTCTACAAATAACACGAATAACAAGTTAAAAAGTAATCGTAAACGATTTACATAAAGCGCATTTCCACTTGCATTCATTTCCCATTTGTAAGATGCAACTTCTGTTAAAATCGTAAAAATCCGCCCACAAATATGAAAGATAGCGTTGCACATGGGCAATCCATTGTTGACGTGCTACTTCAATTTCAGTTTATGAGAAGAATTTCATTTTCAATGCTTTTCTAAATAAGAAAGTTGGAACTGCGCATGCGCAAACCTAAATTTTAAAACTAATTTACTATAACTAACTAATAAACTAAGATTTTCCTTTGTTTCAAGCGCCTAAGTATCAAATTTCACTTAAATAGTTCCATAGATAAAAAAGTTGGCACGGCGCATGCGCAAAATAAAATTTTGAAACTGGCGTTAGATTTTCCTTTATTCCAAGTGCCTATGTATCACATTTCATTTAAATTCTTCCATAAATAAAAAAGTTGGCACTGTGCATGCGCAAAACCAAATTTTGAAATTGGCGTTTGATTTTCCTTTATTCGAAGTGCTTATGTATCAAATTTCTTTTAAATTCTTCCATAAATAAAAAAGTTGGCACTGCGCATGCGCAAAACCAAATTTTGAAATTGGCGTTTGATTTTCCTTTATTCGAAGTGCTTCTGTATAAAATTTCGTTTAAATTCTTCCATAAATAAAAAAGTTGGCACTGCGCATGCGCAAAACCAAATTTTGAAATTGGCGTTTGATTTTCCTTTATCCCAAGTGCATATGTATCAAATTTCGTTTAAATTCTTCCATAAATAAAAAAGTTGGCACTGCGCATGCGCAAAACCAAATTTTGAAATTGGCGTTTGATGTTCCTTTATTCGAAGTGCCTATGTATCAAATTTCGTTTAAATTCTTCCATAAATAAAAAAGTTGGCACTGCGCATGCGCAAAACCAAATTTTGAAATTGGCGTTTGATTTTCCTTTATCCCAAGTGCCTATGTATCAAATTTCGTTTAAATTCTTCCATAAATAAAAAAAGTTGGCACTGCGCATGCGCAAAACCAAATTTTGAAATTGGCGTTTGATTTTCCTTTATTCCAAGTGCCTATGTATCAAATTTCATTCAAATACTTTTATAAGTAAAAAAGTTTGCAATTCGGTTTATAAATGGTCGAGATGCGAAAAGGGCACTGTGAATTTTGAATCGATTCGATTCAACTTTTGGCATTGCGTATTATATGGTTAAAGCTATGCCCATATTGAATTTCATGCAATTCAGTTCATAACTAACGGAGATGTAAAGGCGATCGAACATTTCTAAACAAAGTTATCGTTCACACGGACAGATAGATGGACAGACAGACAAAGGAACAGACGGACAGACCAACCGGCAGGCGACAGATAGCAATGCAAAATTATAAACGATCTCTAGGATCGTTAATAACGGCAAAAGTGTAAAATTATGGAACATGTAAAAAACGGTTTTTTGTTTTTTTTACAATAACTTTTTTTGTAAGCGTTACAGAAAAAATTCCTTCCTTGGTACAAGACTCGACACCATAACGAACCAAATAGCGAAAAAAGTAGAACAATAGCTCTTAAGATAAAAAACTAGTAGCGTCGCAAAGTTAGCGGACGGACGGACGGACGGAC